>NC_137462.1:174338227-174773227 GCF_964235325.1 Thermobia domestica
AATTTATATTTCTATGGTATTACAAACTACGTAATTACTTTGATTACAAGAAATAAAACAAGTCTATTTTCAGTATTATCTTAAAAAAAAACACGCTAAAATCATCGGAGTAAATGAAACAGAAAAAAATGTATCATGAAACAGTATAAGAAAATGTGTTGTAGTTCTCCAGAAACAAATTTGAATAAATATTTACCTGTAAAATAAATCTACCTTCCCACAAGACTACGGAGAACGTCCGCACTTCAACACGGCGCATGTGCGTTGTTTAATAGTAACAGAAGCAGAAGTAAGCCATCACCACCGTGCTCGAATGGCAGCGTTATGGCAAAATCTTTCTTTAGACAGGAAAAAAAGAAAGAAAAACAAAGAAGAATTTGAAGAAAAAGAAAAATTGTAGTTTATCTTTCATCGTTAAACTAAAATAAAAGCATATCCATCGATATTCTCTTATTACATTATCTGTAAGGAAAGAAATCGAGTTTACTAACAGCTACCACATTTCTGCTTAGATAACGCTTTAAACAAAGTGTGGAGAAGATCTCTCTTCTCTGCAGTTGGTGGCAGACCCAGCAGCACTACAGTCTTTCACATTTGCTTTCACGCAACTATCTATACTTCAAGTACAGGTTGACATTCAAAAACTCGAAATCGATAATTCGTTTCCTTCACATTTTCGGCACAGATTTTGGAGTGCATTTTAAAACATTTATCGCACGCCACTGTTTTGTTTAGTTGAATCAAAATTTTATTTAATTATTTTCTTCAGATGAACTAAAATCGTACAAAATTGTTTTACTTAATTGATGAACAGCAAAATTTGATTTTCATTTAGTGTTTAATTTTCTTTCTTTTAAAGAACTGTTCAGGTGGTTATACCTATATACAACATATATAACTATCCAAAATCCGGTATTCGTCAGGTCTGAAGATTGACAGATTTTTGAATGATAATGTGTAAAACGTTGAAGTTCGATTCAACTTCAATCATCAATGATTGAAGTCAATAGACTCGCTAAATAAATTATTATTTGAAGGGTGTTTACTCGGACTTTAATCATGTTTATTACAATTATTATTCAACTTTTGTAATTGATGTTCATCTTACTTATTAAATTTTCGTCTAATGTGAGTCCCCAAGCCCCAACAGATTAAATGTCTTCTCACAAAGATCTTAAATTAAAACAAAATCTCCAGTAATAAAATAAATCGATTTTCTTTACCTTAACATGTTAACAGCTCTACCCACAATAATGCATAATTCAGACTTTAGTTAAGTCCTCATTACCACAAATAGAACTGATGCGAAAATGAAGCAGAGTCATGTTTTAATCATGTAAATAAAAGTGTCCTTTTTGTAACAAAATTGCAAGTTTGTGTAATGTATACCATCGAGGTCCAGCAAGCGTTAAGAAAGAACAAGGGGGCCACTATGAGACGATCAGTTTTGTCGTCGAATCTAATGCACCGTGTAAGAACACCAATCATGATTCACGCAGTACCTAGAGAACACGTCTGCTTCAAAGCCACCTCCTTTAGTTCAGATGCCCTGAACAAAGAGATAAGACAAGAGCAAGAAGCCTCATTGCAGTTCTCATTTCATTTTCGTCTGTCAGTTTAGTTCCTCTTTCGAGTACATTTTTCACTTATTTCTTGAATACACCAATAATTCTTTGTGTTTTTCCTGATCATTCTCACTATAATATCACTGAGGAACAAACAAAATGTTTCTACAGTACATTTAGCTTTTTTTCTTTTTTTTTTAAGTAGGACCTGGAAGGCAGGAACAATGAAATATTACGAACATTTGGAATCATTTGAGAAAAAAAATTTTTTTCAATTGGTTATCCAGCTTCTAACAACAGAAATATTGTCACTTTCTTCTTTAATATCATATTCATCCCTTATTTCACGTTCGATTTTATTTTCATGATAACCTTAATCATGTTAGACTCAGCCTAAAAACTCATCCATATTTGAAAGACCAGCTGCATTATCATCAAGATGTCTTTGTAAGTGACTCATTTTTACATGACATATTTGTGTATATAAACTAACATACAAGCAACAAGAACAAAGGCAACATCAATAGTGTACCACTGACTATACCATAAGGATTGATGCTCCTAAATTTTATTATCGGAGATACAAAAAAAAGTGAATTTCAAACTCAAAAAGCTAGATAATGTATTTTGTCAAAACACAAACGTTAAGTAGGCACGTGGAGATAAATGCAATGATATTATTCAACCGGTTCTCCAGAACCGATTGTTAAAATTTCTCAGGTTCCCAGCACCAGTTGTTAAAAGTGTCTTTTCACCTCTAGATTCAGTACTTACAAATAATAATAGTAATAATTTTCTAGTAGTATTTTATTTTGAAAATCAGTGTATAAAATATCAATTTACAGAATATATGAATGAATCCTAGTCACTATTTCTAGTATGATATAAATAAATAGATAATATAATCATTTAGTAATAATAGTAATACTAAATTAATAATTCACAGAACCGGTTGTTAAATGAATTGAATGATACCACTGGGTATATGGTACCCCGACCTACTTTAGGATACTTTCATAGTTCGAGACGTCCCCAACAATGATATATTTGATCTTAGTAGAATAATTGTTCTATTTTATAGGAAGCACGGATATTATAGCTGCCTGCCGTGAAATTTAAATTGCGTAAAGGAAACTAGCTAGGAGTATGTCGTACCCAAACGCGCCTACTTACAGGTTAGAGTCAGAATATCATAATCGATTAATACAAAAACTATCAACCAAATAAAGGTTAAAAACATTAATTTATTTTATGTAATTACCAACTTGGAAATTGTATGACGGTGGATTTTGTTGTTAGTGTAACAAGGCTATTGATATTGAGAAATGTATTGCAAGAATAATTGAATACACACGTCATTTACTTCTTTGAAACGTAAAACATATTCGAAGTAGGTCTTAGAGCCATTTTATTTCTACTGCACATTGTAATAACTCCTATGAAGAAAGTTCTTAATTTACTTGATGAGTAAGTAGTAAAAGAAACTTGTAAACTATTTAATATTAAACATTAAATATTTATAAAGGATTGTTGTTTTATAACACATGCACAGTGGAACCTATGTGCATGTATGTTACTATGTTAAAATAGTATTTAAATAATGCTGGGGTCATCAAGTTGTTTATTCTACTTATATAACATACTCTTCTATCAATTGTATTTTAGTGTGTTATCGTTTTAATTGTTAGAAACAATTGTATGGTCGTGTGCCATTAAAGAGGTAACAAAAAAAAAAAAAAAATCAAGGTTAAGAGTCCTTCTTCTGTCATGTGAAACTTTACATTTCTTCTTGAGCTGCACAGATGAATGAGAGTTTCACTTTTAATTCGTGCCGCCATAATGAACACGGTCATCCATCCAGTGTAGTGGCTTCGTTTGACAGTCTTTCGTCGTCGGATCATATGGTCGGTGCAATGTTGCTCAATGGTTTTAACGCGAAAAAACAAGAGAATTGTGCCACTTCCAATTCCAAAGGAGATTTTGATTCAATTGAAAAACCAACTAATAACTGACTACAGTAAAGTTTGTTGTTCTTGTTAGTCAGAGAAATGTTTTCTTGGTGTGTGACCGTTCATTTTTCAGAGCGGAACTCTACATATATATAACTTGTTTGTGTGTGTGTGTGAGTGAGTGAATGAATCTCCATAACGATGCTCACTTTTGCGTGTCTTCTTCAGCGTTCGTAGTTCGCGAGTGGACACGCCTTTGCTCACTTCCACTTTCTCATGATACAAATCGCGACATCCATCAAAATAAACCCTCAGAGGAATACGAAAAACGATTTATGACCCTGTTGCCCGTTCTGGAGAAGTTACACACGTCTTGTCTAATACTTCAGGAAAACAACTTTTGTGCGTGCATGTGTTTCTGTATGTGTGCGTATGTGTGTGTGTGTATGCGAAAATAATTTTATCCTTGATATTGCGTTAAAGTAGACATTGAAGCAAACAAAATTTCTGTTTTCGAGAAAAGAGTAACTATGCAGTACAGTATTCATGTACAAATAATCATTACCAAATGCAATAATCATATGAAATGAAGCTACACATTAATGATAACTCGAGATTTCTTGCAAAACCTGAAATAAGGGGCGCCATTTAATAAAGCAACACTAGCTTGAAGCAGGGGCGTCATTTGGGGAAGAGCAGCGGAAAATTGCACTCCGTAAAGTATATATATGCATGTATGTATGTATGTCCGTAAAGAATATATATGCATGTATTTATGTATTCATTTATCAATAGTAGTAATGGACTTACACTTTAAAGTGAAATCCTGGAATCCGAACCACTATATCCGGACCACCTCATCCATCCGGTTCATGCGGCCGACTGGCGGTTATGTAGGCTCGCTATTGAAAGCGACGCTAAACTAAAAAAACTTCTATCAAATCGAACCCAGGGCCGTCGCGTGGGCGGGGCGCCGGGATGACAGCAAAATTCATGGAATTCAGATTATGTTGGTAAATGATTTTTTTTTTTAAATAATGTTAATTTAGATACCATATTAATGATCAGGCAACGACTAAGTGAAATTACCGGTAATGTAAAACATAATCTAGGATTATTCAACACGAACTCTCTCCAGCCCTCTGTAAGAAGAGTTTTTATCTGCTAATACTTACTTCTTATCCGTATGACAGTTTGGTATAAAATGAAGAAACTTCAGTAGAATTCAATAATATTTCTTTATTCCTATTCCGTTCAAGAAATGGTCAAGTAGTACTACAATTATCTGCTTATAAAATTGATAATAACCGGTTAGCATCACAAATACAACTCTGTACGTACTTTCCAATCAACAACAGAATAAATATCTTTTCAGTCCTCCAATTCTGTACTAATCTCATACAACAACTGTGTTTATTAAGTAACAGAGTCGTAGTCATGGAGGGAGCTCAAGGGTACCCCCTATTAAATGGAAAAAAGAATCTTAATAAAATTCAAATTTAGGCTATCCTATATTGGTTTAAACTGAAAACAGTTTTTATAAAGACATTACAATGCAATTTTAAGGCTTAAGTTTTACAAAAAGTTTCGAAGGGTAGTGCCAGATCTCATGTGCTCGGGGGGAGGGAGGTTCCCAGACACCCTTTCTCGGTGTCCCCGAATCGAAATCTTTTTTGCGTTCCTGTCAACTATTATAATGTCAACAACACAAATCATTGTCGTGTCCAACAAACATCTACTTTTCAAAAAATAACTTTCTATTTTTTATATGTATGTAAGAATGCCTGTCCCATTGACAATTAGTAAGTTAAAGCTGACAAAGACGTGGCGAAGGAAGAATTTAATTCATTGGCCATAGTAGCTATTGAAAACGATGAAGCCAGAAAGTTAGATTTCAAGGAGATAGTGCCCACATTTGTTCACAGTAAAGTCAGGAGAATGACATTTAGTGTTTGAATAAAGTGTATATATATATATATATATATATATATATATATATATATATATATATAGTAGGAAGTCGAAAATCCGAACTAATTGGGACCACAGGTAGTTCGGATTTTCGAAAATGTCCAAAAAAAATACGATTTAGGCTTAAATATACTGTACGGTATGCTCTTTTATCGATACAGTGGTTATCAGTGATGAAAATTTTCCGGAAAGTTTTGAAACGGAAAATTTTCCGATTCATAAAAACATACTCCACTTATTCCTACACCGTTATTTAGTCGAGATGTAGGGTGGAAAATTTTCTTCTATATTTTTCCGGAAAATTTTCCGTCCTTAACAAATATCAGTGTTTAAGTAACAATTCGTCAGTATTCATAAAATTGATTGAATTCATATATAGAAATGTTAAAAAGTGAAAGATCGTTTAAAGAATCTGAAACTTTTCATGGCTTCGACAATTTTCAGTACTATGTAGGAACAAATGGAACAATTTTTCATAAATCGAATGAATAAGTGAAGTACGTTTTTATGAATCGGAAAATATTTATGACATTTAATAAATTGAAATTTTAAAAAAAGAATGGGATATTTGTACTCTACGCACTCAATGTATGTTCTCTGCACTTTGGATACACACACACACACACACACACACAGAGAGAGAGAGAGAGAGAGAGAGAGAGTTGTATTGAGTTGAATTTGAGTTTAACATCTCTTTCAGGAGCAAGACTATATAAAACGGTACCAACTGATTAACGTGGAATCCGAACTACATGAGCTCCTGCTGGGAATCAAAGCCAGGTTTTCCATGCCAAAGGCGCATATGCTAACCGCTTAGCATCGAAGAATCTCGCAGAGCAAGAGAGAGAGAGAGAGAAACACTGTAAAATTTTATTTCCCAACTTGAAATAGAAAATTTTCCGGTTCCCGAAAGCTAATTGGAAAATTATAATTTGTTGCTGACTAAGTTTCCTCTACTGAAATTCAATTTTGAAGCTCTATGTGCAGTTAAATATAGTGGAAAATTTTCCACCTAACATCACTATATATAATATCCAAAATTGTCCGGCCTATGAAAAGTGTTTTCCACTTGTTTCTACATCGTGATGAACATTTTCCGATCTATGAAAATTCCTTTCACTTGTTTCTACGGAGCAATAAATCTTTCCGATTCACAAAAAAAGTTGTTTAACTTTTTGCTTCAAAATGAAAACTTTCCGACTCATAAGGAGTTCAATTTTTCCATATAAGGCAGAAAATATTTCGATTCTTGAAAAATTGTTTAACTTGTTCCTACATAGTACTGAAAATTGTCTGAGCCATAAAATTTTCAGATTCTTTAAACGATCTTTCACTTTTTAACATTTCTATACATGAATTCAATCAAATTCATGATTGCTGAGGAATTGTTACTTGATTACTGATATTTTTTTTTTTTTTAGAACGGAAAATTTTCCGGAAAAATATAGCGGAAAATTTTCCGCGGAAAATTTTCCACCTCACATCACTAGTGGTTATACAGTACATACAGTAATTACAATACCGTACGTAAGGCTACTTACATTTAATGTTTCTGAAGAGGCTGCTCGTACACTAAATTACACTGCTCTTGTAACTCACTCTTAAAACTTAACTTGTATAAGCCTAAGGGAAAATAAATATAAAAATATATATAACAAACAATTACATATGAATGAGCTTTGTAAAATCACTGACTTCACACAATGCCGACGGACAACCCTATTGTTTGTTTATCGCTAACGCTAAGACAAAATAATAATAAAAAAAAAAAACTTCTAGGGACCGCGTTCGAATTTTTGACGTTCAGATTATCGACGTCCTAATATATATATATATATATATATATATATATAACGTATGGGACAAGAATAAACGACCACAAATGCCATTAAAAGCATATATATGTCATTGTGCAATTAATTTTGCTCACTTCTATTTTAATTTATTATTATTTTATCTTATCATTGTAGCCTATGATCTTTACGCTACATGTTTTGGAATAACGTAGGCTATCGTTAACATCGTCTTGCAGAACAACCATTAACAAACCATACATTTTGAGTTTAACGTCCTTTTAAGCAGCGAGGCTATGTGAGACGGAGCCTACTGATTAACGTGGAATCCAAATAACGTGAGCTCCCACCGCGAATCGAATCCGGGTCTCCCACGCCGAAGGCGCGTACGCTAACCGCTTAGCCACGAAGGAGCTCACCGTACATTTTGATTTTTAACATAAGTTATAAATGTAGGATTGAATTGAAGCAAATACAAGTAATTACAAACGTCACCTGAAAAAGTGACTTTAGTATGCTAGTATGCTAATGCTATGATAAATTTACTGAAAAATTTATGTGTTAATAGCAAGGAAGGAAAAGTTTGTTTTTTTTTAAAGCAAAAGTCAGAAAATTACAATTTTGTTATCACTTACACATTAGGCTTTAATAGTTATATCATTATTTGTATATTCTATGCTATTACTATGTTGATGTATATCAAGTTGAAAACAAAATACAGTATTCGATTTCAATAATACAAAACCATGTTTTTATTAAGTTTTAAGTTTTAACTACATGTTTTTTTAAAAAAAAAAAATCATATAGTATCAACTTCTTTTAACATACATTCCATATTTAAACCTAGGAGTGCAGAACAAACTCTGGCCGCCTTATAAAGAGTCGTTTTGATGGATGATTAGCATCATACTAAAGGCCAGACTACTGTAGGAAACATATGTTAGTCGAACTCTTTAGTATGACAATAATCACGCGTCAGAACGACCCTGCATAAGGCCCTGATTGTTTTTGATAACACACTAGGGGGCGCCTACGAATTCTCGCCCCGGGCGCTTACAACCCACGCGACGGCCCTGATTGAATTGAACCACCGTAATGTGTAGAGATTTTAAGACTCCCCAACCAGGAGTCGAACTCTGTCCTCCAGAGGTGCGTGCCCAGTCACTAGAGCAGCAAGAAGTTCTGTAGATCCCACAGGAATATTTATGTTCTTGAGATAGATTTTTAAAAAAATACTTGAAAGATTTCAGCTAACTTAAGACATACATTTCTGGAATCAAGACTAGATTTTTCGCCGCAATTACGTCCCCCAAAATGTTGAGTCGTCTTGCTTTCGCGACATACGATGTAGAGCTTTCCTTTACTAAACAGATCCTCTTCCTCACCTTTCGCTGTAGCTTCGAATGTTTGCAGATTCAGTTTATCCTTCTAATGAGAAAAAGTAAGGGAGGTCTGTATTAGATTTTTAATGTAGTTTCATAGTAAGCTTTGAAGTATATATCCAGTATGTGCTGTAGATTTTATTTTTTTCTGCAATCTTTTGATTTTTTAAAAAAATGGAGGCTGTCTTGAATTCGGAGTTGTCTTGTATTCAGAAATATACGATATTCCAAAATTAATTTCAAACTGTCGAATTTTTTCCTTATCATGGGATCACAAACAACAGGCAACGTCGATTTAATGTGAGGAAAGAAATTATAGAAAATGACCCTTCCTTCTTGTTTCATTTTAGGTTAATTCTACTGTAATCAAAATGTAAAAAGTAGGAATCAACGTTTGTAATTGTAGTACGTATAAGTGTTAATTTACATATTACAAATTTTCAGAGTACCAGGACACACATTAAATCTGTGTAAGATCCAGGGTTGCATTCATGCAGGGTGCCACATTGGAATCCTGTAATGTTTCAGGTCCATGTGGCCAGATAGCAAATGTATACGGTGTAAGAAAAGAAAAGAAAAAATAAGCCGAACGATTGAACTGATAAACTCAAGCAATTACGCATATAATACCCATTCAAAAGTCACTATTCAATATCGTTTGTTGCTTTTACTCCTCCTCCTCCTCATTATTATTATTATTATTATTATTATTATTATTATTATTATTATTATTATTATTATTATTATTATTATTATTATTATTATTATTATTATTATTATTATTATTGAAATGAAATCTGTAAGTATAATGTCCCACGGTTATGCCGGTTAGGCTAAAGAAGACGGTGAAAATGAGAAATGAGTGAAATGGTGGAATGAAGAAAATGGGCGGAAACGGGAGAACCCCGAGAAAACCCACGAGCACGGTGTTTGTCCATCACAAAGTCCACACAGCGCAAGCTGGGATCGAACCAGGGACCCCAAGCACCGGAAATGAACGCTATACAACTGAGCCACCACGCCCCCTATATGTATATTACTAATATGATTTTCCTTAAATGCGGATTTAAATGCACTATTTATATAGCGTTATTGGGCTATGTTTAGATGAAGGGGACCAAAAGTAGGTAAAAAAAAAATAGATTTAAGGGAGAAATGAGTTTAAGTAAGGGAAGCATAGTTGATTTGTGTCTCATTTAACAATGAAATAGAAGTACATTTTGTAGAAATGAGAAATTCGCAATGATGTAGAGCAGTGTTTCTCAAAGTGTGGGTCGCGACCCATTGGTGGGTCGTGGGCCGTTTCTTTAGTAGGTCGCGAGAAGTTTTTCCTTTTAATTGTGAAAATTTTATTTTGATGCAGAAACATATGCTGTAAAGTAAGTACCATTCAGGAAGTGAAAGTTGAAAGCATTTGTTAATGAGGTGAAGAGTAAGTGGTTATTTAGAGCTCTGCTCTATTATACAATCAGTAGAGATGCTGGATTAGGATAGAAAGAGAATGAGTGAGTCAAAATCTGTCAAGGGGTAGGGCATTGCGTTGAGAATAGTGTGAGATCTGTGTTACCTTTATATGGAAAAATTAGAATTATGATTTACAAAATTGAAATACCACCATTACCTAGAATGACAATGTGTATTTGAATAAAAGTAGGTGGGCCACAAAGTACCTTTTAATATTTAATGTGGGTCGCGGTAACAACAAGTTTGATAACCACTGATGTAGAGAATATGTACTTACCGAAGCGCACATAAGGAAATATTAATACAATGACGCAAGTAGTTAGCTCGAACCGAACCGAACCGAAACTAATATTAACAGAAATTTGCAAAATTCTAACATTTTTCCGAAAGAAAGGCAGGCCCCTTCAACTGAACATTGAACTCGTTATCTTTTCGGGATTAAATTAACCTTTCGTTAAATTCGGGAACGTAAAATCGGGGTTACATGGTAATATTTTTATCTACTATGAGTTTAGGCACCTTATAATGCGGTTGCAGTTAGAAATATTTATTGGAAAATCTTCTTCCTTGTCCCCAACTCAGAATCATAGAGTGATAACAAGGATGTACATATTTTTCTTTTAGTTTCATGTTTCACGATTATGGCCTATAGCCTGAAGCAACCAAAGAGAAATGAAGTGTAATAATTCGTTTTCTTGAGCGACAATTATGCATGCCCGAGACACCGCCTTCAGCTTATATTGTAAGCCTAGAGGCTCAGATTAATTAGGCATGTCACTCGATTTACTGTAGTTACTTTACCCGGTTTAGTTCAAATGTTAGACTTCCTTCTTCACTGTTGAGTTAGTGGTGGTTTCATGTAGGCTTCAGTTAGTATTCTCTGTTGTTTAGAATTTTTAAAAATAAGAGTAAAACTTTATTTTGCCGACGTTTACAATATACTAACTAACTACAAAACATGAAGTTGTAGGATGTTTAAAATTATATTGTTCAGATAAAAAAATATATATACAGGGTGTTTCAGATAAAACGTCCAGTGCTTATAAATCCGAAACGGCTGAGAATAAAAAGATGAAACAAAAACTGAGATAGGAAAATGTCATAGAGCGCATCACATGGTGTTGTTGTGGTGACTCCCAGGGCCCTCCTTCAAGGGGGCCCAGGGGCCAACTTCAAATTTTCAAATGTGAACACGTATTGAATCATACCTCATTCAATAGTACTTGAAAAACGAAACAACTTTTGTAGGAAACAATTTTCGATTTGGGCCACCGTTTTTAAATGGCCGCAAAAAGTGGGTCCTATATCAGATAAAACGTCCAGTGCTTATAAATCCGAAATGGATGAGAATAAAAAGATGAAACAAAAACTGAGATAGGAAAATGTCATAGGGCACATCACATGGTGTTGTTGTGGAGACCCCCAGGGCCCTCCTTCAAGGGGGCCCAGGCGCCAACTTCAAATTTTCAAATGTGAACACGTATTGAATCATACTTCATTCAATAGTACTTGAAAAACGAAACAACTTTTGTAGGAAACCATTTTCGATTTGGGCCACCGTTTTCAAAATGGCCGCAAAAAGTGGGTTCTGTATCAGATAAAACGTCCAGTGCTTATAGACCTAAATCAGAAACGGCTGGTAATAGAGATGAAACAAAAACTGAGATAGAAACGATGATAAAGCATATCAAGTGGTGTTGTTGTGGTGACCCTCAGGAAACTCAGTGAAGGGGGCCTAGGTGCCAACTTCAAACTGATACAGGACTTTTTGTGACCATTTTGAAAACGGTGCCCCAAATCGAAAATTGTTTCCTACAAAAGTTGTTTCGTTTTTCAAGTACTATTGAATGAGGTACGATTCAATACATGTTCCCATTTGAAAATTTGAAGATGGCCCCTGGATCCCCTTGAAGGAGGGCCCTGTGGGTTACCACGACAACACCATGTCATGCGCCCTATGACATTTTCCTATCTAAGTTTTTGTTTCATCTTTTTTTTTTCAGCCATTTCGGATTTATAAGCACTGGACGTTTTATCTGATATAGGACCCCCTTTTTGCGGCCATTTTGAAAACGGTGGCCCAAATCGAAAATTGTTTCCTACAAAAGTTGTTTCGTTTTTCAAGTACTATTGAATGAGGTATGAATCAATACATGTTCCTATTTGAAAATTTGAAGTTGGCCCCTGGGCCCCCTTGAAGAAGGGCCCTGGGGGTCACCACAACAACACCATGTGATGCGCTCTATGACATTTTCCTATCTCAGTTTTTGTTTCATCTTTTTATTCTCAGCCGTTTCGGATTTATAAGCACTGGACGTTTTATCTGAAACACCCTGTATATAAATAGCATAACAAAAGGTATCTGTAGTAGAGATGGAATAATGAATAAATATAGGTAAATGTACGAAGTATCAAATAAAAATTATCAATATATAGCTAAAACTCTTTAACTTTCTAGAAACAAAATTTTGTCCATTTTACGGACAACTAAATATGTTGCTTCCTAAGATGATATTGTAGTGAAACTGAAGTATGACACTTGCAGTTTCGACATTTGCGGTACTTACGGTATCGGCATTTGTGGTGCTGAGAAATTTGTGGTATCAGTCAACTTCTTGCTGAGAGAAGACAATTTCTGGAGAGGCACAGAGTCACAACTGTTCACAAACACTAGGCCTTATCGAGTATAAGAAACAAAGTCAAAATTATATTTCAATAAACGTGTAAGATATTTTCATGTTTTTGTCATAGAGTTCAATCAGTAGATTAGAGATTACCAGCGAAAGTTTTCAAACAAAATACAACATGTACAAAATTTAGATAGAGTATTGCATATAGTAGCTAATAACGAACACTGTATTAATTTTCCTTATCTGCTGTATGCAATGTAAAAACATTTTTCTTTCTTATTATACATTGCTGTTTAGATTTCTTTAAGAAAAAAACTATAAACAGGCTTTACGTTGAACTTATGTAGACAACTATGTGAACAATATTAGAAAATACCTCTATCTTTATCGCATTTATTACTTTCAAATATATATTACCATGTCACAGGTATATTTATAACCTTGGTATTTACTAACTTCTCATTTTCAACTTGTATGTATTACTTGTGTACTTATTTTTAAGAGAAATGTTTATTTTTCTTTCCGCCGGTGATTTCGAGAGTATCACAACTCAAATACTGTGACTCTGTCGCGTGCAGTGTTGCCAGGTCTCCTGATATTCCAGGAGATTTCCTGGTTATCCAAGTTGTCTCCTGGTCTACTGATTTTTCTTTAAAAAATGTTAAAAACTCCTGGTTTTGCGCATCATCCAAAAGCTCTTAGAAAAGTAGACTTCAGAAACCAAAAGGAATTCGTATCTAAGATGAAATGTGCTTTGCAACAAAAGTTTCCCTATCTATGGCATCAAGAAATCTCCCAAATTATGGACTGCAAGATTTTAAACTGAGGTGTCTTGAACTATATATTGAAGCAGTACATCAAATTGAAGAGAGATATTAACTCCTCCGTGACTAAGCGTTAGCGTACACGATTTTGGCATGAAGGACTGCGTTCAATTCCCGGTGGGATTTTATGTCGTTCGGATTTCACGTTAATCAGTAGGTCCACGTCTCATACAGCCTCGCTGTTTAACGGGACGTTAAACTCAACTGAACTCGAGAGAGAGATACGCTTCATGATCCCGTCATGACACATTTAGAGATGATTAGATTATGAAATGAGATAAGGAAATCGGCACAATCAATTGCTCCTCTCGTAGCTGACTTTCCCAATGATATAGAATAGAGTAATTTGCAACAAGTAGATATAAAATGGCGGTTATTGCGAAACACAGATTTGTAAACTGAAAATGAAGTTTCTTTTTAAGATTTTTGGATGCTTGTCAGGTGCGTCATTTTAGATTTTGCTTAGGGGAATAAGACCCTTTGATATAAGTAAAATTTCGGACATTTCATTGATTCATTACTATTCTATTGATAAAATTAATATAAATCTCCAACTCAAGGAGTGCAACTGACCCTCCCCGCCCTCCCTAAATGACGCCTCTGATGCTTGTTAGTAAAAAAAAAAAGTAAGTAGATAGCCTAACCAGTTAATATTTCCAAATTAATTCACATTTGTTATGTCTTTGGTCTGCCTTCCTCAAGTGTCACAGTAGAAAAAGTGTTTTCAATCGTAAAGTTGATGAAGGCGAAACAAACAGACTTGATACCCAAACTTTGCAAGGATTGCTGCACATAAGAAGGCTCACTTGTAACAACTCATGCTAAGATCCCCTGTGAATCGCTCTCTGATCAGCAGAGTGAATGTTGACATGTACGCAGATAAAGATGATTAGCCTTTTATTGGTAAGTATAATCATTGATAGGTCCACTGTTTGCCTTGTAAAAAAAATAATCATCCTAATTAACATATTTAGATATTAAGTTGTATCTCCTGGTTGTTTGGTAAGAATTTTTCTGATTTTTCGAAAAATTGGTTGGCAACACTGGTCGCGTGTTGAAGCTGACGCCTATCTTACCTTATAAATAGTTTCATGTGTCAGGTACAGGAAATCAGAGGTGCCCATCCCCCCCAAAGCTGATGGCGCACTCCCCCCCAAAACTAATAATCTCTTCCCTCCTCAAAACTCAAGTCTTCTAAAAATAATTGCCCAGTGTAGTAGTAGTTTTTATAGTACTAGTAATTGTTATTTTTGTTGTTGTTTTTATTTCCTGTAGTAGTATTATAGAATGCTTGTAGTAGTAGTAGGGGCAGTAGTAATTATAAAAATGGCATTACTTTTATTAGTACTCTTGGTAGTGTACAATACTAAATATGTTCTATAAGGATATTGAAGGGTATAAAAACTTCTACACACTGTGTATGGCACAGGCATTCTTTTTTTACAATTAGTAGTATTATTTTTTTCTTTACAAAATATTGATATAATTCCCTTGTACATGAAAAGTAAGACGCAAGTTACAAGTTATTGAGTTTGATACCAAAAGAAAATGTTATCCTCGAAATTAGCCTACAAAAAGAAGTTATATCCAACAAGAAACATTCCTGTAAAAGAGCCAAGTACGAGTGGCCTTAAAAAGAATTGAAATCACAAAAATAGGCGCCAAGTTCTGGTGGACAACAGTTACAAACACTCAATGGCTCACTTCAAATTTAGATTTGAAACTTGGCTGTTGTCTGTATGGTTACCACTAGCTCACAATTATGTCAAACTACTTTATAATTTTCAACAGACAACATAGGCAAGTTTCAAATCTAAATTTGAAAGTGATTCCTTGAGTGTTTGTAACTGTTGTTCACCAGAACTTGGCGCTCATTTTTGTGATTTCACTTCTTTTTAAGGCCGCTCATACTTTTTTTTTTTTTTTTTTTTTTTTTTTTTTACAGGAATGATTTTGTTGGATTAAATTATTACTGGTCGTGGTAGTGACATTAACCTACCCTTGATGTCCTTTATAGAGTAATAATTTTTTTCTTTGCTCACTCGACAAAGCAAATTTGTCTATAATATCGCTGTTGGGAATGCATTCTAAAATGTCTTTTTCGGAAGAAAGGACAAGCATATCGGAGAGCCATACATCTCCCATGCTGCTTCTTAGTCTATTTTTTTACAATCTTTACTTTACTCATAATCCTCTCTGCCGAGCAACTCGTTGCTGGTAATGACAGAAGTATCTGGTATAATATTGTTAGGTATGGAAAACCAGACATATTTAACAAACACCTGTAAGGCCTAATGAATCCTTTCATCACCCACTGATTCAGACTGATCCAGATATATCCACAAAGCGATAAACCGACCAGCCCATCCTTTCATATAGCAACTTGCGCGGTGCTTCATTCATAGTTTCTAAGCAGGAGGTAGGGGGATTAATTCTCGAGATTTAAAAAAAAATCGCATCGTGTTCCAATGTTATTTTGACGACAGCAAAATTACTTATTCGACATCCCCAATTTTTTTATTCCCCCCAATTTTTTTCTCGATGGCACAACTTGCGCCATTCATCCCTTCTGTGGGCGGCCCTTCTCTCTTAAAACGAACCAACCTTTCCTTTCATACGGCTACTTGCGCGGTACTGCATTCATCGAGTATCGAAGCAGCGGGTACGGGGGGTTCACCCCGAAAATTTTTTGAAAATTAGGTTCTCAAAATCGTGTTTTAATGCTATTCCGACAGTAAAATTGCTAGTTCGAAAGTAGAGTAAAATCCCCCCCAATTTTTTTCTCAATGGCGCAGCTTGCGCCATACACCCCCCCTGTGGGCGGCCCTGCAGGAAATCCATAATTTTAACAGTGATCCACTTCAAACAGTTCACGTGTCCCCCGTTATTCTATTAATATTGTTAAATTTACTAGTGTGCAATATTTGATTTATTAATATTGCAAATTTGTTCTAAAGTTTGGATAAATTAACGTGTATGTGCACACTTTTCGCACACCTTGCAAGCTATGTACAGCAAATGTCCCAGAAAAGAATGTTTTGTCGTTGTACCGCAAATGTCCAGTACCTCAAAATTACCGACACGAGTTGAATCAGCCGCAAAAGTTAGACGAGCTTGATGATTTTGATCATGAGCAATGATGTAATGCTAGAATTTTAGGTAGGTGTAATCGTGTAATATTGACTTTAAGTATAAAGCATATACTCACCCCCAAACAGGCTCGTTCTTTCGTAGATTTAAAGGAGTATACACTGGACTCAAAATATATATATATATATTTTAAGTGCATCAGTACTCAAATATGATACAGAGGTATAACTAACTAGCAAATTCCCCCACATGTTACTGTGGGGGCAATATTTTGCCTCTTTCCTCCTCCACTTTTCATAGTCTCGCAATAATCCGATTGTCTCTTGTGGGCATCTTAGAAAAGTACCCCAGCCTTCCTCTATTCTAGTTAAACATTTGAAAATGCTGAAACGCGTGTTTCATTACTATTGATGAAAAGTTCAAACATCAAATTTCATGTCTCTATCCGTAAGGGATTCCGAGATATGGACATTTTATTATAATAATTACAACCTCCCTAACTTTCCCCCCACTCTTTTCTTCCCTCCTAGGACAAATATCACAAAACGCTAAAACATGTGTTCATTGCTTAAGATGAAAAGAACAAACATCAAATTGGTGGGATGAGAATGTAGGGGGAAACGAGAATAAACCGATGAAATCCACGGACACAATGTTGTCTACCACAAACTTACATGGCCGGGGATAGAACCAGCGACCCCACGCACTACAGTGGTAAGCACTTTACCGTTAAGCTACCATGCCCCCCTCCCTCACTTTCGTTTTGAGTAGAAGGCTAAGATAGAAGATGGAACCTATTTTTAGAACGCTAAATTGATTTTAAAAGAAGCACTTCTCGTCATCTCTTATCGTTTATGCTCTATATAGATCAATGTTAAAACCAGAAGTTGTAGTAGATTTTTCATTGTTTCTACTTTTAGTAGAGAGCTAAAGATGCAGATGACATGTTATTATATATATATATATATATATATATATATATATATATATATATATATATATATCTTGATATTCTATTGTTATTGAAAGTGTAGCATTCTTGAGATGCTTAATCGAATACAGGAAATCGCTCCTCGCTATCTATTACCGGTTTTTGTTCTTTAGTGATCAACATAAAAGTCGAAAATGGTTTATTTCTACCTATTTCTATCTCTACCTGTATGATCCTCTACATCTTGTACAAAATTGATGAAGTCCATCAGGGATTTAGGATTTAGATTTCTGGGCTTTTGGCATCTAAGGCCATTTAGGCCGTCATACCATCCGGGGAAAGGGAAGGAAAAAAGGATTTTGAAAGGAAGGAATCGACCTGGGACCTATAAGTTAAGTACCACCCCAGCATTTGCCTGGTGTGAATGAGGAAAGCCCAGGAAAACCTTATTCAGGATGGCTGGCCTGAAAAAGCGTTTTATAGTTTATCGACCGAGTACCCCCACCGGGAATCGAACCCGGGACCGCTCGCACCGGAGGCGAGAGCGTTAGCGACTACGCTACGCGGAGCCACTGGAGCCCATCGAATAGTTCCTGAGATTATTTTAGTCTTCCTGATGGACAGAGTAATTATACGTGTACAGGAAGTTTTGGTAAACCACACTCCATTAAAAATATATAAATCTGACAGAAACACTTTTTTTTTTCCTTCCTTATAGAGCTTGATAACATGTATGTATGAGCAATATTGACGTTCATAATTCACTATATTTTTCAAACGAAATTAACTCTCGTTCTAGATTCCTTGTTTTTTCGTTTATTCGTTCAACTTCAACATAGCCTATTTTTATGCCATCCTTCATTATTTTCCTATTCCAATAATATACCCTTCATTTTATTCTTTCTCTTCCTAATTTATATTTTCCACTGTGTAAGCATGTGGGCAACTTATAACGTTTGTCAATATTGTAAAACACTGGTGGAAAAGAAAGAAAAAAAAAGTAGTAACTCTTTTACATTCGATAGTCAACAATGAATATAGTATGAAGGGACGAAATAACGATCATTCGTCACAGGCAGAAAATCAGGAGAGAAACCGTTTTCAGAGACGTGCTGTGGTAAATATGAACAAAAGTGTCTTTTCAAACTGGGAAAAAACGTGATTTTTGCAAAACAAAGCATTATTTTTTTTTTCTTTCTTTGTTTTGAAATCTAATTCATTCTCACGTTGTAGGTGACATAATTCTTGATTCTTTCAAACATTGACAATATACACATACACTAGATGTATAGTTTATAAATATAAAAGAAAAGTGGATTCTTGTACCACGTGACATTTTTAGAGTTGTTTAAAGTTCCGTTTCTCTTTGTACAAACAACAACCAACCGTGCCACTTTTCAGACGATACACAAGAAAACAAATCAGTGTTAGTAACATGCACATCTAGCAATTTTTATTTAAAGGTTAGAAAGCGGTGAATCCTTCCGCATCAATGTGCATCGTTTCTGTAGCACCATACCAGATAGAATGCATTTCTTTTACACTTATATATAAAAGAGTAGAAATATCCTTCCTTCTGAAGTAGTAAGTTGGTGGTCCTTGTTTGTATTTATTGAAATACCATTTGCATCAAACGAAAATTTGAAATAGCTAGTTACTATATATCCAAGGGCGCCCATCAGGGGGGCAAGGTGGGGCACTCGCCCCCCTAAGAGGAAATTATACTTGAGAATATAGAAAACCCAATAGAATTTTTACATTACTTATAGCAAAATTTGAAACTATATTTGAAATGTCACTTATACATGTCCCCCCTTGGAAACCACAACATGGGCGCCCTTGTATATACTGTATCTATGAATTAACTTGATCCTTAATTAATTTATTGCAAGAATTGGAAGAAAATAGTTTCGTACTTTCAGATCCTTTCAATTTTCAACTTCTTCTTCTTCTTCTATTATTATTATTATTATTATTATTATTATTATTATTATTATTATTATTATTATTATTATTATTATTATTATTATTATTATTATTATTATTATTATTATTATTATTACACAAATTCACCTAAGGCATTTTGATTAACATTTCGAAAAAGATTCGCATGTTTTCCTTCAAAATGCGAATACAAATTTTGCATTTTTTAAAAATTACGCCTCAACCGAGTCACAGTGGTCTCTTGCGATAAAGACACGAACACAGATACAGAGATCATGGTGGCACAGTGGTAGAGCGCTTACCTCTAATGTGTGAGGAGGTCTCTGGCTCGACATTAGCCAAGTAAGTTTGTGGTGGACTCCCAAACTATACTATACATGAGTGTGGAAAGTCTATGTTCGCTGTATGTCGGCAGGTATCAGAGCACACATGTTAATAAGATATAGCGAAAAGCGATTTTCTCATATGGATTCATAGTCCCAAGGACAATTTATATTAGTTTAACGTCCCACAATTATGCCCCGAAGATAAGGAAGACAGTGATTATGAATGAATTAGGATGATCCTTATTTTTCGGTTTCCTAGTTTTTTTCGAGTCTCACTCCCTACAATGGTTCCATGTCATGCCAAAGTAACCCATGAGAAAAAATAGCTCAGTTGAATAATATTAAATAATACCTCCATGCGAACGTAAGTTTTGAATGCATTTACGATATACAATATAGGCAAAGATCTGTATTTTGTAACAGACGCTTGTAAGTTGGGAAGCTGAAGGGAGTGACACCGTATCTTGGATACGGGTAATGAAGGCAAAATCGCATCTATTACTGTGTGATAACATCATGTGATCTCTTGAAGTCTGTCATCTTGGATCAGGTCCCAATATTTTTAATAGAAAGTGGTCGTGTGACACGTTTTGGGGTTCTTTTCACCACATACACACATCTGACGTTATTTTCAACTTATCTGTAATCATTTAATAGATGTCACCTTCATAGTACCTGATTATTAATGTACAATTGTTTTCTAAAACTACACGGTACCTTCGCCGCATATCATATATTGTAAATCTTATATGCTTATTTGTATATGTATTTTCGGGGTGGATCATTTATATTAATACGCCCTTCTAACTTTTAAACTAATGAGCAGAAAATATTGAAATTTTGTACCATGCAAATATCTGCAGGGGGACATAGTTTGTCATGCTCTGTAATATCATGAGATTAACAGTGCTACCAACTTAACATAAAGTGGTTCCATGTGAATTCATCAACACCATGACAACAAATGGTAAAACATCGGCAGTATATAACATCAACGGTTTATAACATCGACACCCAAAATATTGATATCCAAATCATTGACAACCAAACCATCGACTACCAAATCATCGACAACCAAGTCATCGATTACCATTCTGTTTCAAAAGTAGAAATTGAAATATGGATAGCCAGCGTTAAACTCACCGTTACCCGTGAGAATGTTAACGGATTAACTCCATTAATGAACTCGGTGGAGATAATCACTCAAGCTGCCTATTGCAAAAAATCAAAATTCTTACATTCACTTTTGTTTAATGATTATCGTATGGAGTAACAGATGTACTAGCGTTACAATCTTATAAGACTTATTAAGGAAATTCTTAATAATTGAAGGGTATTGGAGGAAGGCAATGATAACCCATATTGCAAATAAATGGAATTGGGAAAATTTGAGATAGAAAGTATTCCATTTTAGATTTAAAATTAATTCCATTTTCTGCAATCTTGTATTTCGCAAAAGTAGTGTATTGTCAGTTGCATTAGTAAAATATTTTAGTCAGTGTACCCGCTTTAGGAGCTGTAAGTTTGGACTCGATTCCCGGTGGCATCTCATGTGATTCTGATCCCACACTAAGCGGTAGATCAACGTCTTATACAACCTCCGTACTGAAAAAGGACACTAAACTTCACACAAACCAAACAAGAAATTTCAATTGCTTTTAAGTGAAATATTTACCCAAAATTTCCAAACTTCTTGCATTCTCAATCAGGGCTACCATTGTTTCTTTCCCAGTATTCTTTTAGTATGTGCTGACTGTACATTCTGAACAAAGGAACAACGTAAATATATTGGTGATTAAAGAATGATTCTCATATATATCCATTTTTCTGTGGGCTAACTGTGTACGGAAACACCTTCAGATCAAACTACTGTTCATTTCCGGCAAAGGAGAAAAAGTTGTTTCAACGCATTTATTTTAAAACTTTGCAAATGAAAAACGAGAACAAGCGGATACGTGCACAAAAAAAAAAAAAAAAAAAACGGGAAACGGTACTATTCCTTTTAACTGAAAAAAAAGGAAAGAAAAAGAAATCTGCTATAGTATTGTAAAGTAATGAACAAAACTCTTCGTGGCCAGGTAGCTAATTTGCGTGCTTTCTATGCGCATAGCCCCAATTTCCATTTCCAGCAAGAGTGATTGCCTAGGATAAGAACCAACTAGTAGTTCGGATTCTACTTTAACCATAGTTCAATTGTCTGATAAAATCACCACTGAGAACAAACATCAAACTCCTATCAACGAACAGAGTTCTATATGATGAATATAGATATTATTATTATTATTATTATTATTATTATTATTATTATTATTATTATTATTATTATTATTATTATTATTAATATTAATAATAATAATATCCTGGCGCAACAGTCCTTAGGAATCTAGTAGCCGGCTTGTGACACTCATGTCTTTGAAGTGATGTGTGGTCAGCAAATCTGCTTTTCTCTCCGTTAACAGTAGCCTCCTAGACTGGAGTTCCTACTTCTTGGTTTCAAGTAGCTCCCGAATTGTCCTCACCTGTTAGATAGATGCCGTGAGCGATCACCCATTTTTCTTCTGACCAGCCCAGAGACTGTTTGACTCCGCTGATCTCATGAGAAGCGGTATATACCAGTGTGGCTATCGTGTTAGCTAGAGTACACATAGGGTCTACTCATTAAAACAATGTTAAGTTAGTAGAGTTAGTAGTCTAGTTTATAAGTAGTAGTATGTAACTCTGAAACTTCTTGTCAAAATTTTGGGGAGACTATATGATAAATCCCTGTTATTAATAGGGTTCGTATACCTTAAAAAAAATCGAAAATTTCTGATTTCAGTAATAGGGACACTTTTTCATCACAATTCCATAGTATAACTAAGATTTTCTGTCAGAACACACATTCTTTTCGGCAATTTGAAGACGCATGCAATAATAAAACTAATTTCGATTCCTAGCAGATCAGTGTCATATCATGTTCGTTCATGTCACTATTCTTGTAACATAACAGTAGTGCCGATTGGTATGACAGTTTTACGAAGATAGCTCTCAGTTTCTTGACAATTACATGTTTGAAATTTAAGAATGAGAATGTTAAACACATTCTGATATCCTCATATTACGGGACAATCCTGCGTCCCGAAGAATTTTGTCGGAACGCTGGGACAAAAAGACAATCACATAAAATATGGAACTTATACGAACGATAGTTATAAACGTAAAGAACAAATGTTACATGTCAAATTCATCTCAATGGCTCGAATAAGCGTTCCGCATGCGCCGCCATTTTCCAAGGTAATGAACGTTGGTAAACGAGTAGCTAATTGATTTGAATCAGCGATTATAGAAAGAAATATTCAAGGAGGCAAATCAGCAAGTAAATGTATTGGGTTGTAGAATTAGTAAAGAATCGATATGATATTTCAATTTTGCTTTTAATAGGGCATAATAGTAGTAAAATTTCGCCATATTAGCACGAAGTAGTTCATATGTGAGCTATACTGTAACAAATACTTTGCACCACGCTTATTCCGAATGTGTGGAACTATTGAGCTGGCTGTTTGTAACACTTCCGACTTCCCGCTGACGCATTGCGTGCTCACTGTTGTCAAGCTTATCTTTTTTTCTACTTTGAACCAAACTCTAAGCCAGAGTATATCTGAGAGTTCTGTTGGGAGTATGTCTAGAAAATATGTCCTTGTGAACGCATTGCAGTTAGATTGCTGAAATATGCATTTTTGGATGGCATGTGTGTAACCTCCTGCACTCCATGGATTCTCGTGTTCGAAAAAAGCCGTGTTACAGTGTTTTTTCCACACTTTTAAACGACCCCAGCTCTGAAACCATTCACTATTTTCCACAGGTTCATATGGACATTTTAAAAATATATATATAGATGCCCGAGAAGTCCCTAACCATTTCTGGGAAAACGCTAATTTTATCCTTTTATTGCAGGTAATCTGAAAGATGTTGATCTTCAACAACTAGTAGACGTCGTAAGATGGAGACACAATGGACTTCCCTTTGCTGACGACCAAGAACGGCTTCGCCGGTTACCATAGAGAACCCCCAATGTGAACAACCCTTATAGGTTTGGTTAATAAGTTCCCGTGAACTGGGAGTGTTCATGACGAGAAACGTTCTGGGCGGGCATCGACTTGTATATATCCTCCTTCTTTGAAGTTTAAATATTAATAAAACAAAACTGACCAAAGCAAAAACTTACGGCAATGTAACATCGACTTCATCAGACACGTTATCAACTCTCTACGACCATCTCATCACGTTACCAGTATCTCCGACGGATAATGCACGTTGTTCACTTATTAATATCATCGTGTTAAAAGTTTTCTATCATTATTTGTAAACTCTCATAACTTTTTCTTCTGGTGTACATGTATTCCTTAGTCTCAAATAATGGTTTAAGCGTTCTTGTTAATTAGAAAAATTAAGAACATTAAGGGTGCTAGAATAAAAGCAACGAAGGAAATTGTATTTCGAATAAAGCTATGAACATAGAAATTATTGACTACAATATTTACATACCTCTCTGTAAGATTTTGTCAATACATTTTCATTGAATTATTGACAATGAATCAGTGAGCTGTAATGAGATTGTTTTAATTATTTGTAACGGGATAATTGAAATTCAAGTTAAAATAAACAATCACTAATCATTATTTAAGTATTAGCCAACGTTATATCAACCTTATGCTTAATCTTACAGTGTATTTGATTGTAATTCAACAACTTTGTTTCGGCATTAAATTTATTAGATATTCGATTATTTTGAATGGTATTGTATATGCATAGATTTGTTTTGGAATAATTGTTGTGTGCTTAAGAGGTGCTAAGATTACACAGGTCTGCAACCAAAAAGTTGTTTGCATAAGTTTAGCTGATTTTTAAGCTTCTGGGTGCAAGTCGAAAATGAACGCCGTTCCTTACTGGGGCGTCAAGTATATGCACAATCGAAATGTAACGTGGTCAAACAGGTAGCTGGAAATCGCTAAATTGCAAATGCATCACACGAAAATAAAAATGAACATGGAAGATTAAATGTATTTGTGCTCCCCGAAACATGAAAATACATGTATATTGGTCCGGATGGGGATCACTGGCACATATCGTAATGTGTCATGAATGAGAATACGAGATTACAAAGAAAAACCAAAAACAATAAATCTGTTCATAAAACGAATTTAGTAAGATTACATCTTAGATTTGTAAAACGTTGGTAAGTAGTTCTGGCTACACTGTTTGTTGCTCAAATACTACGAGTACGTGAGTACGCGGGATTTTGTTGGCCCTGATATTAGAAATCTCATATCCGACAAAGACTTCATCAGTTCAATGACTCGAACTCAAAAAGAGGTTTGGGTTGCCTTTACTGTGGTCATCAAGACGTTTTTGGGAAACCGAAAGGACCCACATTACAAGAAAATTGTGGGGAAAATGTTGCACGCGTTCCGAAAGCTTGGTTGCCCCATGAGCTTAAAAGTCCATTTTTTCAACTCCCAACTTGTACTTTCCTGACAATGTGGGAGCACTGAGTGAAAAGCAGGGGGAGCGTTTCCATCGAGATATCAAAGAAATGGAACGAAGGTATACGGGGAACTGGAGTGTTACGATGATGGCAGACTACTGTTGGTGTTGTTTAGGGATCTTCCGGCAGCCACCTACAAAAGGACAAGCTCCAAACGAAGTTTGACCTTTAAAAAAGGACGATTTCACAAGCAATCTGATTGAGGGTGGTATTACTTTTTTTTGTCTTCACGTGTGTGCGTATTTCTGTACATTAATTTGTGTTACGCTGTTAATGGTGTTTCTGTAAATCGCATATTTGTGTTCATATTTTTGTTCAACAATGACCACCCGTTTGTTCGAAACCCAGACGCCCCAGGAAAAAACGATTGTCATTCCTGGATTCAGCGCACCCCAACACATACGAATCAGTTAACTAAACCGAAACATCTTATCATTGCTTTATTTTTGAAGATCTGTGTATATAATGCGTTCAGAAGCTGAACCGATTAAGTCCATTTTTTGTTTTCTAGTTCTACACATTTTTAACTTGGAAAAGATACATTCTTTTCTTGTCCAAGGCAAAATCGATTAACTCCATAGTTTAACCATTTGCCACTAGAACGCGTAAACGCTCTGACGACTCTCATTTAAATACATTGTATCTAAGTTACTAAAATGCTCTCTATTGAAAAATCTCGTTTGATGGAGTTAATCTGTTTGGCATCTGAAAGAATCATATAGTGTTCAACGTTTCGATACTCGCGAACCGGCAAAAGCAACTGAAAAATATTAGGGCTGGCAAATTAGAAAGCACCACATTATGCATAGTTGCCAAATTCTACTACTTATTATTTATTTTTATTAAGTAATGAAATGCATAAATCACAAATTTTAGAGAGTATTTTATGTTTGAGTGGGAAATTTTAGTCACACAACTAATACATTTAATATTTTTTGTCTGAAAAGTCATTCTTAGGGAAGCAATGCGACATTTGCTGTTGTTTATTTGTAAAAACTCGATTCGTGACACCAATGTGTAATTTGTAAGATATAGTGCCGTATTAACATCCGATCTGTTCCTGTATTTTATAATAGGCATTTTCACACAAATGCGTAACTGAAAAAATACAAAAAAAATTTCTAATCAGTTCGATGTATTCTTCACTCACCTCGGAACTGGCATTATCAAAATCGATTTACTGACTGCTTTTGAACCTGAGAATGAACGTTACATCAGAAGAAAGTTTCATGGATGACAGCACCATGTCAAAGAGTAATACGGATCGGTATAATAATTAAGTGGACAGAGAATGAAAACCAAGGATATAGATCATACTATAAGATCATTGTATCTCATTGCAACAGAATCTGTTGCAGTATTGGTAATCGAACTAAGAACACTGCCGATTTTCCTCCACCACGTGTGACATTCTTTTCAGTTTTCGTATTCAATTATAGTATGATAAATATTTATATGTATGTTATGTTTAAAACATTATTAATATATTTTGTTGATTACAATATTTCATAACACTTAATTACCATTGAATTAAGGTCATAGTAAGTATATATAGCCTAATTTGAGATTTGTATGTAAACAAAAGCTAAATACTACTTATAATAACATATTAACATAATTCGTGCAGCATAAATAGTAAGAATTAAGCACCATTAGTTATGAAACTACGTTTCTCTGTAGTCACGTCCTTAATATTTTTTTCTTAAAATGAACTACTATAATTGTCATTATTGTTTACGTGTGAGTAAATCTGCACCGAAAAGAATGTTATGTTTTTACATGATATACGTGAAACCACAGCATTGTATCCTATAATGTAGCTATTTGCACGCTTGTATTTTAAAAAGCAAGTTTCTCGTTTCTCAAGATAATAGTAAATTTACATTTTTATAGTCTAAATTATTGTAAAATTAATATGCGGAATGAATCATCATACTGTTGTAAGTTCTGTTTTATGCAATTTTTATTTGTCGTTCCCTTTTGCGTTCTGAATGCACCCGATCCAAAAACTTGCATTCCTTCGATAATGTTGGTCGTATTCGATTAGTTTAACATGTGTTAAAATATTCGACTATTTTTACATAGTGATTGAAAGTAAATAGTAATGTAAATTTTGTGTACAAATAGTATCTGTATGTGTATAGTCACTGCAACTGTATAGAATCTATCATCTATAATAATAAAAAAAGTCATTTGTAAGCGCAACGGAGTTTGTTATTTCAGATCAGTAAATGATACAGGAATCTGTAGTATCGCCACTATGATCGAGACACTTTAAATCGTACTATGTAGTAGCTGAAAGAAAATGCTTTTTTCTGCCTATATCACATTCTACATTCTTGAATATATGAATAAATATTTTTAATTTTAATAATTTAATAAATATTTTTATAATTATTTCCAACCAGAAACAATTTTATTAATTTTAAAGACAGTGTTTGAGGAACAAGATAAATAGCATCCACAAGAGATTATATGCGAATGTAAGTGTTGCAATTTGATTGACGACTTGCATGCATATACCACAATTATTGTAAATTGATTGGCAATCAATCGTAATAATTTACTTCATAAAATCCTCAACTGTATATTATAAGTTTAATAAAATTTGAATTATAGTTTAACTAAAGGCGTATTCATTTATTCAATATTTAATAGGAAACACAAGTTCAACCTGGATTTTTAAAAATTAAACTCTATGCTTGGTCTTTTATGATTAGCTCTAATGAGAAATCAAAACTCTTCCACTCTGTTAATAACAACATTGATGCATTTAATAATATGCATCTGCAATGCATATTCAATATAGTTATCATTTTTTCTTCCCTTTGAAAAGATGCCTAATGACTTAGAGCAATATTTTCATTTGCATAAGAAACACATTTTCCCATCTCTTTCAGAATGATAATTTCATCTTCATTTTAAATAACATTATAATGTTCATTTAAGTAGGGACAACATATTCATATTCCCTTTTTATGAGAGCTGCATATTTTTATGATAACATCATTCATGGTCCATTTCATTACAGCCACTCATACAATAGTAGTATTAGTGTCATGGGACCTAAAATCGATATCATTATCATACAAGTACATAAAACTAATAAATAATAATAATAATAATAATAATAATAATAATAATAATAATAATAATAATAATAATAATAATAATAATAATAATAATAAATGTTTACAAATATTATTATACTAATCAGAAGTTTCACGATAAATTTCTACCATTGGCCTGCAATAATCAATCAATCTCTTAGTTTAATCAAGTTGGGATATGCAAATGATCAAGATTGATGCATCATAACATACTGATTATACTCTTGATATAGCATTCGTAGGGCTAATACCTGATACAAAGCAAGTTAAGACACGCCCCCTCAGAGTCTGCCTGAATGAGTGTAACGGAACGAAATAAAATTAACTACTCATGGCACACATAATTAAAATAATTTTCTTAAAAACATATACTGAAGATAAATTGTCTCAAAATTCATTAAACTTAGTTTCTTTAAATTAAACGTAGTTTATTTTGTAGTGATTCTATGCGAACTTTCATGTGTAGCAACAAGTTTTCTTTGAAGATTCTGGTAGCTTGTAGTCTTCTTCAATGTAATCAAGAATATTGTGATGGGGATTTTCCCTTTCACGATTCTACGTTCGCATTTATGACACGGAGAATATTGGGTACTCCTTCTCCTTGAGTGCCGTTGCGATGTCTTCAATACTGGTATGAATTGGAAGGTGGCAAATAACTGCTTTGATGGTCTCAGTTTTCTTCTTGATTTCGGTGACATATTGTAGTTGGTTGTAAGAACGAATGTTTGGCACGATTTCGTAATCTTCCTGAAGGTCGCACTTAATTTTTGTGTATTCTTTCACGAATATAAAAGTGACTTCTTTGCTGCAATCTTTAGTTATTAATTGTAATTTATGGCCCTGGGTAGGAGGGCAATCATATATGTATAACCAAGTTTTGGTCACATCTGAGGTAGTCTTTTTATCGACTATTTTGTCATCTTCCCAAGTTCAATCTTTGGAGTAGAAGCTTTTTCTGTGTCATATGTGGGTTTTGAAAGGACCTCATAGGTATTTGATTCAGGTATAGGAGCACACGCCTGTGATGGTCTCAGGTTTCTTCATGTTTTCAGTTGTTTATTGTAGTTGGTTGTATGATCACATGTTTTGCACGACTTTGTAATCTTCTAGAAGCTGCTGCCTTCCTCTCTCAAGTTCCTTTTCTGCAATGCATTATTTAAATTGTAGTACTTTTACCTGCATACTCCTGAGTGCTCTTATTCCTCCGATAAATTTCAGATATCATAAAGATCAATTTCATCAATCAATTTATGTCCAAAACATCACTTTTTGTTCATTAATTTCCAGATTTGGAGCAACACAACTGGATATTTGAACTCAAATTCAAAACTTCTGTTTCGGCAATCATCGCGCTCTCTCGAGAGCGGAATAACATTCATATTAATAAACATAAATGTTGAGCAATTTAGTTTTATTAACTTAGTACCTAAATTATTCGCCCATTAAAAGAAAACTGCTCTTAACTCTTATTTTTAATTTCCACTATTCTATTTTTTTGCCGAATTATTCGTTTTCCCATTTACGTAGTTCAACATGGTGACACACCGTAGCTTTTCTTATTATGGTAATAGCAGGTGAGTTTTAGCGATGTTTTCATTCCGAAGGGCGAATTAAGCTATCATGCAAACTGAAACCAAATTAAACGATGTTATCAACGTGTACCCTTGTAGACATGTAACATATTGTTATACGTAGTGTACATAGGTGAACAAAAACTGAAATTAAGAACGATACATGTATCTATTAAGACATATTTATTACAATGGTAGGACAGCTGAAAAGCGGGCCATAACATATGTCACCCTTTTCCACTCCAGCCCTCAGTACTTCTCATCACCCCATGCCGATAATGTGCTAAAAGACTGAGTCACACCATGGTTCACTTATGAACCAAATATTATCAGATTTGGTGCAGCTTTCTAGGAGTTGACTGCCAAATATCGTTATATTCATTCTTACCGTCAAACATTTTTACATTCATTTTTATATAGATCTACAGTATATAGATAATTTGCACCATTTCATGATAATTTTGCGTTTTAGTTTTATATCCGTGAAGTAGAAATCACGTTGTTTGTTCTCAAGAAATTATTCTGTCTCTTCAGTGTATCGTCACAGATACAAATATTGAAGAGGGTTCCTTATTCCAAGTTACTTAGCCACAGACTGCTGTATATTTTTTTACTTACAAGGTACATTCACGAAGTGTCCCCTCGGGATTCGTGTAAAATTGATTCACATGCAAAGTCTTCGCGGCTCAATGTGTATTGTACTAATTTTAGCAGCCCATACCGGTAACTTGCATATTTATGGGAGTTCATATATCCGGAATTCGATCATAAACTATTATAATGCTCGGACACAAAATTGTTTTACTTTCCTTAGATGTAACAAGATATGAATGTGGGCATGTGCAAAACAAATTGGATCAAGTACTGCTTCTCTGACACATGTTATCCATCTCTGCTGCCATCTTGAATCCGTTATATTGGATTCAAGTCTCGGTTTTTCAATTGGGAATAGGTGCAAGTGATACATCAAATTCATGTATATACAATTTTCTCTTAAATTCACTGGTGTAATAAATTCTACCGTAGGTTGTACCGTTTGGAAGGTATTGAATGTTAAATCCCTCCAGGCACTTCGCGAAGAGACATTGCAGAGTAATGTCAGTTACGCTTACGTTTCTAACAACAATTTCTAACTGGAAAATTACTGTAGGTATAAACAAACTCTTTACAACAATGGTGTCATAATCTTATTAGTTTTTTGTGAGTGATTTTTATTACTTCCATGTTATACTATGACAAGGAAGTATTGCATTAGAGTCAAAATACCTAATGTAAATCCAGATGCTACCAGATTTGGGTGAAGACCTACTATTTCCGTATTGAAGTCTGTGTGTCTGTTTGTGTGTACGTTCAGAGAATATTTCGCCAACGATAAATCACGTAAAAGATTACATATACACACGGAGCCCTTCATGTCTTTGTATTTGGTTCAATATTCATGAAGGGCATGATATTTACCATACAATACCTTCCAAACGGTACAACCTACGGTAAAACTCACTACACCAATGAATTTCCAAGAAAATTGTACATGAATTTGATGTATCACTTGCAACTATTCCCATTTGAAAAAACGAAACTTGAATCCGATATGGCGGACCCAAGATGGCGGCCGGCGTGGGTAACATGCGTCGGAGAAGCAGTGCTTGATCCAATTTGTTTTGCATATTCCCACATTCATGTCCAGTTGCATCTAAAGAAACTAAAATCAATTTTGTGTCCGAGAGTTATAGTAGTGTATGATTGAATTCTGGATATATGAACTACCATAAATATGCAAATTACCGGTATGGGCCGCTAAAATTATTACAATACACATTGAGCCGCGAAGACTTTGCATTTGAATCAATTTTACACGAATCCCGAAAGGAACACTTCACTAATGTATCTTGTTAGACGTTCTTCGAGTTAAGACGTGCGACTTTGTGTAAGATTGCTTTCTCAATCTTGCCTGTCATCCCAAGAGTTCTTAATATTCCTAGAGTCACAAAGTTAGTTAAACAAGTCTTAGAAACGTTAAATATAGAAAAGAAGAACTATATTTCGAGTATTTACACATTTTATTTTAATTTTTCTTATGAAAACTTATCTAAAAGAATCTCTTAACATGAAGAATGACATCTCACAGTAAAGATCAAAGACATGAAAAAGAAAGGGACTGTCTTCTATTACCACGAAGCAAAATCATACCTTCCATTTCTTTTAACTGCATTTTGTTGCAGTGGTGGACTAACATAAGATGATACAGGTCTCAGGTGAAATTAAACAAAAGAGTCCTTGTTTCAGATAGCTCATAAGCATGGCACATTTACATATAGAAATGTGAAGTAGAAATGTATTTATAGATAATTACAGTAGAAAGACATCGATATTCGAAGACGATAGTAGTTTACTGCTCTATAGCCGCCAAGATATCAACACGATCCTATAAATAATTTTTTTTTCTTTTTAAGTGATATCGCATGGCAGTTTGCTACACAAAATCATAGAATTGCGATGCAACTATGCTCATAATTTACTACTGAAGTAATATATATATATATATATATATATATATATATATATATATATATATATCCTGTCTCTACAAGAAAACATCATAATATAACATGTCCTTCATAGAAGAAGGGATCTCTATTGTTCTTATACTTTTGTGACAATGCTTTCCTCGAGAACTTGACGTTTCCCTTCTTCGAAATCCTGGCTTGTCTCTGGTTCTCAATAGCACACATTAATCCATATGAATTAGACACCACATTACTAGAAACTAGCGATAGAATTGACGACAAAGAGACTATGTGCACTTTAATATTTCATAGCATAGCGGCTGTTGTTTCCTGGCCTATATATGGCCTTGCGTTATTGTGTTAAAGGATGTTATTTTTGAGAGGAAGATGTGCACACAACTTGGTTAGTGTCTGTACGTAGCGATCGGAGTTGACAGTGACGCCGCGTTCTGAAACATAGATAAGCACCACACCCTCAATGTCCCAAAATATTATGACTATGACTTTCCTTACTGCGTTTTGAACTTTAAAGGACGTGAAGAAGATCAATGTCTGTACTTCATGGACTAGCATTTAGTTTCGAGATCGTAGTGATGAGCTCAAGACTCGTTCCCAGTTACGAGACGGTTAAGAAAGGCATCTACTTCGGTATTAAAATGACTAAGTTTTGCTCACACGCGTTTTTGCAGACTTCTTTCAGTGCCACTGTAAGCTGATGGGATGTTCATGTAGTTCAGTACTAGTCCTGCGACTGTGTCGTTGTCAGTGGAATGATCTGAAGAAACAAAACATATTTGCAAAGCATAAATTCAAACTTTCGTTTGAAGGTACAATTATGCACGTATGCACGTATAACAATTATAATGTATATATATATATATATATATATATATATATATATATATATATATATATATATATATATATATATATATATATATATATATTCCTCAGTGTGTTTTAAGTTAGTATAATAATATGAAACAAGACTGCTAGAATAGTTACATATATGCAGATCTAGAGCAACTGATCAAAGAGACAGTTAAACACTTCTATGTATGATATTGTCCATTGTAAAACAGAGTGCATCTAATCACATGTATATTGCGTCTAGTAACTCCTTTCTATATACCTTATCCGCTGTTCTAGTGGCTAGCCCTTGAGCCTTTGGTATATGTGCTTCTGCGTTCGATTCCCGTTGGGAGAGCATAAAAGTTTAATTTCACAATCATTCATTTTCATTAATCATCTATCTTTGGAGGCATAGCCATGGTGTTAAACAAAAAAAAATCCTTCTATATGTTCTACCAGTAATTATAAATCTAACGGTTAATAGTATTGTCATATTTGTTTATTTGAACTTGTATTTTCCTTTTTCATCGCGTTCAATCTCTTCTTCTCTTTCTTCCTTTCTCCTTCTCTTTCTTGATGGAAGGATCTTAGGTGGGAATATAGAGCTTTCGCTCCACTTCAATCCGCCACGGTTTTGATATAGTACGTAGCTAGAATTGACTTGTCAAGTGGGAGAGCTTGGATAAAAACTGGCAGTGCGGACATACACAATTGAAACTTCATAAAACCAGTTTATATGTGTTCGGTATGATATACTATGATAGTGTAACCTAAATGGAGCTTAGGCAAGTATGAAGATTGATCACAATAAAGAACTCTGACACGAAATGAGATCTGAAAAGAAAAAATAGATTTTCTCCATCAATAAGCATGATCTGTTTATCTGATCGATTCTTTAGGAAATGAACCGTTACGAACTACTCAACGGTGTAATGTAGCGAATATGATACTTCATAGTCTGGTGGTAGGAAGGAATGACTTGATACTGACGTCCTGAAACGGAAATCGCTCTTAAGAATGTAATATTGCAGGAAAACGTCAAGTGATAAAAATTGACTTGAGCTTGATTGACATATAATTAAAATATATGAATTATTTTTAGTTCTATTCTGAATTCGTATTTCAACACATGGATTAAAATCCTTAAATCAGAAGCATAAAAATATTTGAATTAATATTCAATGCTATCAACATTTTTAAAAATCAAATTGTATTGTTGTACTGTGACATAAGACCTATCTCTGTGCAGAACAATCTCATTTTATTCCTAAGTGAGATACCATATAATAACAATCATCATGTGGATGTTTATATTGTACAATCCTGAAAAGATGTCTAAGTTTCAACATAACAGAAACGTTTCATAGCAAGTGATACGTCCTATACGGAAATAGAGACTATACTCTACTGGAAATAGAATCCAGGATCATTGAATCAAACGTAAATGTAGGAACTATTTAGCTATTTATGACTCATTATACATTATGGGAAGACATCCGTCACAAACAATTTATGGTACAATTTGTTCGAGCTATACAGGGCCAATATTGGAGAAAATAGTTTAACCCTCCAACTACCAGAATTTTGTAATAACACTGAATACCGTTGGGGTCACTGGTGACCCCACTTCATTTATTGAAGAAACTCGTGCATTTTTGTTTGAAAACACTTAATGGTGCCCACTTTTATATTCTATTGTGTTTGTTTATACATCTTATTATTAACTTTATCATTATAGTCCAAAATTTCATCTATTTCACTGCTTGGTCCTACATGACTTCCAATGGTACTCATGCAGGAAGTAGAAAAACTTGCGCGCACATACACACAAAAAATATCACAATGTACCAAAATGAAGTCCCTAAGGGAACATGAAAATCTATTTTTTTAATTTTTGTGTGTAATACGGAACGACAGTTATACCTGTTAAACTTAGCTTGGGGTCATATAGGACCCCATGGTAGTAGGAAGGTTAATCACCATAGGTATTCTCTCATTAGTTGGCAAGTCACATTCCGCAAATGAGAAGCATACTCTCACCATGATTTTCAGCTAACTCTGTCTTAAAGTAGAAAATTTCTGCTTTAATATCGTGCATCAACTAAAACCTCTTTCGGAGCTCCCTCGTTGCTATATGGGTAGCATAAGTGCAATTGGCGTGGGAGACGCGGGTCAGATATCTGTGGGAGATCATGTTCGAATTTCACGTTAATCTGTAGGTCCACGTTTCATACAGCCTCGCTGCTGAAAGAGACACTAAACTGAAATCTAACTAATCCAATGCGACATCTTTTGCCTCTCCATCTTTTTCGTTCCACCGTACCTTTTGCCATGTCCCTCATGATAGAGCTTCTTCTCATCTATTGTCCCAGTCAGTTTTTCTTCCATCTTCTAAGTACATCCAAAATTGTTCTTTCCTTCCCAGTTATTTCTAGCACCTTCTCATTCGTTTTCTGTTCGACCTAGCAAATTTCTTTCCACTCTTCTACACGCTCACATGTCCAGAGTTTCCAATCTTTTTTCATCGCTTTTGCAGAAACAGAATATCCATGTTTCTGCTCCATAGAATACAATACTCCACACATAATATTTTATGAGATTTTTTCCTAAATCTTTATTCAAGGATCCATAAATTAGACCTTTGTTCTTTCTAAATGCTTCTTTCGCTACTCCTGTCCTTGCTTTTATTTCACGTTCGAACTTCATATCATTACTTATAATACTACCCAGGTATCGGAAATTGGTCACTTGTATTTTCTCCCATCCTACTTCTACATTAGGCACCGACCACTTCTTTGCAATCACCATGGCTTTTGTCTTTCTAGCGTTTATTTTCCACTGCATAAACCTCTTTCGGCGCCCTCTCGTTGGGAAAATGGAGACCTAATTCTTCAAATATCTGCCAAACATTAAAATACGATTTTCTTACGAAACATGAATTTTAGGATTAAACAACATAGAGACTACGTTAGACTGAAGATAGATAATAACGCAGGACATAAGCATGTGAGATAAAGAGGACACGTGTAGAAGGACTGGAAAGGGAAAGAAGAACCATTATGAGAAAATGGAAAGAGGCAAAATGGTTCGAAGAGAAGAGAGATACGAACTTACGAATCAGTATAATGAGCTGAATATTCGTGAGTTATGGAGAAATATTTTGGGTACAGCAGAAAATAAAGAAAAGATAGTATAGGTGTGTTGAGATATCTATGAAATAACACTAGCCAATTGAAAATTTAATTGTTTTAAAAAAGTGAAAGTTTTATCATTAAAAGTAGAGATCTGTATGCAATTATTTTTTTAATGAAAGGAAAGATCTCATTGGTTCTTAGAAATGACCTCACTTATATATAAGCTGTATAAGCTGTAACATTTAGATTTTATTTCATAATGCTTTTGATGAAAGCAATGATACCTTGCCGAAGCTGTAGAAGAGATATTAGAGGAAGATCAATTTAAATTCCGGAAAGGAAAAGGCACCAGAGATGCTATTGGATTGATGAGAATTATCTCAGAACGAGCTCTCGATGTAAAGGTAGAGTTGTGTTTATGCTTCTTCGACTGGGAAAAAGCTTTTTGACCGGGCCAATTGAACCAAACTTCTGAAAAATACTTCAAGACATTGGGGTCAAGTGGACAGGCTGACGACTCATTCGCAATCTGTACATAAGGCAACGAGTCAAGTTGCGCTTGAATGAAGGAGAAACCAATAGTGTGGAGACTGGAAGAAGAGTCAGACAAGGATGTAATATGTCGCCACAATTATTCAACATTTACAGTGGATGTTTAATGAAGGAAACATTAATGGGAATTGTGTATTTCAAGATTGAAGGACAGATCATTAACAAGGTCAGGTATGCAGATGATACGGTTATTATAGCTAGAACCGAAGAAGGACTACAGGAGATGATAGACTAAATAGCTGATATTGGAAAACTATATGGGATGGAAATCAACATCGAAAAATCGAAAGTAATGAGAATATCTTGTAGAGACGTGCCCTTATGGGTCAGAGCGGAACAAAGAGAACTTGAAGAGATCGATCATTTCAAGTGTCTGGGAAACATTTTGACGAGACATGCTTCTGAACCAAAGAGATCAGGTCAAAATCGCCATAACCAAAGAAACATTCATCAAGAAAAGATCACTCTTAACTAGCAGGCTCAATATTGAACTTACGAAGAAGTTGATCGAATTCTATATATGGAGCATTGGACTGTATGGTTCAGAGTCTTGAACATTACGGAAGTTAGAGAAGAAATATTTAGACAGCTTTGAAATGTGGTGTTGGAGGAAGATGGGCGATATAAAATGGACAGAGAGAGTAACAAAAAAAGATGTTTTAAAACGGACAGGAGAGAAGGAGACGCTTTAGCCAGTATCTTTCGTAGGAAGGCCAATTGGATTGGACATCTTGCGAAGAAATTGTCTTCTTCATACCGCCATAGAAGGAAAGCAAGGAATGGGAAGAAGAAGAACACAACTGATCGATGACTTGAAAAATTGAAGAAATATTGGAAGTTAAAAGAGGAAGCTGAAGATCGAGAAACGTGGAAGAAATATTTCCAAGCCCAAATCTATAATTTAAAAAAAAAAAAAAAAAAAAAAAAAACTCATTAGTTTCAGGACCATCCAAAAGACAGAATACAAAATAATAATAATAATAATAATAATAATAATAATAATAATAATAATAATAATAATAATAATAATAATAATAATAATAATAATAATAATAATAATAATAATAATAATACACTCTCGCTTGCTGCTGGATTCACCTCGATCAGTTAAGGTGTTCGGCAAATGATATATATTATGACATCTGCAGTCCATCGGATAACGATCTCTATTCACCATGACAATCAGCTTAAGTTTACGTAACGTTGTCATATCAAATATGTGACATCCCGCATACGTGAAGAACAGAGAGCACGCTATAAACACAAGGCGATACCGGCCCGGTATATATATAATTAAACAGTAAAAATTTTATATACATTCACAGCTGTCTAAACAGAGCACAACATATAATTCAAAACATGATATTGCTGGAACAAAAACAATTCTATTGACAACGGTGAGTATGAAATAATTAATGTGCAATTATCTTATTTACTAATATAATAATTCCTTTCAATTCTATTTCAGATCATACCTCTGATGTTCCTGATCCACGCTTTTTCGAAAGAACCAACTCATGTACAGGTAAAGTATTTTCTCTTTCCTATAGTTTAGTTTAGGTTAAGTTAATAAAACAGATAAATGTGTATTATTTACTCCCTTTAAATAGATTAGGTTAGGAAGGCAAATAAGTATCTAATCTAGTTAGGTTTGAGATTAGATGAGATGATTTTAATTTAGCGTCCCGTTCAGCAGCGAGGCTATATGAGACGTGAACCTACTGATTAACGTGGAATCCGAACCACATGAGCTCCCGCCAGGAATTGAACCCGGGTCTCCCACGCCAAAGGCGCGTACGCTAACCGCTTAACCACGAGGAAGCTCTGGTTAGGTTTGAGTCAATAATGCCAGCCCGTGGGAAAGTCCCCCTTTTTTTTTTTTTTTTTTTTGACAATTTCTCGAAATTGGATAAAGGTCATTTTCTTCAAAATTGGCATCATATATGGGACTTTTCAGATATATATAGACCCCTATACTTCATCAACGCTAACAAAATTCTCAATGACCGGTAAGTACAATAGACTGATGAATCTTTAATAAGATTAAAATCAGCTGTCAAATGTTGTTACAGGAAAATGATTTGTGCAGTGACTTGTAATACTATAATAATAAAAATAAATAAATAAATAAATAAATACAATTCCAAGGAACATAAATTGTGATCTCGCATTTAAAGAAAGAAAATAGTTAACGAAAGAAAGTAAAATACTAAATAAAGGAGAAACAGCTTCGGAAAAAAGTTCCAAATGAAATCACCATAAAATAAAGTTCTACAGTATTGTACTTCCCTTACGTTCGTTAGAAGATTAGGCATAATGAAAATACTAAATTCTGCAAACAAAATGTGCTTCTTTTACAAACATTTTTAATGTATCTTTCAATTAAAAAAAACTAGTTATTCACAAACTGTTTGATTAATGTAGAACATCGAAATTTAGGAATAATTCACTCATATATTGAAGGAAGTGACTTACATACAATAGTTGTATTTTCCATATTTTATAACTACATACCTGGCGTGTATATATATATATATATATATATATATATATATACAGAGGATAGACAAAAAATCTAAACACACTTCATACAGGACACGTAAGTTTGGCCCTCCACTGTACAACACATGTTGCTGTTGCCGTTCGTTTTTTGTTTTCAATGTGTCATGTGGACCTTCTCTTCCGTCAGCAGTAACCAGTTCACCTGTGAGTGTCGTGGTGTAAAAGTGGTGCGGTAAAATCGGCAACCTGATAAACTTCCAAAGAGGAATGATCGTTGGTGCCCGTCTGGTTGGAGCTTCAGTGGCAACAGTGGTGAACATTCTGGGGGTATCGAAAGGCACTGTGTCCAATGTCACGAGGGCATACACAATTCAAGAGCAAACGACATCTGCAAAGCACAACAGTGGTCGAAAGACAATCCTGTCAGATAGGAACCGGAGGGCATTAAAACGGATTGTAGCAGCTAAAAAGAAGACCGCTGCAATGAAAATTACGTCTGAACTCAATTCCAACCTACAGAACCCGGTTTCATCGAAAACAGTACGATAGGAACTTTATAAAATGAAAACTCATGGCAGGGACGCTATTGCCAAACCCCTGCTCACAGCAGTAAGTGCGAAGGGGCGTATCCAGTGGTGCAAGGACCACAAGGTGTGGACTCATGAGCAGTGGAAACACGTAATGTGGTCCGATGAATCGACCATCACCTCTTTCCAACAACCGGTCGTGTTTACGCATGGAGAACACCGTCACAGGCTTATGATACAGACTGTCTGCTCCCAACTGTAAAACATGGGGGTGGTTCTGTTACAGTATGGGCAGTGATATCGTGGTTTTCTGCAGGTTCCATTATAGCCCTGCATGGAATGATGAATGCTAAGGCGTATGAGGCCATTTTGGGGGATCAGGTTCTACCATGGCCCAAATATTGTTCCCTGGTGGTAATGGCATCTACCAAGATGATTTGGTACCCTGTCACGCTGCAAAAACGGTGAAATCATGGTTTGAGGGTCATGACCAACAGCTATCACACCTGCCCTGGGTCCCAGACTCACCAGATCTGAACATCATTGAGCCATTGTGGTCTGAGTTAGAAAGGCGTATTCGGTCTCATTACCCTCAGCATCCCTTAAGGAACTGGAGCATGTTTCGGAGGAACAGTGGTACAAAATTCCACACACCACGATTCAGGAGCTGTATACGGTTTTGGGCGCAAAAGGAGACCCCACACCATACTAGGTATTATTTTCACACTTTTGCAAACATTTTAGATTTTTTGTCCTACCCCTGTATATATATATATATATATATATATATATATATATATATATATATATATATATATATATATATATATATATATATATATATATATATATATATATATATATATATATATATATATAGTTATATACAGGATTTTCTGAGGGGGGTGCACCAATAACTACCAGTACATTTGAATTGAATTGGAATTTTTTAAATGCCTTTAGGCATCTGTGGTGTGAATGAGGAGATTCCCTGGAAATGCAAAGTGTCTGTTATTTAAACTATCATAACAGCAGAAATTTTAGGAAAGTGTTGTTATTTTCACTGCTAGCTTCTCACTTTAGGTAGTGTATTTACAACGAAGAGGAGAGCACGTGCACCTTTGCACTTCCGTAAATCCGGCTATATATATATATATATATATATATATATATATATATATATATATATATATATATATATATATATATATATATATATATATATATATCCAAGATATAATCAAGGGAGGGGCTAAACAATAGTTTGCCGCTTTATTCAGTGTATACCTGAGCTTCAAAGGGGGACTATAGACCTTTTGGATCCGCGCCTGTATATATATCAAAAAGGAATTTACAATTTTGAAAACTCATATTGATTGATTCATTTATCTTACAGACATGGTTTTGGTGTCACTTTATAGCAAAATACATCAAGTTTGACTCATGTAGTACACTAATTCAGAAACAAGCCACCACAAGTGCTAGCGGCAGTTGCAGTAAAGATAGCTACCTTTACTTGTCCCAATCATGTTAGTTCTGTGTTTTGGTTTGAAGAATCCAAGTCTGCAACAACTGTGCAACGTAATTTTCGTACAAAGTATGATAAAGATCCTCCCAGTAGACCTACTATTTATCAGTGACATAAGTGTTTTATTGAAACTGGATGTTCGGTAAGACACAACAAATCTTCACGTCGTCCCCGTACGTCTGAAAACGTTGTACACCAAGCGAGACTTCAGATGGGATGGAACCCGTATCACCAATGGAAGCCACATGGAACCTCCTTAGGTAGAAGGTAAAAAAAACAATGTATTTTGCTACAAAATGACACCAGACCCATGTCTGTAAGCTATATAAGTAAATGATTATGAGTTTTCAAAGTTGTTAAGTCTTTTTTGATATGCAATATGTATATACAGTGTGTCCGTAAAGTTGCGCAACCCAAAGTTAGATCCCGTATATCTTTTGATCTAAGAATGATAAAGACCTGAGACTTGAAACAAATGTAAGCATGTTCTATGTAGATATTTTCGAGGTCATGACCAAATGCCGGAACTTATAACATTTTTGTGTAGTAATGAAAGAAGTTGCCGTAAGTGTAAAATAAAAAAATGTGCAAAATGAAGAAAATCAATATTCAGTTGCAAAAAACTTATTTCCTGCGGGTGAGTTCCTGTGTATATTGTAATGATTTTAGTAGAGTCAATAATGGTCCGAGATTTATCCCTTCACCAATTTTATTATAAAATTTGATAAATACAAAACGTCTTTGATTACAAGGAGAATAATGCTGTTTCCTCGTTAATGTCCAAGTAGAGGAGTATAGGTATTTTGCACGGTGCCCCTTCTCTGAAAGCAGTTTCCAAGGCACCTGCCGGTTCGGTGAGTTTGGAAGGATAGCCCCCTCAGCTCAAGGCAGCTTCGCAAGGCTTTGTTGTTGAGAGGATCCCTAGTCCAGTGCGACCTCGGGAAGGATGGGTGTACCCCTAGTCCAGTGCGACCTCAGGGCGGTGTAGGTGATTTGATCACTTGGACGACTAATGCTGGGTCCCTCGGTGTTCCTCCTTTTATTTGTCCTCCTCGGGTCCTTCCGTGAGGTCCGTCTGCTTTCGGCGTTCCTCGGTGTCCTTCCGCGTTGGTTTGCTGTCTGCTATGTTGTTTTATAAATAATAGCACGTGTTGAGTTGACACGTGCGTCTGTTGTGATGTGGGGATCCTTGCAATATGTACAGTATTTATGAACATTTATCCATTGACGATATCGCAAATTTTTGAATAAAAAATCATTTTATCAATTATGTGCAAATTTTCATTGCTTACCATTAATTAATCTAAAACACACTAGTTGCGGTAATTTTACGACAAGTGTTGCCAGGGGGTCGCATTTTTGCCAAAATACATCCGTTTTACGGACTTGCATTTAATAGCCTTTTTATATGGTAACACTGCATTAACCTTGTCAGATTTTCATACCAATGGATAAACGTTGATTCATACTGTACATATACACAGGAATTCACCCGCAGGAAATAAGTTTTCTGCAACTGAATATTGATTTTCTTCATTTTGCACATTTTTTATTTTACACTTAACGGTAATTTCTTTCGTTACTACACAAAAACGTTAGATGTTCCAGCATTGGTCATGATCTCGGTAATATCTACATAGAACATGCTTACATTTGTTTCAAGCCTCAGGTCTTTATTATTCTTAGTTCAAAAGATATACGCAATCAAACTTTGGGTTGCGCAACTTTACGGACACACTGTATATACATATTGCATATCAAAAAAGACTTAACAACTTTGAAAACTCATAATCATTTACTTATATAGCTTACAGACATGGGTCTGGTGTCATTTTGTAGCAAAATACATTGTTTTTTACCTTCTACCTAAGGAGGTTCCATGTGGCTTCCATTGGTGATACGGGTTCCATCCCATCTGAAGTCTCGCTTGGTGTACAACGTTTTCAGACGTACGGGGACGACGTGAAGATTTGTTGTGTCTTACCGAACATCCAGTTTCAATAAAACACTTATGTCACTGATAAATAGTAGGTCTACTGGGAGGATCTTTATCATACTTTGTACGAAAATTACGTTGCACAGTTGTTGCAGACTTGGATTCTTCAAACCAAACATTGCTAACATTGGCTTTGTTGCTAACATTGGCTTTGTTTCAGCCTTTAAGTGTAATGTTTCTATTGTTACCATGGTCAGTTATCAACGACTCTGTGAGTGATATGCAATATTCGCTCCTTCGGGCTTGTTTTTTCCGTAAAAATCGTAGAATCTTTTTTCTCTCTGAAAAATCTGGCAAACTTAGTGCGAGGTCTAAACTGTTGGAATAAATGACGACAAAATTATCTGTTGGCCAACAAGGGGACAATGTAGCTTTCTACTTTATTCTTATAATTACCAATTTCCAACCATGTTGACCATCAAGTGTAGTGTTAGTATTAGACATTGCATTGATTTACGGTTTTTATTTAAAATTTTAGCCATTTTATTAATAGGAACAAGTATTATATTTTCTTCTGTACGCTACCTCAATGCAAGATACTGGAAGTTTTCATATTACACAATGGAAGACTGCAAGACTAATAGTATTAAATGTCGAAGTTTGTTGACAACGAATTGCAGTGTACAACAAACATCGACGGTAGACACTTTGAACATCGTCCTCCTGCTCTTGTATAAGCTGTTCTTACATGGCTTTGTTTGTTGTGGAACTTTGATATAGTGTGGATATACATGCATGTATTTCCATAGAATCCGTTAAAAATTTATTGCATTTATGACAAGGAAGAAGAAAAAGTTTTAAATTACTGCATTAAAATTACTTTTACCGTCTCTGTTTTGCATGCAGGGAAGAAGAAGAATGCTGTAGGTATTGACATAACAGCAATAAAGAAAGAGGTGGAATAACAATGAAGCACCGACACACAATAGCATATTTAAATATAAGTAGTTTTATTGCATTAATCACAAAGCGCATGCAAAGCAAACGTCAAAAGGTATGTTTGTTGCAAAATACAGGTCGAACACAATGAGATGAAAATTATAAAGGTAAGTAATTGAATACCTCGTTCCGAGTATTACTCCTTGCAGTTCATCAGCAATCGAGAGGTTTTGCGTTATATTTGACTCGGGGGCAACAACTGTTCTCTGAATGCCAAACTGTTTGTCACGCGCTACTCCCAAGTAGAATAAATAATGCTAACAGCGTGATTGAACATTTCTTGAATGCAACACTCATAACTTGCCTAACTGTAATGCTGTATTATAGCGGAAGAAGCGTTGATGAGTATTAAGCCCTATGGAGGAAGGATGATAGTGCTGATGGATTTATAATCGATTTCATTCGTACAGCAGTAATCTATTCTGGCATGTTAATTCAGCTTTCATTTCTCATGTCAAAACTCCGCACGTAGTAATTGCATATTTTAATGGCTTTCAGCGCAAATACAATAATGCTTCGAAAATGGAAGTAAAGTTCATTTTTACGAGGTTAATTTATACATTAAAGTAAAACTAATGAAGTTGTAATTAACAGTTGGGAAACAAGCTGCAAGATTAATATTCATTCTGAACATTCATCGGAGTATATTGCTTTCTTTCTTCAACAATTTACAAAAAATAAAATTTCCATTAGCGTCGATAAAATTAGGCGCGGACGAGACAGAAGTTGATGCTTTTTCGTCTCAAAAATATGTCGTAAAAATTACGTCTCGTCTTGAAAAAATTAGTGGTAGAGCTCTTACCTCTAGTGTGTGGCGTTCCTGATTCGATCCCCGGTCAAGTAAGTTTGTGGTGGCCAACATTGTGTCCGTCTGATTCCTCGGAATACTCTCGTTTCCTCCTAAATTTTTATTCCACCAATTTTTCCATCATCATTCAGTTGCTTTAATCATCTGTCTTCCTTAGCCTAAAGGACATAATCGCGGGAAGTTAAACTTAAAAGAATATTTTCTACGTCTGTAACACAAGATCTTCTGTAAACTGAAAACACTTTTTCATTTTGGAAATTGCTGTCTGTTTGATTTAACAAGTCAAAGTAAAATTGTTTTTATAAAAGTGTTAACGTTATTATGATTTAAGCACAGCTTTTGGTGAGAACGTATAATTCTATTTGTAACTAGGCTAACCTTCCGCTATAGCTATTTTTAGGTAATCCAAGTACATTTAGAAGAATTAAAACATGTATTTATTTTTCAAATAAAAGTCATCAAAATAAACACATTTAACTATGGTTAATTAAATTAAATAAACGTTAGTTATGGTTAACTAAATCCTACGAAAATTTTCAAGAAACTATAACGTCATCTTCTCACCATAGTATGTTGGAAGAATCTTACTTGTAGGCCTGTAGTTCTTCTTCATATTATTATTATTATTATTATTATTATTATTATTATTATTATTATTATTATTATTATTATTCACACTACTGAAAATGTAATCAATTACAGTGAAACCTCTACCAACGGACACCTCCATAAAGCGGACACCTCCCGTAACGGACATATTTTGTAATCCCCAAACACTGTAATAAGAAAAAACATATTGATAAACCTCTCTAAAGCGGACACTCTCTAGTACGGACACGGACAGTCTTTCCTGTCTATTATAGGTATTATTTACCTCCGTATTACGGACACTTTCTCTAGAAACAAGTTGGAAAGTGCAGTAAAAATACATTGTTAGTAATTCATACATGTGTCATCAAGGAAGCACTGTGACATTTTGCCTCCTAAACTGGCTGCTCAGCAACTCAGACGAAGTTTCTGTTTAACAACACTCTCATGTCCTTTGCTTGCATCCACTCTCAGCCAAACTGTTTTAGAAAGAAAAGTGTTTGACAGTTACCCACAATTTGGGATGACACGTTATGGTACTGTTCCGCTAGAATCTGTAAGCAAGCAGAAGACAAGTTTGGTATTTTTGGCCCGCTGGTACACATATTGTCTGAAAAAAGACACTACTGAACTGCAATTAACTCACAAATTAAAACAACATACAGAAAATGTAGTAAGTAGTAGCAAGTGTAAAGAGCATAGAACCATATCATCTTATTTCCATGTTGTGCCTCGAACATAGAGTATTAGGTGGCGGAAGATAATTAAGGCATTTTTCTAATATTCGTAAATACATAATTCATGCAAAAATATTTGTTTTCTAATTGCGTATTACCTTGTTTACTAATTTACGTCATAAAATATTGAAACCTCTCTAAGGCGGACACCTCTCTATAGCGGACAATTTTTGATTCCCCATGGCTGTCCGCTTTAGAGAGGTTTCACTGTATTCACAATTAGTTTCATGTTCCTCAGTTTCATTGCGCCGCGAATATACACACCTTGATGCACGTAATACCAGTACTTTATGTAAAAGAAATGTTATTGATGCATGTTACAAACGTTTATTAATTACACTATGTATTAAATATTGTAGTGGATAAGTAAACACATTTAATATATTTTGACCTGTATTTCAAAGAACCAATCCCCTGCTGCTGGCACCCATGCATAAAATAAATATTTCTACTGTCAAAACATACAACCACCTGATTCAGAACTTGTAATTCACTTGCCTTAGTTTCTAAACTGTGATCGCGTGATTCTTAGTGAAATCTAGTGGAATCAAAATATAGTATATTAAGTGTTGGAATATCTCCTACGCACTAATTTCAGTTCTATGTCTATACGGTGGAGCATGTACTCGTAGAGTGGCAATGTAGTAAATTCATTCTAAGTAACTTAGAAAACTACACACAAGAACTGAAAACTGATTCTGAGTAATATGGGCTGCGGTGCATGTTAGCATACGCAAGACTTATTGATGATTTCTTTCTATTTTCTGCTTTGTGAATTTAAACATGCAAATGAAACGGACAAATGAACTTCTCGTAGGTGAAAATGAAATTGGTTCTTGCAGAATTGAATGCATGATCTTAGTTCTTCTCACCATAATGTGTATACACACGGAGTAATAAGGCAGAACATTTAATGTCTTAATTCGATAAGTTCCATCACTCCATAAACAGAGTTAGTTTCATGTGACCATGAAAGTTAAATGCTGCAGTCTTGATCGGGCATGTTAACGTAACGGAAGAACTCTTTGCTGTAGCTACGTGCGATTTTTTTTTTCTAAAAAGGTTTTTGAATTGACAGCAACCATGCTTTTCCTCTTAAACCATGGTGCTTACTGTAAGGAGCTACTTGTGAAAAATAAAATGAATATATATATATATATATATATATATATATATATATATATATATATATATATATATACTAGCAGCGTTCACCCCGCTTCGCTGGGGTCACCCCGGAACGCAATAAACTTTGTTACTTAGATAATTTTTACTTTTTCGCTTTCAAGTGATATGATAAAAACCATAGAAGATTGCAGTAAATGTTAACATTATATCGCCTGTCATTTATGTTAACCCGCCGAGTGACACGGTCATGTGGGTTGCATATAAATACGGTTAGATTTAGCTATGATGAGCTAACAAAGGATTTCTACGTTATGGACACTTGAATGGTCAATTATCTCAAGACACTGGTAATTGAAAATTAAAGTGATATGATAAAAACCATCTAGGGTCCAAATCTTAATAACCCCCCAAAAATGAAAGAAATTGGTTCAGCCGTATTAGCGTGATGAGCTAACAAAGGATTTGTACGTTCTCTTTTATATATATAGATCTATATATATAAAAGAGAACGTACAAATCCTTTGTTAGCTCATCACGCTAATACGGCTGAACCAATTTCTTTCATTTTTGGGGGGTTATTAAGATTTGGACCCTAGATGGTTTTTATCATATCACTTTAATTTTCAATTACCAGTGTCTTGAGATAATTGACCATTCAAGTGTCCATAACGTACAAATCCTTTGTTAGCTCATCATAGCTAAAACTAACCGTATTTATATGCAACCCACATGACCGTGTCACTCGGCGGGTTAACATAAATGACAGGCGATATAATGTTAACATTTACTCCAATCTTCTATGGTTTTTATCATATCACTTGAAAGCGAAAAAGTAAAAATTATCTAAGTAACAAAGTTTATTGCGTTCCAGGGTGATCCCAGCGAAGCGGGGTGAACGCTGCTAGTATATATATATATATATATTGTCGTCTTGAAGTAATGAAAATACCTACGAAAATTTTCAGATTAGACATCATCAAAAAAAATAGAAGACTTTGTTATTATTTTTGCAGCTAATATAATTATGACCCAAGAAATGTACGTTCTACAGGTCGTTTCAGGTTTGTGATAACGAATTTGCCGACCTTAACAAATGTCGCAGCGACATCAGCCGTTGTGTTCGATGTGCAAGCCCTGTTTATCGCTCTGCATCTCACGTCAAAGTTCACTGAAAGAGACGGTTGAAGCACAGTTTGATCAAGTCTGTTCCATTCTCTTTGCCAAACTTTCCAAACACTATAGAGTGTACAAAAGCGGCTCAATGTTCATTTAAATGGTGGAAATCAACAAATATTCATGGAGATGCATCAGGGGATTGTAAAAGGGATTGAACGAATTTCCATTTCACGTACTGTATGGCACCGTTGGATTCACCATATGACTTGCTGCTTTGTCCTATCGCATGACAACGCGAGATATGTTGCTGCCATATAGCGATGGAATATCAGTGTTGTATGGAATGTGAATCCAAATATTCGTCTGGTAATAAGCTATACTGACTTTAGTCTTTCAATCTACTTTACACTACATATTTTAAGTTTGCCATTATGCCAGTAACCATCAACAACCATAAATCAGCTTGGGAAACACTGTACATTCACGTAGCCTAACCAGTCAGAACGATCTAAAGAATCACGGAGGCAACAGAAAATGGCTCTCCTTTTCTCACATTCCGACAGATTCGCCCGTGCCTCGTTCTGAATCACTACAAATTTGTACATACCTCGTGTAAGATCGCGGTCGTATATCATTAGACTTCGTCTTCCTCTCCATGATTGTGAGGGAAGAATCATATGCAGTCAAGCCTTATTCTTCTATACCAGATGTAAAACTTTTGATTTACAATGTTGTACTTCGCTTGTCCTTTGTTCTTTGAGGAACCACGAGTGTGTTACACCAGAGAACATATCTTTTTCATTACATTTGATGTACACCCGGGCACCTGACAGTGATTTTACCAGACTTTTCTAACCGGAACTATTACGTCGTCTATCGATATACATCCGCGAAAGTATTATACTTAATATTATATTGATGTCGGTGTCTAGAACAAACAGATATCTGAAATATATGTTGCTTTGAATGAGACATGAGTATATATATATATATATATATATATATATATATATATATATATATATATATATATATATATATATATATATGTGTGTGTGTGTGTGTGTGTGTGTGTGTGTGTCAAAGAAGGGTGTCTATAAATGGCTACCTTCAATATAAACATCTATAGAACGGAATAGTTAACGAAATCTAATCATCAATATAATGCAAAACATTTAATACTTTGAATCTAATATTTATATTTCGCTTTGACAATAAAATTATATCATTCCCAATTCATAATTACATATCAGTATTAAAGCAGTTTACATTAATCTATATACACACGAACAAAATCCGGAACAACAGTAAAAAATAAACATGAAATATCCTTAATCACTACTTTGGAGACAGAACGGAAACGTTCAAAATTTTCACGAACTGGAGCGCCGTTCCGGTTCGTTCTAGTCCATTTCAAACCCTGATGATAAATACACAAATTAAGCACCATTTTGTTGTTTCAACCAGAGAGGACCTTTCGTTCAAATTTTATGTTGGATAAAATATTCGTCTGTCAAACTACAGACTACAATATCAAAATAAACCCAACAAAAGATTACTGTAAACATTTAATTTTATCCTTCTAACACTCTGGATACCATAAAGTTCAAATTCTTCGTGCGTTCCGAACCCAGATTTTGTATACTCTTTACAGAAAGTTATGGGATTTATTTTCGGCGCCACTTTATTCAGTCCGGAGACGCAGGATCGCGGGACCTTTAATTGAAATCTTCATCATCATTATGCTGTGGTGAAACAATTTCTTTCCTCACAAACAAGTAGAGATGCAAAAAAGCCGGCTTTTTGAATCGATGGTTTTTTTGCACATAAAAAGCCGGCTTTTTGGGGAAAAAACGAGAATTTTGGAAATTTTGGCTTTTTTCATTTTAATGATTTTTCTGTTTTAAATAGCTTTCTTATAGTATACTCTAAAGTTAAATAAGATTCCATGATCTAAATACCATATTTCGCTCTGGAATTCACCATCATGATGGATGGAGCACATGGTTTATGAATTAAAGTAAACATAAAGTACGTAGTATTTGAGGGCAATTTTAGAAGCTATTTACCTTTATTTTAACTTCTGAATTATCGACATTTTTTTCTTCTCTAGATCATTTCTTTTTAGTCATCCGTGTTTCACTTCTTAGAGCTTAGTACTCTAGCTTTTAGCACATAATTAAACTTGGTTTTCAGTATATCCATCAGGGTGTACGTTTTTCAATATATCTGTCAGAGCGTACTTCACTTTTCCGTTATACTGTAGCTGTGTAATGATTTAACAATAATCTTCCGGACACAACCTTGAATACCATTTGAAAGAAATAATCAGTATCGGATTTAGCAAAATATTTGGGAGGGTTTTTTTCTGATAATGTTTGGTTTTTCTAAAAATTCCTAACTTTTATTTAAGAGGAGCTTAAGTTTATGAGTACAGGCATAACAAATATTTCGTTTCGTTTGTATATTCACCTATAATCTTCCAGATATAACCTTTAAGACCATTGTATACTGATATAATCAGTGGCGGATTTAGAAAAGTATTTTGGGAGGGGCTTTTCTTATTAATGCTTAGTTTTTCTAAAAATTCCTAATTTTCTGTTTGAGGACAGCTTGAAGTTTATGAGTAAAGGCTAAACTAATATTTAGTTTGTTTTAGAAATTTCGGGGTAGAGGCTTCAATCCGAAAGACATCCCCACCCTAACCTCTTCGCAAATCCATCACTGCTGGTAATTAGTAACAACAAAGATTTAAAAACGATTAGAAAGGAAGTCGGCCAGTACTCACAGTATACGCACTATCTCTACATTCACAGATGGAATTAAGAAAAAACTTTTGTCAAAATGGTCGAATGCGGGGTTGAATCCCGGACTTCACGATAAAAGCGCTAAAGCTAACCACTCACTCATGTTTGTTGTGCAGTTGTGCTTAACTTAAATGTATTCTCTCTCTCTCTCTTTCTCTATGACCACAAAAGCTCTCCATTGACTTCTGTCATTATCCAATTCAATCCAGTTTCTACTCTGTATTCCTATTTCTGCTAGATCCATCTTAATATTGTCCTCCCATCTGCCCCTAGGTTTTCCTAATGGACATTTCCCGATTGGATTTCAAGTTAAAACTTTTAAAGCGTTCTTACTTTCTTCCATTCTGGCTACATGACCTGCCCGCCTGAGCCTCCTTAACTTGATGACTCTAACGATGTTTGGTAAACCGTATAAATTATGTAGCTCCTCCTTATGAAGTTTCCGCCATTCCCCATTCCCGTTCCTCTTGGGTCCAAATATTCGTCTCAGAGTTTTGTTCTCAAATAATTTCAGTCTGCGTTCTTCCCTCAGCGTAAGCGACCATGTTTCACAACCATAAAGTATAACAGGCATGCTAATCATTTTATATAAGCTTTAAATTCCTTGACAGAATTCGTGACGACAAAATATTTTGAACTGAATAATAACAAGAATTTCCTGATTTCAGTCGACATTTAATTTCTTTGTGGGTATGATTTTGTTACTAGGTAATACTGATCCAAGATATTTGGAAGTATCCACTGTGTCGAAAGTATTAATTGATATTTTAACGCATTCATAATTTGCCGTATTACGATCCTTGTGAACTTCCTTATATTTAGATTTCTCTGCATTTACTCATGTCCCTGCAAGCATTTAATAAGGCCTCTGCATTTCTTTCGATTGTTCTTCTATCAGATTTACGTCATCAGCATACATCATAACCTGGTGAATACCATTCAACTTTAGGCCCTGGTTCCTATCTTCGATTTTTCTTATAGCGTATTCCGGAACAAAGCTGAATAATAACGGCAATAACGCATATTCTTGTTTCAGGCCAATCTCGACGTGGAAGCTCGCATTTTTCTACTCGGACTTTATCTGGGATTCATTTAAACACTTAATAAATCTAGCTTTTTCGGCATTCCAAATTCTGTAAGAATGTTGTACAATGTTTCTCTCCTAACCGAGTTGTAAGCCTTTCTAAAGTCAATAAACAGTTGATGTACTGGGTAATATATTCCCATTTCTTTTCGAGTATTTGTCGAATGGTAAATATCTGGTCGATTTCGACTAAATCCACACTGATAATCTCCAATAATTTCATCTGCGTATGGGGTCAATCTTATTAATAGAATGTTAAGAGAAATGCCTCGATAATTATTACAATCAATTTTGTCGTCTTTCTTGTGAATTGTAACAGTGATTGATTCTTCCACTCTTTTTAAATGTATTCCATAGTTTTTCTTTTTTGTAAAAAAAAAAATGTTTCGTAACGATATGTTGAATTTTCTTGTTAAAAATTCAGAAACCTTCAGGACTGGGTAAACCGTGATGATGGTTATATATTCTACAGCCTAGGAAACCATACGCTCAGATGAACCGTCTATTACGTATATGATCCATGAACAGAAAATTCAATACTTTCCTGATTCTGAACAAGCTTAAGGAACAGTCAATGCATTACAGAATTTGGAGCTTTATCGATTTTGCAGATCTGAAGCACCTGATAGGTGGTAAGAGATTATTATATATGTGATCAATCAGTGAAAAATTTGTTCGAAATATTTATACAATGTATATGAAAGTTAAAACTTAACTGAAAAATTTCAAGAATGTATAGAACCACCCGAAACGAACCTCTTGATTTGCAGATTTCTTTCATGTTTTTTTTTTTCTTTCTTCAAAAAGAGGGTGTGTGATATTTTGAAGTAAAAATACTACATACAATTTTGCTAGTTATTTGTGTATCATTTTTAAAGTACTTATTGTATACAAGAGGTTAAAATATTATTGCATATATTGGTTAATCCTTTGGAATTCATAATGTAAATATGTTAAGAATTTAAAACAAATCATGGTTTATTTTCGAGGTTTCATATTATTATCTGCATCAACCACTAATTAAATGAGTTTTTTGTTGTAGAGAAGCGAAACACAGTCTGCTTTATCAGTTTAAAGCAAAATTTTTAAAAAAAGCCCAAAATTTCCCAAGCAAAAAAGCGAAGCAGAAAAAACCGAGTTTTTTTCAAAACTGTTTTTTCCGAGCCCTTCCATCTCTACAAACAATTCGATTCGTTGTGGAAAAATTTTTCCTACTTTTTGGTATATTGAATCAAACTATTCAGTGTGCTCTACAAGAAAATCTAAATTTCGCCCAAAATTGGACATCCCCCCTTTTCTCCTGGATTCTTCAAATAAATTTACATTTAATGTCATATTATAATTTGTAACATGTTAAAAAATCAGCCATGTGTTAATATTTATTCATATTTACAGTAGCTTTTTATTTTAAATTTTATAATAAATTGCTGTTGTTTACTAGTATTACAACTTAATTACACAAGCCTTTGCTAGCAAAGACACAAACACGCACATTTTTTTTAATACGTAAGATAATCTCCTTTTAGCTAAAAGAAACAAACAGTTGTATGTAAACATGACTGAGCAGGAGAAATATAATTGTCTTCCCATAAGACTCAAAATATAAATCTCCAAACAGACAGAAGAGAAGCATTCCAATGATACGAAAGGAGTGGGTTCGTAGACGGACTTGAGGGAGACCAATAACAGTCAAATTGAATTTGAATTATAATCATCGTGTTTATCAAATACATATCTTAGAATGGTAATAAGTACAAATTTCTAATCAGGAATGCACTACCAGGAATATAACGAGAGAAGGAAAGAAGCAACAAAAATGTGCAGAAAGAAAAACAGGAGTGATAGAGAACAAAGTGAAAGAAATAGAGGAATAGGAGTGCAGGGTAGAACAACACACAAGGAGAATGTACAAAGCTATCAAGGTTGAAGCAAGTGTTTTGCACCAAGAATGCAGATGTGCAAAGACAAAAAGGGCAAGATAATAGAATCAAGAGAGAAATGTATGGACAGATGGGGCGAATACTTCAGGGGACTTCTGAATGCGGAGGAACAAAATATCATAGAAAATGAAGAACTCGGTGAAATCATCGACGAAATACAGAGTAATGATAAGGAACCCACCAGAGAGGAAATAGAGAAAGCCATTAATATGCTGAAGGATAGCAAAGCACCAGGAGAAGACACAATAGTAAGTGATTTTTTTTAAATCAGGAGGAGAAGAACTTAAAAGTAAAATCTACACTCTAATTGGAGAAATCTGGAGAAAGGAACAAATTCCGGAAAAATGGGAATGCGGTGTTATCTTCCCTATTCATAAGAAAGGCGATAAGCTTAATTGCCATAATTACAGAGGGATCACCTCACTCAACACAGCATATAAAATATTCTCTAATGTACTGTTCAACAAAATAAAGAAAATAGTTAAAGAGAAAATGGAGAGTATCAATCTGGATTCAGACCTGGAAGAAGCATAAGAAACCAAATATTTGCAGTGACGCAGATCTTGGAAAAATTCTATAAGTACAATATTGACTTACATTTACTGTTCATAGATTACAGAAAAGCATTCGATAGTCTTACGCGAAGTAAAATTTACAAAGCTCTGAGTGGGCTTGTCATACCAAAAAAGATAGTGAGACTAATAAAACTTACACTGGATAGAATACAGCAAGGGTATTAATCCAAGGAGAAATGTCGGCAAGGTTTGGAATTAAAACAGGAGTCATTCAAGGAGATGAGTTATCTGCATTAATTTTCATCCTAGTACTTCAGGACGTTGTTGGGCAAATAACAGGACAGGATAATATTTTACATAAATCAGTGCAACTGCTAGCACATGCTGATGACATGCTGATTATAGCCCGAACCGTACAAAATCTAAAAGAAACTTTTGAACAATTGGATCAACTATTCCGAATCAAGGGGCTCGAAATTAGTGCAGAAAAAACGAAATATATGAAAATTTCCCGTACAGAAAAATACACCAATGAACAAGAACTAAAGATAAGTACCGGTAATTATAGTTTCGAGAGTGTCAAACAGTTTAACTATTTAGGATACTTAATAACGAGTGACCATGATGTAATGAAGACTGTAAGATACAGTGTACAGGCTGGCAACAAATGTTATTACAAATACGAAAAACTATTCAGAAGCAAGACACTATCTAGGGAAACAAAAGTGAGAATGTACAAAACTCTAATAAGACCGGTAGTGACTTATGGGTGCGAAGCGTGAAAACTCACATGCAGATCTGCAGAGCAGCTGTTAATATTTGAAAGGAAGATTTTAAAAAGAATTTTCGGGCCAATTAAGAACGATGATGACACATACAGACAAAGATAGATCATGAAATAGACCAGCTAATCAACAACGAAAACATTGTACGCATCGCGAAGTCACATAGAATCAGGTGAATAGGACATGTCATACGAATGAATGATACGAGGATCCCAAACCAGATGATCAGCCAAAGTATTATCGGAAGAAAGAGAGCGAGAGGACGGGCTAGGAGAAGATGGTTAGAAGACGTCGGGGAAGATCTGCGTGTTATGGGTATTCGGGGATGGAAAGACAGAGCTAGGGACAGGATCCAATGGCGAGGCGTTGTTCAGGATGCCCTAGCCCACAACGGGCTGTAGCGCAAAAGAAGAAAAAGAAGAAGTTACAATGCACTAAGAATCAAATCTACATCTCATATAAATCAAGTCAAAATTTATATTATTTCTATTAAAGGGTTTAAGTGCCCTTAGTCTACAACTCACACAATATAAAAAGTGAAAAAGGAAAATGCCAGAAGGCGCACCGAATAGAGTGCTATGTTCGTACCAATGGGTCCCCTGTCATCCCGGGGCATCCAAAAAAAGAATTGTAAGATAAGTAATTTGATAGATCATTGAAAGGATAATATGAAATGACCTTTGTGGGAAATTTGTCATGTGGGGCACCGTTTACAAGGGTGATACATTTGAAATCTGAATTCTTTTATATTCTAATAAAACTCACAGTTAAATGGTGATCATTTCGTAAACGGTGCCCTACACAAGAAAACTTCCTATAAAAGTGGTTGTTTTCCATGATCCTTTTAATGAAGTATCAAGTTACATACCTTACAATTTAAAATTTTCCAGTGGCGGTGGGATCCCATGATAACGAGGGCCTGTGAGGCAAGCAACGCACTCAATTTGATATGAATTCTGATATTTTCCTGTCTCACCTTGTTTCACTTTTTATCTCCAGCTGTTAGTGATTTATAACTACTGTATATTTTATTTGACTGTTTAAAAATTCACAACTAAATGGTGGCAATTTCGTAGACAATATTCCCATGGAAAAAAAATCCTACAAAAGTTACTTTTCAATTATCTTTTAAATGATATAGAATATTACATACCCTGCTATTTAAACTTTTTGGGAGGCCGCTCGGATTCCTATGATAAGGGGAATACGCATCAAATTCGATGCACCTTCTGACATTTTTTCTATCTCAATTTTTGTTTTATCCTTTGATTTCCAACAGTTTGTAATTTATAACGTACTGGATTTTTTTTTTATCGGAAACACCCAGTGTATATATAAAAGATGTTCTGTTTATGCATATTCGGGTAAACTTAGATTAAGTAGAAACTAAAAATCGGTGAAAAAGTTGTAAAATTTGAAACAACAGGCATTCAATGAAATCATAAGATTTGGCAAACATAAATTATTGTTAATATTGAGCGGAAGATTTGAACAGTATAAGAACGCGAGTTACATCAAATGATGTAAATTGTCTTATTTTCGAAGGGTTAAAGACAAGATAATAATTAACATATTCAATGTTTTGCAACAAATATTAAACACTCTTGTAAAAGTCATGTGATAGCGGCTTACATATAAGCCTTCTGAGCGTAATGTTACCCTCAACTTCCGGGAAGTATGGTTATAGCTTACAACCACTTTAAATATTGAAGACTCTAACAGTTAAAGTTGACAACTCTGAAAAATAAAATTACCAGCACTCGCTCATAGTTTTTAAAGCAGATGAAGATTAATTGTATTTTAAACCTTGAAATTATACTTGAGCCTGACAAAAATACCCATCAGCCGGTAAAATAGCGATCATCTTTAAAATGAAATCTTTAAGTTCTACGTCCCACGATTATGCTGGTTAAGCTAAAGGAGATGGTGATGATGAGAGATGAGTGAAATAGTGGAATGAAGAAAGTGGGAGGAAACGGGAGAACCCCGAGAAAACCCACGAGCACGGTGTTTATCCACCACAAAGTCCACACGGCGCGAGCGGGGATCGAACCAGCGACCCCAAACACCGGAGGTGAACGCTCTACCACTGAGCCACCGCGCCCCCTAAAATACCACCGTGACAATTGTCGAAGATTGCCACACCGGATCTTTGTTCATTACAGATAGCCATCTGACCTATAATGATATGATCTCTCTTATTTATTAATATCTCATCACTCAATAACAGTTTCATCTTGAGTAGTAGGCACCGAAGCGCTGATGTTTATGGAGCCCTACACTGTCGTACTAATAACTGTACTTCGTTGAGAGCTGATCTAAAACTGATTATGGTTACTCTCAATGTAGTTGATTTATTCAGCGATATCGCTTATGAAAAATCGTATTAATCATTAGTTAGTGTGTATTTATTAACCCGCTGCAGCTTATTCTTGATTATATTAGTAATATTCGTCTTCAGCGTGCGAGATCCGGGTTTGATTACCAGTTGGGAGTTCATCTCGTTTAAAGCCCACGTTAAGCAGTGGATCCCCGCCTTACTTCAGTGCTGAAACGGATATTAAACTTAAAAAAAAAAAAAAAAAAAAACTCACGGTCTAGTATCCTGTACACTATATCATTCACATGTCTACCTATGCGTGAATGATCTATATGGCGCTAAAGACCGATTTTTAAGGAGTTCGGTCCTTTATATACAAACCGAAAATCCTTTATATATTTATAAAGGGCGATCAACCGAAACCCGTTCAGTGGTCATAATTCATGAAATAAATTTTATTTCAAGCGGAAACTTGTACACTATTTGGAGGCGTCTATGGTTAGCGTGCAGTAAAAATATTGTTCAGAAGTCACCATGAGAGTTGAGACACTTGTCCCACTGTCACTAATTTACAAATGCCGTCCATTAAAATTTGGACGACTGACTATCAAACCAATCACGCACTGCGTCCTGAACCTCAGCATCAGACTGAAATCTCTGACCTTTCAATGCCTTCTTTACAGGCCCAAAGATGTTAAAGTCACAGGGTGAAAGGTCAAGGCTGTAGGGCGGGTGTCGCAACATTTCCCACTGTGGCAACAGCATGGGCTTCACCAGGACGGGGATAATCAGTGGTTTGTTCACGCCCCTTCCGAAACATTACGGCCCAGTCCACGACTGTTGTTTTGGTGACGCATGCATCACCATACACGTCTTTCATACGCCGGAACACTTCAGCTGGTTAACAACCTTCGGCACTCAGAAACTGGCTGACGGCACGCTGGTCCTGTTTGGACGGATTGGGGATCTAGAACGCCATCTTTCACTTGTTGTACCTGCAAAACGGAAACACGTATCAACAACATTCCTACACCCAACACACAGGGACATTACCCATTACACACTATTAAACAAACAATATCCTCCTATACACTATACCAATAATACATGGAATGAACCAATAATATAATAATACATGATTTCAGTTGATCGCCCCTTATACTCTATCTGTCCGTCTGGGAAACAGAAAATAAAAGTCAGGAACTACTTGTTGAATTATCATCAATTTCGGCCAGGGTGTAGAGAGTCAAAAATTAGGAATCGATTTTGTTAATGAAGGGGATCCCTTCAGTTGTTCTGAAGATATTCTAATATGGGATTATTATAGATTAATTAGCCCTAATAGTATGCAACCCAACTTATCTAAAAGCTAGGTTGGTTGCATAAGATTCAGTAACTTTCAATATTGTTTCCAAACTCCTTCACGTGGGGTACACGTGCGGTACTGCTACTTGCTCAAACCTTCTTCAATTTTTAATAAAATGTGTTTCAATGCCAATACAAATGCTAAATAGAAAATAATTAACGAACTGAGTAGTTATTGGTTCTATCTAAATCTTACATTACAAGAATATTGTAAGAGCTCGTTAAAAATAAATGATTACTTGAGATTTTAGGTTGAGTATTTGACAACTTTTAATTGTTATGCTTTGCAAATTCATGCAGTATTTAATTGTTATTAAAGTTATTCCCTTTCCATTTGCAACTACTAAGCATATGTGTACAACATTTCTTGTTAAATCTAGTCATAAAATGAAGTCTTAAGACGTTTCAAATATAGCGAAGTTTATCATTCAGTATATTATCTTACTTAAAACATGGTCTTATTTACTATCGGCTAAATTCTATATTTTGAAATCAAGGCATTGCGTAGTCAAAAGTAATTTATGAGTGAAGTCTGGAATAAATCAGAGGTCTAGCTTTCATAGAGACGTGGAAATAACGCTTCCTTTGTTATTGTATGACAATATATATACACGTGTATTATTCAAAACTAACATGATTCTCGTTCTTCGCACAGAGAGAATACGTTTCATTTTCGACATAAAGGACTGAATTTGGATTTAAACTGCATCAAAAGTGTCACTGTTCATCTCAGCGACTCCGAAAACTATGGATTAGCTCTAATATCGGTCATTTTTGATCATTTTTAAATATCTCTTCCCTCCCCCTCCCCTAAGTTGCACCGTCAAAGTGAAATGGTAAAAAGTAAAAGTTATGACCTTTTATGTTGCTATTCTTCTTCTTACCTTAACTCCGAAATGGCACATTTGAGCTCCCTTATTATTTCTTCCTTTTTAATGTTTTGTTGTGAGGAATAGCTTCCCAACGTGTATATTCGTGTTATTTTTTAACACTGTAGGTACAGTCTCATCCACAAATATCAGTTAAGTTTATCCCTACTTGGAAGGGGGGAGGGGAGATAGGATTCAGTCTGATGAACGAAGAGCAAGCAAAAGGTTTTTTTTGAAGCAGTGGGTGTACGTATATGTGCCATCGTCGACAAAAGAATATCGCATATCCCATAGGTAAAATGTGTATACAGTGTGTTATTTTCTCTTCTGACAAACTGTTCAAAATTTATACATAAAAACCTTTTTGTAACACGGAATACGGACATCTTATTTGAATTTACATTAATTTCGGATATTTCACCCTGATGAAGAGATGAGGGAAGTGGATAAAATTCAATATGGTTTGTGTGTTGAGATGAGACACAAACAACGATGAGACGAGACGTTACATTCACAAATCTCATTACACAGACAGAGCTTACACCTTTAAGAGATCAGACAGGCGTTTTAAGACATCTCTAGAACCACGTGCCCGGGACACGTTCCTTGCTTGCTCCCCCGTGATTACGGCCGTGGGTCAAATTTAGAAGTTTTATCAGTATTTTTGCATTACACACTCCGAAAATTTGCTATGTAAAGGTAAGTTCCTAGTAGTTCTACGCTGTGACTTTTATGGACGTTTGGGTCTGATTAAAATACTTGAGTGATATGTATTTTTTTTAATCCAATGCTAATTATTTAGCAGTTATACCCATATAACATTTGAAAATCTTTTAGATTTATGTCCCACGGTTATGCCAGTTAGGCTAAAGGAGACGGTGATGATGAGTAATGAATGAAATGATGGAATGAAGAAAGTGGGAGGAAACGGGAGAATTCCGAGGAAACCCACGCACACAGTGTTTGTCCACGACAAAGTTCACTTGGTGGGGCTGGGATCGAACCCGGGACCCCAAGCACCAGAGGTAAACGCTCTAGCACTGAGCCACCGCGGCCCATATATAAAACATTTGAATTTCCCATAAAAATTCACCATGAGTACTTCCAAAATTCAAGTTGATATATTTACAAAAGACCTGGAGAATCAAGACGAGACGAAACATCTTCAAAATTGATGAGCTAGCAAATAATGGTGTTATAAAGCAAGGCACTGGCCATACATTAGTCTACCGCGTGTTAAATGGCCTGACAAGGTCTGTGAGACATAGTTTAAAAAAAAAAAAAAAAAAAAAAAAGATCTTCGCCTCCTTTCAAAACACAATATTGTAATTTAAAGATGGGTTTGCTCACGAGACGAGGCCAGACATAATTTTCGTGACGAAACAACGAGACGAGACAGAACTCTTTCAATAGAAACATCACTTACCGAGAAGCGACAATCACTTTCACGACACATTTTTCAGACGAAACAGTATCAACTCTCGCCTCGTAAGCAACCCTACTTAAAAACCAGAAACGTTATCCAAAATTCATAAAATCAGTATAAACTGAACCATTTCCAGATTTTTTAATGGACCAGAATTATCAAAGCGCTTTTGTGAAATCTTATTTATCGGGCTTTCAAATTTCCCCATTAAATAGAAGATCTTGTTTTTTAAAAAAAACTTGGAGTTCATTTAATAGGAATTTGTAAAATATTAAATGGCCTACTTCCAAGAATTGTTATGTACTTTTTTGTTTTGATTTATTAAATAATTTATAAAAATAAGAACGAAGTTATGAATAAAGTAGTAAAAAGAACCTTAACAAACGAAAATGAGAAAAAATAACAATTTTAGTGATTTAGTAAAATATTAGTCTTTTTCTTTATCTCTCGGCGACTGAAATTGGAACAAAAATGTCATTTTTCTTTCAATGCCAAACAAATCCATTGTTTGTTTCCGTTGTGGAAATACTAAAGAGAAAATGTTGTGGTCAGTCAAATGGGGTTTAAATGTGTTTGACCCGAAAACTGGTGACAGTTGATGCTGTGCTTCAAATGAATCTTTATAACAACTTCACAACATATTAAGAAAGAAAAAATAATGGTTTTTACTATATTACCATCTGTTACAGTTTTCAAATCACTTCAACTGACTAAATGAACTTCAATATGTACTTGGTAATTTAGAAAGTGTTATTAAATAAACATATTTTGAGTAACATGTGAACGTGACACCTAAATATATGTATTTTTATTATTTTTATTTTTAATGTTTCTAAAGAAGGTCTCCTAACGGAATCTCAGAAGATGAAGCTTTTTCCGCATCGCCGACGGAAAGATTCTACGAAAGGACCTTTCGTATCAGCTGTTCCAAAGGACGTCCTTCAAAAAATCTTCCTCTGGTAAATTATATCAATAAACTCTCCAACGTTCATTCCGAGATTTTGAGAGTAAAAATCCCCTCATCATCGAGAGGGGTCTATTCTTTGCACGTATATAGTAGCTTCGCCGTGTAGAGGGCTGGGAGGGGTATAAAAGTACCGGTGGTTTGTGGATATAAGCTGTTGTTGCACGGCCTATTGCTGTTGATTCCCGCCTCCAGCCTTCAACATTCCTCTGAAAGTCGGTCAAGTATATAAGCTCAAGTTCAAGGTGGCAGAGAGTTCAGTCGCAAGTTTTCTCATCACGTTGGAGGTTCGAGAGCGAGTGTGCCCAGACGAAGGACAAGTCGGTGAAAACATACACACACAAAGTTTACAAGTGAGTACATTGATCTCTTCCATTAATTTTTTTTCCTACCATCGAAGATTTTGTGATGAAATTCGAGTGGCTGCAAGGGAGGAAAAAAGTGCTAAATATCGTTTCATTTGGATTATCAAAATTGATTCTTTGGTAAATTGATACAAAGTGTGTCAACAACGAAATATTCTTCAGTGGAAAAAAAAAATGTGATTTATTCATCTTCATCTTCATCTTCCTCTTGAAGTGAATAAATATATGCGTGTTTCTCAAATTTTCTGCGTCTGGATTCAGCAAAATCCCGTGCTTCTGTGCAATAATTCATGTTAACAACTTCCAAATACAAATTCCTGTATGGACACTCTACGCTTGAGGAGTAGTGTTGATTTTCCTTTATTCTTCTGTGCTCTTAAATGGACAAATACAATCAGTGAAAATTCATACTGGAAGAACTGAAATTAACTAATTGTGACAAACGAGGAAGTTCAGATAAGTTGGGACATTATACTGGGACTTCGGGTATTCAAATCAGTGTGCAATGGCTGCTGTCGGATATTCGAATTGTGTTCGTGATTCCCGGTTCGGTCCTCGTCGTGAGAACCCAAATCTGTATTGGATCCCAAAGATCAATTTAGTTTAACTCATAGTGATCCGCAAAAGTGAGAATGCGAGCCCCTCTTTTCTTTTCTATGACTTCGTAGTTACTCTACCAATTTTTATACAGTTTTTTTTATGTACAGATAAAATAATTCCCTGTACAAGAATGAAATCTGAATTACAATTGTCAATATTTTCGGAAGTAATTGAGAAAATAACATGATGGATGTGAACATCCATTTTTGTAGGTGATCGTACTCAGTTTATATACCCTGTAGGTCAAAGGCTTCCAATCTTTTACGTGCCATTTGCTTGTGTTATTCCGGGTTCGATTTCAGAAAGAGAATGGATTTGTCATCATCTTCTTTAGCCTGTAGGGAAATCGTTCGGTATCATGATCAGCCTTGTCGTACTTTCATGTATTATAGGAATGCGTGATTCACGGGTTGAGAAACACTGGCGTAAGACACGAATTTTAAATGTAAGGAAAATAAAGTTTTAAAAATGATAGATTGAAACTAAAGTGGAAAGTCAACGCAAAATAATCCTCGCGGATTTGATTTATTCAACCAACCACAGATTCACAAAACTGGGATCGATATTGCAGCCTTGAGTAGTCAAAGAAAGCACACTTTACCATTTGGCACCCACCCGTAACAAAAATTGATTATGCTTATGATTGTGACTAATGTAATTTTAGAAAGTTCAACATTGAAACGATTAATGTTCTTAGCATTTCTTCAGCTTTTACCATTAAATGCATTCCTAGTTTTTCACAAAGCATATCAGATTGAACACGCAATGATTAAAAAGAGTTCTACACGGGCAACTAGAACGCCCTGTTAGATAAAATATTTCCTTACTGGTCATACTTACTGTATGAGCAATTAGATTTCTTGGTGATTTTTATTAGCTATTATTACTTATCCACATCTGATAAGAGTGCGAAGTATTCACAAATTTCTTATGTCAGTCAAAATTATATTCTATTTTTTGTTAGTGTGATGAAAACTAAGGACGTATTACAGTGAAAGCACAAATTAAACCAACTTTTCTCACCAGCAATAAAATTGTCTTTGTGAAGCAACTAGCAGATTATCGTTGACTCGGACATTGCTAACCTTACGAAGAATTAGCTATTTGTCATTGTCATTAGAAGGCATAAGGAAATTGATATACTCTTCCATCGAATAATGGCATCTGTAGATCTTGGCCTTCGGGAGGGAAAAGTTGGTTTTGTTTGTATGCAAACTAGAAATATAGTTGTAATAATAATTATATTACATATAATAATAGGTCTTCAACTCATGATTTATTCACGAATTGCACAGTAACTCTTTTATGAGTAGTAAAATGTCTTTATAATATAATATAAAGAAACTATATAACAATTTTCGCTTTTATCCATATGTGCTATTCCGGGCATGTTATTTCTTTGTTTTGCTAGTTTGGCTTGGAACCAATAAGCGTAGGATAGATTTTTTGTAACTAAAAGTAAAGAAGAACGTATAGTATATTACGAATTCAAAAGGAAATTTAATGAAACCTTTCAATTTAACGTCTCATAATTATGATCTGTAGGTTAAGGAATGATTAAGGCAAGTGAATGATTATGAAAGAATTGGTGGAATGATAATGTAGGAAACGGGAGTACTCTGAGAAAACCCACAGATACAATGTTGTCCACAACAAACTTACTTTGCCGGGCATCGAACCAGGGACTCCACACACCAGGAGTAAGAGCTCTAGCACTGAGCCACCGTGACCCACACGAATTCAAAAGGAAAATGCACCTTACTTTACATGACGATCATAATATACTTAAATGTCAAGTTACATACAATTTCTGATCATTCTATACATATATCTACATACAGAACACGAATCTTAATCAATGGGACAAACTTTACCTGGATAATTTTGAAGAAAGAAACTAGTACAAAATTTCCATGTAAAATATTGAAATTTTTAAAAATGCTTCCTTGTACTCATTATCTTTTGTCTTATGTGAGTATCCTGCATTAAAGAAGATCTTACCCAATTTAGGTAACATAAATTATCAAGTAAAACAGGTGTAAGGTGACCATACTCTTTTCCCTGTGGTTCAAAAGAATATACAAAAATCTACAAATTAGGAAGTTAGAATGAAGGAATAAATTAGGGATTAAAATGAGGGATGTTACTAGTACAAGTGGGATACTAAGGATCAGATCCGATATAAAGACTTTTCTATATAGGTAGTATCAAAAAGCTAAATCCATGAGAGATGATCCATTCACTACAGTACAATATTAACTAATTTAACACTGTCGCTCCACATATTTCTTTGAATAGAGAGCTGAAAAAAGAGTCATCTATGAAAGCATAACCTCATATTCATTTAGCGTTTCTTGCGACAAAAGACATATTGCGTTAATTGACAGGGAGGAAAATATGCATTGAACTTCACGAATTACAATATAACCTTGAAAATAGAGTGAATCAAACAAACTTCACGTGAGATTTTATATTACTTGATGCACTTTTTATCTTATTTGCAGAGATATTTTTAATTTTAATTCATAGTTGGTGCTTTTTGAAATGGTAGAAGTTTATTTCAGAATAATAGAAATTTGCATAACAGACATTTTTGTGGTAAGAGTGAAAGCAAAACTAATAAATTGAGATGGAGAATGATAACAGACTATGACAAAACATATTAAAGCCCTGGTGATTCAATGGTAGAAAGCCCAAAACTCACCTTTAGTTCGCAGGGTCCCTGATTCGATCCCATCTCTCGCCAAGTGAGCTTTATCGTGAGGAAACATAGTATACTGTGTTTTCTCGGGGTTTTTCCAGATTCCTCCCACTTTCGTCATTCCACTATTATCATTCATCTCATCATAGCCGTCTTCCAGAGCTTCGATGCATATTGTGGCACGTTAAACTTAAAAAAAAAAAGTCAACAGATTATTCCAGTCTAATTACATTTAATTACGCTAATAATATTAAGTTCCAATGGCATTTAAACAATTATAAAGAATCTTCATTCTGATTGTTCTATGCAATGCGTAACGAAAGGTGTTAAATTCTTAATTCGTTTACTAACAAATAAACCCATACATGTAGTAATAATTCCTTCAAGCTGAAGATTTTAAGTTTCGAAGCTCATTTTAATTATTTGTAAAAGTAAATGAGAGACAATAGTTTCACATTACTCCTTATTATTGACTTCATGAACCAATGAAGAGGAATATTTAGCTTAACGTCCCTCGCATCTTCTCTGAAAGCTACAGGAAATGGGTGATAAGTTGCAACTATATGATGAGGATGAAAAAAAATTTGGTAGGAGACAATAACAAAGTATAACGAAAACCCACTACAATATTAGTAAAAATAAGGGGCAGGGGTGACTCAGCTCAGTGGCCCTCTGGTACATGGGGTCCCTGCTTCAATCCCAGCTCGCACCAAGTGGTGGACAAACATCGTATGCGTGGGTTTTCTTTCTCCCGTTTCCTCCCACTTTATTCATTCCATTCATTTCTCATCATCACCGTCTCCTTTAGCCTAGCTCTCATAAGCGTGGGACGTAAATATGAAAAATTTCATTTCATTTTCATTTTCATTAGTGGAAATAGATTGGACACTCTCCTCCAAAGGTGAGTGATCAATAAGCAATACAATAATTCCCAGACCAGGTTATTGAGTTCAAAACTATCTCTGAATCTTATCTTTCATTTTTCAAATAGATGTCAAATTTTTATATAATTTTTCAAGAAATCTGAACGTTTTCCAGTACAATTATAGTGAAATATCGTAAAATGTGCTGTCATAATATACAGTAATTGATAAATTACGATCGAGTAAAAGATAAAAAACAGTCATATTTGATCGCAATTTAAATACAGTTCTACAGAAGCGAATAGCCTACTAGTTTCTACTACTAGAAATATCCCACTAGTTTCTTTGTACTGGTTTCTTGTAATTTTACTTTTCAAAAACTTCTCGCTGTGTGCGAAGACCTTGAAGGGCAAAGGATATATGCACAATTTGAAATAAAACAAGTAAATTATATTTAAAAAATGCGTAAATTTTTAGTCATTGATTATCAGAAATAACGTTTATATCTACATTAGGGTCCACTGAAAGAATATTATTGATGAATTTTGTGTAATGTTTTCCTAACTCATGAGTTATTACTTATACCTCTTGTGCTGTAGGCCAGTTAACTTATTTTGTTCAAAACAAAACTTAGCAAATGTCATATCCTACACAATATTCAGCTTACCCATGCAAGTAAACAGAGAAATGATGAAAACTATTTTAATAAGTTTCCTGCTAATAGATATTTCATTTACCTCCAGAAATTTTCGATCAAAACGGAGAATTTAGTTTACAAAGTTATACAGCATCAAATTCAAAAGCTGAAGAAAAGATGTATTTAATCTATCGATAGCTTTTCATGAACATTATTATTATTATTATTATTATTATTATTATTATTATTATTATTATTATTATTATTATTATTATTATTATTATTATTATTATTATTACCCGCTTGCAAGTCATTCAAAATTAAGCAATACTTTTAATGCAGTGTTGCATGCTACATTAATGTGTCTTTATCACATGTCTTGGAGTTGAGAAATAATAGCTATCATTAAAAGTAAAATCGTAATTTATTTGTGCTATTGATCAGTGTGGAGAGTGTTGTGCTGTTGATTTTTTAAAAAATAATATTTTTTTTCGAAAGCGCTATAGACTACGTTCTTTAAATATTAAGAATTAGTAAGGTTTTGTCGCTAATATTATGATATATGGTAAATTTGATACATCACAAGTATCCTTTAGTATAGTTGTTCCGTAAAAATCAGTGACGTACGGAGAGAGAGACTCTGGTTTTTAACTCCCGTGAACAAGATATTATGAAGAAGTAGAAATTTATATGTTAAAATATGTATACAAAAATCTGAAACAGAGAAATTAAATCCTCATCCCTTGGTTGAAATTCTGCGTACGCTACTATTCAGAACAATAATATGTATTCGTTCTTCATATGTATTTGTTTATTAGGATAAGCCTTACAAGACTAAGGGTGGGAGATATCAGAGGATGGGCTAAGTGAGACAAATGAGATTATAATGTTACCACGTCTGTCCGTTACTCCACACAACTCTTGAATTCTGTTTTTTTTTTTTTTGTAATAGACAACTAGATCCATTATCTCGACCAAGTTCGTTAATGGAGTCAATTTGTTAATATCTTTAAGAGTCTTCATCCCGGTGAAATTAAAATACCGCTAATTTTACAGTAATTATGTGACATTTTCAAATAGATAAAAGATCATCGAAATGTGGAACAAGAGCGCCCTAGACAATATTATTTTACATGAGAAACCGTTATCACGACTCACTTATCTGCTTTCGATTTCTAGCCATTTTGAAAATCGGCATTTATTTTCGCGTTTCTAAACAGCTGAAAACGGAAAGCCACTAGGTGACTTGTGATAACGGTACCTCCACGCAAAATAATATTGTCTAGGGCGCTCTTGTTCCATATTTCAATTATCTTTTATCTATTTGAAGATATCACATAATTACTGTAAAATTAACGGTATTTTAATTTCGCAGGGATGAAGACTCTTAAGGATTAGAATTAGGATTTAGATTTCTGGACTTTCAGCATCTATGCCATGTTGGTCCGTCACGCGTGAAAGATGACGTTCATCGGCAGCCATATTATTCTAGAAAAGGGAACGAAGAAAGGATTGGGGAAGGATGACGGTGACTTTAACGTACTATATCCTTTGAAACATATGCCTGTGCAAACCATTCTTGGTAGCCTGTGATAAAAGGATAGTTAGCTTTTTCTTATGGCAAAAAATTCATTAGCTTTTAGTGATGTGTTATCTTCTTTACAGTCTTTACCATAATTCATTCCTTTATACGTGTTTTTCATTGTTAATAAGGAATATTCTCTAAGAAAATATCTACCAAAATATTCTGTTTCTGTACGGTGATGCATAAATTAAATGTCCCTCCATTTTTGTCTTCCGCATTATGCTTTCCCTAATATTCGTGTCGTTTTAATTAAATTTCTTTAGTACACTAAGTTTAAAAGTGGACAAGCCACATGTTTACTATCGCAATTCCATACTGAGAAGGAACTTCAATGATTTTGGGTATCGAAAAAAAAAACCTTGGATACTTGGAATTTACCAAAAAGAATGAATTGGTTGTGCCTTTCAACGAACATTATTGTTCAGTTCAAAGCATCAGCCTTACAATACTTTAACAACGAACTTCAGCCATTTAATTCAAATGCAGTGATTAATATCTGCTAATGTTTCATAATAAATTTTCTAATCAATAAATAAATTTATCTGCCAGATTATAAGTTATCCTTATAGTATGATCTAATGTGTACTGTATGTTTGTCAACACGTTTACGTCGCTTCGGTTGGTTGGTTAATTTGAGTTTAAATATCTGCTTTCAGCACTGAGCCTATGAGATGTAAGCCTACAGCTTAACATAGGTTCCGAAGCGCATCTGTTCCCACTGAAAATCTAGCCCGGGCCAAAGGCGTTTATGCTAACTATAAGTAGCAAAGAAGGAGTTCTAGTACACATTCGTTAGGATTTAGGAGTTAGATTTCTGGGTTTTCGGCATCTAAGGCCATTTAGCCCGTCACGTTTGAGGGATGACGTCCCTCGGCGAGCACACAATCCGGGGAAAGGGAAGGAAGAAAAGGTGGGGGAAGGAACGAAGCGGGTGTTCTCTTGAATGTGATACATGATTTTTCAGAATAGTACTAGTACAAAAGGGAGGTTCAATAAGAACATGCTGACCATTCAATGAGAATCGACTGCTGTATCGTCTCCATTACACGCTCAATCTCTAGACAAGAATATTTAGTGGATATCCATGGACAGTAAGCCAAAGAGGTGCATAATCCACCATAAAGAATCAATATCTTCAGAATATATTATAAACTGCCGGGAGTGTAGTTGTCTGAACTTAAAAACGGGTACATTGATTTGATTGAAGTTTAATACCTGTTTTGTGCACCAAGGATATGTTAGACCAGACTTACTCTTGAAGTAGAATCCGAACCACGCTTGAGCCCAGATAAACAAATCCTCCGAAAATGCTTGCGTTATCCATTTGGCCACGAAGAAATGCATAAATAGGGTTTTGTGTTCTTTAATACAGTGAATATTAGTATACTACAATAGATCCATTCACTGAGAAAATAAAGTATTAACACGAGAAATTGTATCGAAAGGTACACATGACAAACTAATTATCATCAGCACTGCTCTACTTCATCGGAGAAGTAGATTTTTTTTTTCAGTCACGTTCAAGAGTATTACTTGGATCAGAATTCGCGTCCTAACAGCAATGGACTTAAAGAAAATAAGAAAACTTGTAGCTTAATATAAACAGTACGATTATTGAATGAAGTTTCTTACATAATGAAAAACCGCTGTCAAGAAAATTACTTCTTCACATTAGAACAAGTCAAATTGTCTTCCATCACATGAATATTAATTGGTGTGTGAAAATGAATATTTGTGTAATGAAGGAGTTCTTCGTAATTAAATCTCATCTTCTGTGCAGGATATCCAGGTTCTCTTCCCAATACGAATACATGTGTTCGGATCCCACGTGAAACTGTAGGACCACGTGTTATATAGCCTCGGTGCTGAAAAGTGACGCTAAATTCGAAATAAAGAAAAGAAAAAGATCTGTGTAATGAAATAATTATTCAGCTCTTGCCGGATATCCACAGTCTTAATTCACAATCGTAGGGTATGGTACCTCAGTGGTAGTGCGCTCACCTTTGGTACGTGGGGTTCCTGGTTTGTACCGGTCCATGTGAGTTTATAATGGACAACATCGTGTTCATGGGATTTCTCGATCTTCTCCAACATTCTCATTCTACTAATTCTTTCATAATCATTCACCTCTTTAAACCTACAGGGCATAAAGATGAAATCTTAAAGATTTCATTACATAATTCTCAATCTACCCTTATTTTCAGTTTCTTAATTTCCAGTTCACTATAAACTGTTATGAGTCACAGGAGAAAGAAACTGGCTACCCTACCCCTATTTTATTGGTTTAGAGTTCATACTAACAGCGTTAGAGTAAGTGGGCTAGAACATACCTTCGAGCACAACACTTAAACAAGGTATTATATAATTTAACGAAATACTAATGAAAGAATAAAAAACGCATAGTCATAGCTGAAAGAGATAGCGGGGAATGTGCCCAGGTATTTCCCACTCGATTGTTAGAAGTCTTTTACGGGTAGACAAATTTGAATTCCTCGTTGGTGCAACTTTAAGTTTGTAACTTATTGATTTTATAGTTCTCTAAATATGAAGTTCTTTTTTTTTTTTTAAAAAAAAAAAAAAAAAGTTTAATATATGGTCAAATCATGTTAGGCTAAACGATTTAATTCCCAAAATTGATAGATCTTAAAGTTTCAATAATCCTTAAAATGTAAGTAAGTTGACAACTGTACTACTCAAATTTCATAAATTTCTGATTTCTCCTTTAGCCTTAAAGGACTAGTTTGAACCGTGGGAAAATACTAATAACACTTTCTTTAGGTATCTTATAGATTATAACATCACGGATCGTATTTTATAAATAATACTTTCGTACGGAAAAGTATGTCGCCATCATCCTTTCCATCACATTAAAAAAATCTGCAAGTTGTTGATTTTTTAAAAAGAAAAGGAGTAGGTTTTTTTCCGAAACCATAAGTGTTGGACATAACAGCTGTGCGGATTGCAATGAATGGAGAAGGAAAGCGTTCCAACCAGCTGAGAGAGGGTTATGTACTGTATGTTGTTGTAGCGACCACTTGAAATGTAGGTTACTTGTGTGACTGTTCTTCGTTGCCGGCCACCCGGAAGGACAAGAGAGTGGTGACCGAGTTTACTCGGCGAACGGGTTGCCTGCTTACAAGAAAGACAACGGGACTCTCTGAGAGGAGAGGCCATCCATCCAAGGATGCTAACACTGACCGCAAACAACATACACATACACACATATATACACACATACATGCATAGCAGAAATATGTGACACCTAAAAGCAATAATTCCAGTAGCCAAGAGGTGAAGAGAGGGTATTACACATTACAAAAAAATAGTTCTTCAAAGCAGTTAGAGACAATCCGCTCAACCGGTATCTTAATTTGATCGTGACAATAATCACAGATTTTCTTGAATTCAGTGTACAATTAGGTACTGATGTTATGTTGTGATGCTTGGAAAATTATGAAGTTCTGAGATATCTCTGCTCATTAATCGTGGTTAATACCTTCAGCTTAGATCAATCTCTTCAATTAGACATTTAGAATAGGTAATGACGTTGCTGTACCGATATTAACAATTCTCTACCAACCACTTTCCCAAACTCCCAAAATTCGAGATATTATACAATAAATGAACCTGATTAGGCTAAGTCGTATGTTATTTTATGCAACGAATCGTATGAACTTTCATAGTTAATTGTCACGACAGAAGCAAGATGCAAATTGAAAGTTCTAACCACCAAAACCTGGTCGTTGGTCACAAATTAGAGAACACTAAAACTCTGTTTATATATACAGGGTGTTTCAAAACAACACCTACAACGTTTGGGAGGTGATTTCTGACACCAAGATAAGTCAAAAAGTATAGAGGAACCTGGGTGCACAAATGCTTCCTTTCGGAGTTATAGGCTGCCGGAAACATGAAAAAAATGGGGCCTACCGTAGTCGGGCGCAAGTACCGCAGGATTGTCAAACATAGATTTTTGGATAGGGCACATATTAGTTCCTAAGTGAAGTCTTGACCGGACTACGGTAGGTACCGTAGTTTTGGAGCTACGAACTTTTAAAGTTCATTTTTTAATGTTTTCAGCAGCCTATAACTCCAAAAGGAAGCATTTGTGCATCCAGGTTGGTCTATACTTTTTATCTTATCTTGGTGTCAGGAATCACCACCCAAACGTTATCTGTGTTGTTTTGAAACACCCTGTATACTGTATTGTCCCAGTGTTTTCTTGCTGCATCTACGAAAACATCTTGAAAAAGTTAAGATGGTTCATGCGCAGCCAATTCAGTCTTTTCAGATGAATTGTCAAATCAAAATTGTAATATTTATTATTAAAACGTAAACTTGGTATTAACTTTCCCCTGATTACCCTCAGAAAGCTATTTCTTATTTTGAACAATTACTTCTCTCTGATAGAATCCTTCACAGGAAGCGGATGAACAAAATCAAAGTAGTCTTCCAGAGATATTATAAGAAGGATAAACTAGTTAGGAGGGAGGATTGCTTGGATAGTTCTTGAAATTTCTCAATTCATTGTTTTGGTATAAAAATAAAACAAAGAAGAAACTTCTTTTTTAAGCTATACGGACAGTTATGATACTCCCTCTCTTTTTTTCTTTCACGGAATGAAGATAGTACAATAGGACTAGTTTTCCCCCTTCACGTTCCAGAAATTCTTGGAATGTGGACAGCGGCAGAAGGATTTGTTCGAAAGTTGTGAAACCGTTATGTGATCTCAATCAAAAAGAGATTACCTGCTGTTAGCAGAAGGTTCAAGGTCTCTCTTGTATGTATACTTGGTTTTGCATCACCTACCTGGATTCAGTGATGTCAACTCTAGGATAAATATTGGTTCATGGAATGTGTGGATTTTTTTTTCAAAGGAGGAAGAAATAAGAGGCAAGGGGAATCTGAAGTATACATAATATACAGTGATGAGATGACTGGAGTATTATCTCCAATTGTAAAAAATATGGATTCAGCTGTCGATGAATTTGATGATATAATGTGCATTTAAAACAAATGTCACCCATTTGGTTTACGAAAAATATAATTAATGTCAACAAAGGATATCTTTTCATCACAAAAGAAAGAGAGAAAAAAAGGAAAAAGAGAGAACTCTTTTCCACCTACTATTAAAACTAATTCACTCGCCTACCTTTAGTGGCTTGTCACTGTGCGTATATCTGCTGCTGGTGGATAAAGGTCTCTCCAACTCTTCCCCACAAATCTATCTTTGACAATATTCTTTTTAAGATTACTCCAAGGTCTTTCTTGATTTCGTTACACCATCTTGTACAAGAACGTTTCTTACGTTACACTTTGTCTCTTGGTATCCAGTCAAAAATTGCTTTTGTACATCGAACATCATTTCTCCTTGTAATATATCAGCCTATGGCAATGGCCTGTCTTTACTTTACTTTCATGATACTTCAATGCCTTTACTTTCATGATAATATCCGTCACTCCTGTTATCTTTCTGATCCGTTTGATTCTATTCCAGGGGCGCGGGGGCTCAGTGGTAAAGTGTTTACCTCTGGTGTTTGGGGTCCCTGGTTCGATCCCAGCTCGCGCCGTGTGGACTTTGTGGTGGACAAACACCGTGCTCGTGGGTTTTCTCGGGGTTCTCCCGTTTCCTCCCACTTCCTTCATTCCGCCATTGCATTCATTTCTCATAATCACCGTCTCCTTTAGCCTAACCGGCATAACCATGGAACGTAAAACTCAAAGATTTAATTTCATTTTCATTTCGATTCTATTCCGTTTTTGCAGGTGATTCCTAACGTACATCTCTCCGGGTCTAAACACTTCCATGCAAGCGTGTAGGCAGAATACTAAGACAGGGGGAGAAAGACCATTTTAAGAAAACTAACTTGAGTTCATTATGTTTATACATATAAAAGGACTGTAAGTTTCAGGGAGGATGAAGGTCATCACAGGGAAGCGCAGTCCCCCTGGTCACCCCGTGGCTACGACCCTGCTATCATGTATGGGAAGTGCTATCAAATGCCGTAAATACTTACTATTTCGTAAATTTGGATTTCAAGAAATATGTATAAACCTCATTGAAACTACTTGCATAACTGCGAGCAAAAGTGCAAGAAATGCTGAAATCATTTTCGTGTTATATTATAAACAAAATCGTTAAAAATAATCTTCTAACACAATTCATCATAAAAGTCAAGCTACTCAGTGGAGTTAATGCAATGGTTTTGCGGAATATACTCAGCCAATAGTCAAGAGCTTACGATTAAGGAATACTTCATAGCCTTAGAAATTCAGAGACAACAAACCAGATAATACTGGACTTCATCACTTGGAAGACATTGTGAGGTCCATGTAACCAATCCGTGTAATATTCTTCCAAAGGATAGTGCTAGTAACTTAATATGTATGTTTCCTTCATGCAATTTTGTAACAAATGATGATAAAATATCAAACCAATTTCTAAAACTAACCTAAGACTAACGTGACGTTACGTAAAATTGTTGTAACAGCAGCAACAAAAAGAACTCAAATTCATCCTATATCAACCTGTTTAGTCTCGAATAAAAATTTGGAATTTCTGCACAGCAAGACAGATCTTCACCGAGGAAATCAATCATTACTAATGATGACGAATTCGTGCACTATATTAACGTAACTCGTTAGTAAAAGTCAAGCTCACATCATCTATACATACTTACTTATCAAAAGGAATTGACACAAATATTCACGATATATGTATAGTATTAATAAGAAAATTTATGTTTCACTGAAACTTAGTAATTGTTTTAGCTTTCTAGACACAAATCGTATAAGTAAAAACATAATAATAATAATAATAATAATAATAAAGTAGCCGTGTTGCGAGTTCACCATGTGAAGGAGCTTGATTTGTATGACATGACATTTTCTTAATCAATATTGAAACCGAATCTAAGAGTAGATTTCTATTACTTCCAATTTTAGAAGATAGATTAGAATGGAGATGAAATATATATCTTTGACACGCTTAATTTTACAGAAAAACGCTTTTCGCCATTTATTACCGTTTTTACTCTACAGCGATCACCGATGAAATCGGAAGTGGTTGATCTCTTCCACTTCCATTTTGAATAAAAGGTTTAAGAGACAAAATTGTACCTGTTTTTATAACAATAAATCGATTCCAAAAAAGTCGTTTTGCGATACCTCTTATTGTTTTTGCTGTACGTACATCAACTGGAAGCTGCAGCGGATTTTTTTTTATCACTCCCAGTATTAATAAAGAGTTAAGAGTAGAGACAAATGCATTCTTGGGATGCTTAATCGATTGTAAGAAAAAAACACTTCTTGCTATCTATTATGTTTCTTGCTCTATAGTGATCAACGTTAAAACTGGAAATCGTTTATTTCTGCCGCTTTCGGTTTTGAATATCACACACCAACGAACTCGTTTCCTAATTTTTGACCTTCTGTGTCCTGAGTAAAGTTGATAAGGAAGCCATCAATTTTTTTTGGAGAGGGGGGGGGGGGGGATTTCTTGTCTTCCAGACGAACGGAAACACAGGGTAAATATATAAAGAGATTTTGATTTGTTAACCAACCTCCTTGAAAACAACAAAAAAATGGAATAGCGGATATAATATACCAGAAGGTCCTAATCTTCACCTTGATTTTACAATACGATTCATGCCGTGATATTCACCCAGGATAAACATTTTTTTTAAAGAAAAGTGCTAATTTGTCAACAATTGTAAGAGAGTTATTCCATCTAGAGTGGTACTAATTACAGGATAGAACAGAGATATTGTTTTCTTGTAAATAATATTAGCAGCAGCAAAACTTCTTGCATTTATCTGTATTAGCTTATTTACTTTCGCGTAAATCTGTTGTTTTCTGTTATAAATTCTGTAATTTTTTGTAAACCTTATTAATGTTAGCGTTTTCCTTCTTTTCCCTTATTAAAAAAAACTGATTTTGATATCTTTTCTAGTTGACGATTGGTGTAAATTATAGATCGCTCAAAGAGAAACATAATAAAAGATCAACATAACATTCATCAGGTTCTAAGAATCAAATACAGCTGAAGAACACAGAGAGTTTTAGTCTCTTTTCAGCACCAAGACTATACGAGACGTCAAATTACAGTTTAAGATAAAAACCGAGCCACCATAATTGGTTCAAATTTAAAGGCTTTCTCATCGAGAATCAAACCGGAACCCTGAGCACTAGCCAAGCTGAGAGGAATTAAGATCATTTTGTTCCATACTGAACACTTTGTATTTGTTTATTTGTTTGCTGTTTAACATCTATTTTCAGCATCAGGGCTATATAAGACGAAACTTATAACTTAACGTGGGATCCGAACAACCATATACTACCACCGAAAGTCGAACTCGATCTCCCGCACCAATGTTGAGTATGTTAATAATTAGCAACGAAAGAGGTCTATTATGTATTATTTTTTGCTTTGCAAAAATATCATTGCCACAAATTTTATTCAACTATCCATAGTTGATCTAGGAGTACAACCAAGTGTGCAACACTAGGTTCGTAAGCATAAGACATAGGTGGAGCCCTATTTAAGAGATGGATGATTTTATGACATCTTTTTACTGGCCATTCTATTACTTTACTTCCTTTCCCATTCTTTGTTGTAGCGTAAAGGGTAGAACCGCGAAATATAAAACTCAAACAAAATGTGAAAATAACTTATCATATTCGTGTTCACGTCCTTATGTATGGGAAACCCAAATAACTTCACATGCTGCTGTCTTCTGACTCCACCACTAGACAAAGATGGCATTAGAACTAGAATATGGATCAGAACCATTAGTATAATAACATTAGTGTTTACTAAAGTGTGAAAATATGTCTCTTTATGATAAAGTAAATCAAGGTTTATTACTTTTTGAAATTCTATGTGCAAATGATGTGAAAATGAGAGGAGGCAATAAATTCTTCAGTTTTTTCACTTCCTTTCATTTTTAAGATGTTATTTGTGTTAATGGAAACTTCTATTTCTCGTGTGAATCACAGTGCGTTCAGTGCTTAGATTTCCTGACACTGAATGTATTGTGACTGAATATTAAATGCGTGAACAAGTGTCAAATAATATCGAACATAAACGTTATTACCTCATTAGCATTAAACAATGACATGGATGATGATTATCTATGTAGGTTGTGCTCAATTGGTAAGCCAACACACATGCGGTGAAGCCACGCCTACATAGCAAGCTGCTCCGTCATAAAAAAAAAAAAAGTAGTATTTAGGTGGAACACAGAAGAAGATTCAGCAGACGATTATTTTAAATGAGTGTATCGAAAATACAGAATGTCACTGTAGGAGTACTTACGTGTGTCACTGTTTAGGACTATATACGTCACTGTTAAGACTGTATGTGCTACTGTTACGAGAAATCGAACGACAGTAGATTCAATTTGCTACTTAACATTGTGTGTATTTCTCATATATGAGTACATAAATAAATAATCTATTTTAGCATGATAACAACTATCAATTGCGTCACATTTGACAACTGACGACATGTTTTTTGACGCCATAAAAATTAGTTTCTTCTCGATTTTGTCGAAAAAAAAACGCATTAGAATTGACCCTTAAGCATGTAAGTTTATTCAACTCAGTGGGATATATCGATTGTTACATGCTGTGTCTTTGAACAACACGAGATGTATTGAAATGGTAATAAGATTTACAACACGGTGCACAAACTCGACAACGCTGCAGCCACCACCTTCACATGACTCAGTACAAGTTTCAACTTGCTTTAATTTTTTACCTAATTGTTGAGAGTGTCTGAAGTGGTGTTCGCGTATGGTACGTTACGAAAATGGACAGGCAAAAATGGAGTTTAAGTAACATTCTACCCTTAAATCTTGTGAAAAACTTGGCAAATCCGCTACTATGACTTGCAAAAAGTTACGAAGAGCTTATGAAGAACATTCCTTATCCAGAACATGAGTGTTCAGATGACACAAGACCTTTTTTGAAGGCGGAGAACACCTTCAGCTTCAAAAAAAAATTAAATTAAAATAAAATAAAATAAAATAAATAAATAAAATGACGATGGGGAAAGAGTGAAGTCTCTTGTAAAGTCAGATCGTCGATTGGCGGTGAGAATAAACAGCAGTTAGTTAAATTTGAACGTGTTTACCGCTCATTAAATTTTAACTTAGAATTTGGACATGAGAAAGTTGTGCATCAAGATGGTTCCAAAGCACTAGGTCACATGGCAGTCTCCATCGGGGCATTTTTCGCAGTATTTTGTGATTCCTCAGCTCTCTATTCGCCGGATCTCAATTCATATGACTTCTTTTTATTGCCCTTGCTTAAACACTACTTGAAAGGGCACCATCTTGGCACTTGGGATAATATCGAAGAGAGCGTAATCGACGAACTGAAAGATATCAGAAGAAGGCTTCCAGTACACTTATGAAGAGTGAAAACAACGCCTTCATCGCTAAGTAGCTGCCCAAAGGAACTATTTTGAAGTAGATTTGTAAAAATAATAAAATTCATAGTTTAAAAAAATGTATCATTACTTTTCTATCACACCTGGTATATATTATAGTTAAACAAGTATTATAATTTCAAAGCTAGTCATAATTTTGGGGTATATCTCCTTAATTATATAGTATATTAACTTCTTACTAGTCCATAATGAGAAATTTGATTAGTGTTTGACTATTAGAGTATCAGTTTCATATTAATACATGACGTGGTTGTAGTCAGCAAAAATATATATTACAGAGATGGTTTATCTCGATTTCCTTAAAAACTGTGCTTGGGTGTTCATACTCACCCGCATTATTTTCTTTACCTCGATGAGGTCTATCATTTCGCATATCTTTTGACATTTTTTTATCCGTTAAATCCGAATAATGTTGTATAATTCGCTTATGAACTTGTTTGTTTCAACACCGAGACTATATGAAAAGTGTACCTAGTTTTACGTAGTATCCATACTACATGAATTTCAACCAAGAAACAAATCCTATTCTCGCACAAGAAACGCGAGTCATGACAAAGGTCACCCATAATCTGTGCGATGTGACTTGAGTTCTATGAATTTTTCAGCATTTTTTTTTTATCAGTTTAAAAACAGTTCATTCTACTTCATGGAAACAGAAAATTTTACACAATACAAAGAAATCTCTCTCTCTCTCTCTCTCTCTTCGAATTGCAGTTTCAAATATTGTCTATGAGGGCATTTTATGTCTGATGAATGTCAACTAGCGTTAATTTGCAGTTTTCTCGGCTGCTTTCCACTTCTCAATATGTCTATAAACTTCTTCCTATAGAAGACTCTTTAATATCCATTAAGACCACAGAACGACCAGCTTTCTCTATTGCTGTCGAAAACTGTTTACCATCTCTGACCTCCTTATGTCTTCAGGTCAACAGGTTATCCTTTTAATGTTTTCTGTACTTCAACTTACGTTACGTTGATATTTCTATCTCCTCAATGGCATTTGAACATAAAAAAAAAAAAACAGTTCATAATGTAATTCATATAATTGACAAAAGCTCCATAATCCTTTTTTTGAAAACCCTTACTCAGTTCCTATATGAATAGATATTATAGTCTCACGGAACAAGTGTATTTGATTGGCATTTTCTTTTCGTATTTCTTAATTCATACGAGTAATGAGTTTACATCGAATTTTGTTAAATTGGGGATATCTACGATGAATTTGGGAGTTATATATATCTGAGCTTTCGGCATCTAAGGCCATTTTAGCCCGTCAAGCACTGCTTTATAACTCAATAGAATTCACACCACAGTTTGGCAATCTTCTGCTATCAGTATGAATAAGGTAAACTTATCATTTTCTTAAAACAGAAGAGTGGTTCGCACTCATGGTAATAAGGCATTTACGATGTTTGTCGATGTTTGTGTTTTCCTCAACGAGCGTTCAACTACTCAATGTTTGATCATTGTGTTGATGAGACTCCAATTTGCCACTGGTAATCCTTTGGTTTTTACTCTACCATACACACTTGTACTGTTCTTTGTATCACTACTGTATCTCGATCTGTCTCTTTTATATACCCAGAAGTACTTTGGTACCCAATTGTGGCTTGGCTTTTAGTTTCCCCTGCTACTTTTTGCCGGAAAGACTGCTTTCAGTCATTTAGCCGTAGTCTAGCGGTATACATAAAGGAGCAGCAACTCAGCGTGCTTGTTCTTGACAGCCATTTCAACCTGAATCCCTTTTCTAACTTTTAGTTTAACATATTACTTGTTACTAACGTGTATTCTGTGATTTATGGCAATGGTTGTACAGTGGCCAACAAGTTGTTTTCTTCATTCGATTCCCGTTAAGAGCACTGGTATTTCAGTGTTGACCCAGCGTGGTGCAGTAATTGACCTACTATGTAGCGAACTTTGATGGAAACACAGAATCAGAAAACCAGAAATAATTGACATGATAGCTGATGTGCTGATCACACATCATCATCTAACCAAGAGTCATCCAGCCGGTAGCAAGCATTTTCGTTTAGTATTTCCTATATTATACGTAGAACCAGCTCTTCAGTAGGTTTAGAGCATTTGTTGTTATATCAGAAACACGTGCTCCTTTGATATATGTAGGTTATCCATATTGCGTCTTTTAATCAATGTGGGTGTATGTGTCTGGTTCTTAAACCTGTCTTAGAATGAAAAAATAGAGAAAGTATTAACTTGATAGCCACTAGACCAGCGGGAAAGGCAGCTAAGATTTTGTTTCCATCCAGCCTTTATTCTTGATTTTCAGTTTATCATAAAAAGACCTATGAGAAACAAAATTTTAGTTTTCGTAATTCATTGAATTTTCTTTGATTCAGTTAAGTACGTCGCTTGTGTTGACATAAAAATTAAATCAGAGCCAGTAACAACTTCAGTGTGTCGCAGCAGAAAGAAGTGAGATTTTAACATGGGATTCAATTATTTTCCATTGAACAAAATAAACAATGATTTCTATAAACTATTAATTTGAAGACGTATAAATGTACAAGATAATGGCATATTTGAATTGATGCTGATGTTTTCCTTTAATTTTGAGAAGTTTTTTGAGAACAATCTTATGGAAAAATAATAAAATTTCTCATGAACAGTGTATGTACGTCCATAGAATGTAAAGGATATCCCATACGCCCGTTAGTTAGGTCATACATGAGAAAACAACGAATATGTTCAGTGCTCACCTTTATGCTGGACAAGAAGTCCAACACAAAAGTGCCTCTCTTACGAATCTCGCGCATAGAAATTAACCCGACACGCATGCACGATGATGAGGAATGTTCAGAATCTTTCACCATGGCTTTCAGTCTTTTTCCCATAAGTAAGAACTGAGTGAAGTGAGAAATTACAGAGCGCTTGTACCCACACATACTATTATTTATTACCTGTAACAGAAGAAATAATATACATACATTATACACTTTTCACAGATCCTGTAATTACAGTAGATGTATTATGTTTTTCTCCAATGGGTCCCGATTTATGAAATACTGTATAGAATAATTATATTAGCATTTTTGATTTATGTTGAACATGTACGTCTATAATTTAACACTTTATATATATATATATATATATATATATATATATATATATATATATATATATATATATATATATATATATATATATATTGCTATCACAGGAAAAGTTAAAATTTGTACTGGAAATTGACCCTTTTTCTATTGCAATCTTTCCCGAGGTATTGCTGATTAAGTATGGAAAATATTAAGAATTGTTCTGCAACTAACTTTTAAGTTACTTATGTTGTCTACCTTCACATTTTGGTTTCTTTCTCCTTCTTTCTACTTGTGTACCTCCGAACTTTGTGACTATTTTGATTACACTCACTATTAGAAATGCAATTAAAACACCATACTTTAAATATTGCTAATTTCCTCATTATAATTTTATGCAACACGTGGTTCAAAGCCTCAATATGACAAATATTCATACATAGGCTATCATTATGAAAGGATACCAGATTGCATTAATTTATTTTTCTGTAAAAAATAATTATTATCTACCAGTATACAATTACGTATCTTATGTTGAATCTAGTGATCTGCTAATAGTTTTGAGATAGTCAAACTTCAAAGCAAGTTAAAATTAAATGATTAAATAAAAAGTAATTATTATGAACGTCACTTTACATGACGATTATTATTATTATTATTATTATTATTATTATTATTATTATTATTATTATTATTATTATTATTATTATTATTATTATTATTATTATTATTATTATTATCATTGTCAACTGTGTTTACTATAAACTCCATAACGCTACAGAGCCTTTGAAATCTCCATCCTCTCTTTTACTATAATATATCGGTTCCTTTTTTATTTACCACTATTTCTGGTTTTCAAGATGAAGTTTGCTACCGTTTAATTAATTATGCTTTCTAATTGTTTCACAATGATGCGTCAACATCGAAAATTTTGTCCTCAACAAGGAATCATGCCAGGATAACATACTGTGTATATCTGTATCTACTGTATACAAGAAAAGAAGATGCAAGCTGTGTAATGGGTATCAACCAAGGGTGTCCATGTTGTGGTTTCCAAGGGGGGGGGACAAACATAAGCAACGTTTCAAATTTTGCTGTAACTAATGTAAAAATTCTATAGGGTTTTCGATATTCCCAAGTACAATTTCCTCTTAGGGGGCAAGCGCCCCACCTTGCCCCCCTGATGGGCGCCCTTAGTATCAACTACACTGAATTCAAGCCGCGGTCGAGCCCACGTTAATACTAGGGTTGTCCTACATAACCTCGGGGCTGCCGATGATGTAAAACGTAAAAACTCAAACCAAAAGAGGGGTATAACTTTGTTCATGTGCATTCAAGAATTACATATTGTTTACTACTTTCTATTTGTGGCGCAGAAATAGTACTCAGAAACTTGTCGTTACCGGAAAAATTTCAGTACCATGTGAAACTACGTGTACAGTGTATTTTTCTTTACATGACAAATTCTGTGCCTCATTATTGTACGCGTAAATAAAAGTAAATATGAGACACGTTTAGAGTTATAAATTTATTGGCCTGTTGTTCATGATGAAAGAAGGGAAGCCTTTCTAATATTGCGTTGGTTTGTTGAGTGACGGATATTGTGTTGCTTCTGACAATAATAAAACAATAATACTTTGTCTAGGCTTGACTATGTTAGAAGACAATGAATGATCTTTAGTTCCACCACCAATTGTCAGGCAAACTTTTGTTGATGTCTCAAAAAAAAAAAAAAAAAAAAAGTGTTCATTGTCATTCATTGTGTATAGCTTTGTATAATACAGTATATTAGTTTGGTGCAGCGTGTGTCAAGGGCTGGAAATTAAGCAGGTCGTGTTATTGTATGAGTCGAGAAAAAGTTAGCGCATCGCCGACCGAGAGAGAATAATTACGAACGTCGTGACGCCTGTGGCAACGAGGGCTTGTCGGAGCTCCTGCTCTGGAAAAGACTCAGAAGCACATTGTTACCTTACGGAAGTGGAGCGAGAAGTCACTCAAATACACTCTCCCTTCCCTTTTTTGATTCTGTACGCGAGATAATGTCAAAATTCAGAAGCCTTTCTTTGCTCGTAATAGGTTACTGTAACTACTGTGCATTTTTTTCACTTTGTTCTTTCCACAATGCGGAACATTCTGTAATTTCTAAAGCGTATGAGTAGGGGGCAAGGTGACTCAGTGGTAGAGCGCTTAACTCTGGTGCCTGGGGCTCCTGGTTCGATCCCTGTGCAAGTAAGTTTCTGGTGGATAACTCGTATCCGTGGGTTTTCTCGGGGTATTTTCCTTTCTTCCCACATTGTCATTCCACCGATTCTTTCATCATCATTCACTTTCCTTAAACAACCGTTTTCCTTAGCCTAAAGGCCATTTTCTTGGGAAATTAAACTGAAAGATTTCATTAAATTTCATTTAAATTGTATGAGTAATATTGACGACATGAAACCTGAATCAATTTGAAAGCACTGCCAAACTTTCACAGTGTTTAGTTTAATATTATAATTAACAAATTTAAACTTTCTTATTACAATTTTAAGTACACAAAGGGGTGAATGCGTCCGATACATTCTACCTTTTATAGTGCCCTTCAAAAAATCTGCTTATAAATGAAAATAAAATGAATAAATTTCCCTTAAAAATTTTCATTATTTTTCTGAAAAAATACCTAAAAATAACACGTATCGTGTGAATTTTTGCTGGTGATAATTTTTTAAGACGCATGTAAGATTGGTTACCCTAAAGTGACAGCTATATTGTCGGTATAACGTAGCTGTATTCTGTGACCAATATCAAACTAAAACAGCACTTTCGTTTTAAGAATTTTTATTTCAAAATTCTGTGTTACGTTATAGTTAAGATCGGATGAGGAAAACAACACATATCTATAAATGACATAATACCCTCCTCTCTGACCAATTGATATGACGGCCTCTCAATATTCGTTCCACAGCACATTTCATAGAGTTAGTCTATTTCCAGATACACACATCTATTAGCAGTTAGCTATTTAGTAGTCATGTAGAAGTTTAAATAGTTGCGTTACAAACAGCAAATATTTGAATATGCCTCAAACTTTGTTTTTGTTTCTGATTAAGAATCACGCGTAATTAAACTAAAACTTGAATGATGTTTGAAGAAAATATGAATTCCGAATACCACTCAAATATGGATATATTTGTGTTAGTGTTTAAAGAAATACAATATTCTTAAAAAATATATATATATGATAACTGTGTTCTCGCTTCAGTGGTCAAAAATTGAAATTCATTCAACGTACAGAAAAAAAAGAAGATTAGAAGATACATCTTCGTTGCGTGTATGTTCCTTGTGAGAATACAAATTTCAATTAATATTGGTCCATATGATTATGTGTCATATTTTCGATACCTGAAGTTTACCATGAACTAATATTCTCGTTTAATTTTGCTTCTTTGAAAAAATACATTCATCCATCACACTGTTTATTGTCATCCATCAAATAGTCATCATTTACGTACTTTTCATACGGTGTTTCTGATGTGATCTAGGTGAAGTCAGTTTGTGCGGGACAACATCGTATATGCGCTCTCATGTTATTCCTTACTCTTTCATGTCACACATTTCCATTTTCCTTCCGTCTGTTTTCGCCTTCAGGGCAAATCACACAATATCACACAAATTTTAGGAAATAAATAGTTTAATACTGAGGAGATGTTATTAAAAGAACTAGTTGTTTGCTTCCAAGACCTTTCATATTATGCAGTGCCAACAATAATAACGTACTGTACTGCCCACCCAAATTTTTGTTGTATAACAAAAGACTGGAAACTGGTGTTAACTCGCTTAAAATGTTTTTTTTAAGCTATTCCCTATTTTTTAAAGTTGTGCGTAGAGTAATGAAAACTCTTAAGGCTCTTATTTATTAAATCCACCCTAATTTTTAAAACAAATTTTACTGAATAACATAAAAATAATAAAATATCAAAAATGTAGAAAGCAAAGTCAGACATAGTATCTACAAACGTTTTAGATGTACTAACAATTATTGCCAAGACCTTCTGTATAGTGTATACATTTGTGTGTCCAACAACTCTTTCATCATAAACTGTGCACCCAAATTTCTAATTTATAAGCAAAAGTTTGCAAATGGTTATTGTTGATCTATTTAGGGAATGTTAGATACTTTCCAAGGGATATCAATTACATGAAACCAATATTGATAACCTAACAACAAATTATATGAAAGATTTGAATTTATTATTACGTTCCGTAAATGTAGATATTTGTCTTAGAGTGACCTCACAACTACCCAAACAATTACGCGCTAATAATATAGTGATACATTTATTATACGACGTTAGTATATTCATGAGGTAGTGATTCTATTACTAAAAGAGATCAAAGCAAACATACAAGAGTACATATTAACTTGAGTATAGATTCTTCCAACAACGTGATCATACAAGAGAGTCCTGAGAATAATATGATTTTTTTTTTTCACAGATTCATAACAACTAAAACTTCCTGTGTACAACCTTTTTGCCACCTTGGGCCCAGTACAAAAACTCTGTAACGTTTTGTGCCTGTTCCAAGTCCCAACAGTTATTAGCTTATTTAATGACATTTTCTAGAAACTGCCTAGCTTATTTTCTACACTTTTTTAATATTCTTTGTTGTGTTTAACTTATTTTCTTTAACTTAAAAAGGTGGGGTGAGCTTAACAGAATGTTTCATTTTATTTCTATGTTTGTCTTTCTTTTCGATATTCGCATATTATATCATATTCTTGCAATTATCAAGTAGAAAATACTGCTCCGGATCACACTGATATATAAAAAGTATCAATGAGACTAGACAGAATTTTTGTGCTCTTTCAATACAACCAGACACTTTCCATAATGAGACATCACTTTCACCTTGCCTTCTCGAGACAAAACAGTCTCAATTCTCATCTCATAGGCAACGTTACCAATACACATCGCTAACATCTTGATAATACTTGCCTAACATCTTAATGAGATAACCTTCCTGTATCACAAAGGTCTGTTGTTTTGTTGTAGAACATAGGTTTCCAATATTTCGGATCAGATTTTTTCCCTTTGTAAACTCCAAACCTACGGTGCGGTGATCCTGGTTCGATTCTCAACCAAGTAAATTTGTGGTGGACAACATCGTTTCCGTGGGTTTTCTCGGAGTACTTCCATTTCCTCCTACTTTCTCATTCCACCAATTATTTCTCATCATTCACTTGCGTTAATCACCACCTCCCTTAACCTAAAGGGCATAATCGTGGAGCATTAAACAGAAAGATTTTGTAAACTCCATGTTCCTTTTGCTGGATTCTGTTTCATGGTATTATTTCAGGTTCTCTTTGATACAAGCTAGTGTTGTGAGGAATGCCCTATTTTTGGAAGATGAACTTACATGATATTTTCTGCACTTACTAAGTGTATAGGCAGGATTAAAATACCGGTGTGATTAGGTATTGCATAAGAACGAGAACGTAAAGCAAAAAGAAATAAATAAATAAATCCATGGTTTTACCCCTCTTGTTATCTAGTATCATACACATATTTAGTTAAAGAATCACAACGTTCTTAATTTGTACTGTAACTATCTTTGATTCGTAAGGCTCATGAGATTCATTTTTATCTGTTGAATAATTAATTCTCATCATCTTCCTTAGCTTACTGAAACTTCCTTGTAGGTATATGGTTAGAATAGGTCCCTTATTCACGGAAAACCCGGGTTCGACTCCCGGTGGTAGCTCATACGGTTAAAATCCCACGTAAAGCTAAGTCTAATACTTTATATAACATCGGTGATGAAACGGAACGTTCAACTCCAAATCAATCAATAACTTTTAAACTATATTATAAAAAGTTTCAGTAGTTTGTGCCCATAGTCGTAACTATGACCCATCGTAACTTAGTAACTAACGCTGTCATCTTTGGTGCGAGTGGTACCGGGTTCGATTCCCAGTGGAAAGACTCAGTCAAAAATAGTTTAAAGGCTTTTTTAGCTATCTTGAATGAAGTTTTCCTGGGTTTTCCTCATTTACACCACGTAAATGCCAGGGTGATACCTAGCATATAGACCCCAGGCCGTTTCATTCCTTTCCTTCCCTCGGATAGTGTGATCGCCGAGGGATGCCATCTCTCATAGGTGAAGGGCTAACATGACTATAGATGCCAAAAGCCCAGAAATCTAATTCCCATAGTCAACACTAGAGGGAGAGTAGAACACAATTGTCCCCCTAGAATACAATTGGATTTACCTGTGCCTCCTTACTGACCTTTTTCACTTCCCCAGTTTCGGAATTGATTACGAGAATAGACGAGGTAGGAGATGTTGATGAAATACGAAACAAAATAGAGCTCTTCTAAGGCGTACTTTCCGAGACGAGACATCACTTATATGACAATTTCACAAGACAATACAATTTCAATTCTTGCCTTGCAGGCAACTCTATTTAGAGCCATTCCTATGAAAGAATGTTTCAAGGTCTCAGTAGTTTCGTACTTAAAGAAGTGTGTTATGGATTTTAACATTCTGGTGAACTTGACCGTGGAGCGCGTGCCTAAAAGTAGAGAGAAAAAGAAGAAAAGTCAGTGGAGGAAGCTTTGAGTTGGCTAAACACTAATTTCGCTGATTATTATCAGCAATCATTGTCTTGTCAATTTAGTAGATTTAAAAAAAATCGAAGCGATATTTATCATGCTTAATAACATTACACGCAAGAATACACAAAACCGCTACAACAAGAAACTTTCTTGTTGTAAACCGACCGAAGCGTTGCAAAAATTTCTTTCGTATCGAAGAAAAGAAGCTACTTTCACATTTTTACATTTCTTTTTATTTCTCAATTAAAGTCACCAGTTTGTGAAAAAATTTTAGGTCATGGTCTTTTTAACAACTTCTACAAAATCATTTACAAACTCGTAAATTCCTTTATTAATCATAATAATTATGCTATTTATCAACAACAACAACAACATATGTCTATTTCGTGTATTTTGATATCAGTTTGTAAATGAGTTGTTTGCATTTATATATACATCTCTATTTATAAATGTTACAATCTTTTTTATTTTTAACATTTAGTGCTTGCTTTCAATTGCTAATGTGGTCATAGTATTTCTTGAAGATACTATAAAACAGATGAAAGTATTTAAAATATTTAATTGCTTCTGGAAAATTAGAAACGTTACAATAAATTAAGCACATAATTAGAATATTAAATGTTTGCCAATTCAGTAAACAAAGATATTTTTAAATACTATTTACTCTTTTTAGCTTGCATATTACATAAAAGCACAGAAATACAATAGAACTGTATCTAGTTGGATCTCATAATTGTCTCGTAATAATTATCCTAGATCAGGGAATATCAACTTTATATGACTGAAGTTACGTTTTACCACTGTCCCTATATTATTCTCAATCAATTGTAAAAATGAACTCTCTCAGTTTAACGTCCTTGCGGCTAAGTGTGACGGATGATTGAAGAAGTGAATGATGGCGAAATAATTGGTGGAATGAAATGTGGGAGGAAAAGGGAGTACCCCGAGAAAACCCACGGACACGATGTTGTCCACCACACACTTGTTTAGCTGGGGATCGAACCAGAGACCCCAGGTACCAGAGGTGAGTTCTCTATCATAGAACCACCGTGCCCCCCCCCCCTCTCGATCAATCGTAAAACAATAATGGTCAACCTTTTGGACTAATGGCATATAAAATGTGCTTTACATAGCGAAATACATTGCTTATCATATTGCAAATTTTGTATAAGAGTAACTTGAAAAATAATAAAGATGAGCATAGAAAAATAAGAATGAATCGTTATGTTAAGATAATTTTGAAACAAAACATTCGACTACAGATAATTCCGAGTACCTCTTTCTAAAATAAAAATTCCCCTAGTTAAATTTGTAATTAAGAATATTTAGACTAAATTATCTTTCAAGGTAGTCTAAACATCACATAAAATAATTAGTTTTTCTGTTTCCTTAAGATGGTTACAATGACGTTCAAGAATAGTCTTTCTGCAAACATAAGAAACGTGTAATCCATTGCAACTTTGAAAACAATATTACAAGGTTGTACCTTTAATTTTGAATCTTGCAAGTAATCCAATTTTGTGCTCATTCCTGACTTCTTCCAGAAATATACTTTTGTTTGTTTGTTTATTGAAGTTCAGTGTCTTTTTTCAGCACCGAGGCTATATGAGACGTGTTGACCTACAGTTTAAGGTGGAATCCGAAGCAAAGTATTGTGATTAGTTGTGATCAATATACCCGGGTCTCATCCAGCAAAGACGCTCGCGCTAGTGACTAGATTAGTAGGAAGATTAATACACTTTTGTGTGATATCCTTTATAGTTGTGTGATATCCTTTATTAACACCAGTATAGTTACCCAAGAGACGAGACAGGACAGAAATAGATTCAGTTTCTGACAAGAGACATCGCTTTCACGACAATTTTCCGAGACGAGGCAGCCTTAACTGTTCTTTCGTAGGCAACCTTAGAGATCTAATATCTTTGAAGCACACACACTAAACGTTTAACGCTTCATCTGGTTATTCAACAGTGTTGTTTATCAATATTACGAAAAACTTTAAGCTCAGGATAATAAAACTCGTAGTCGCTCTTCTTTCTCCTTCTAGAATGCTCTTGATAAATGTTGTAGATTATTTTTTGTGCTTTAAATGTGTAATTGCAAATATTCTGCAAATGGATATGTGTAAATTATTTAGTAAAAAAAAGGATTGATATTATAACTTTGCCATTAGAAATAACTTGGTAATACGTGCATTAATTGTTGCTTTTTGTTTCACAGGATGCACAAGCAAACAATCGGTTGGTTATTTCTTGGGCTGATAGCGACGTCGAGTATAGCACCCGTTCTCTCGTATCCCAGCCACCAATCGCAGGCTGAGGCCAGGAAATTCGCGGAGAAGCCCAATGCCAGCAAAAAGGTGGTCAGCGACAATGACCTTGACCTTCAAGGCAATCAAGTACAGGTAGGTCATCTCATGTCCTAAATTGATGGTTCTCTATTTGTGACATGTTTTTCAGCTTGAGAAAACATTCCGTCCCTTTCTGTATGTAGGATGTCCATTTGCGAAGATTTACTTTTGTGATATTTCGGAAGAAGTTTCCCACAGTCGTTAATGGACCGTTAGGTGTATAACCTCCTTTCTATTAAAGACGAAGCCTGAAGTCGCGTTGTTGTTCCGGTGTTGCTGATACTGAACCTCACAAGATTGGTCACTTTGTTTTATTTCTGTAGCTTGAGACCCAAATTTAAATCGCTTCCGGGAGGATTGTATTTTTCGAGTAGGTTTCATGCTTTTCATTGCAAAACACTATTTATTTTTATATGCAAATTTAACTGCGAATACTATATTGGGTCTTATGGGACCTGTAACGCGTAACTCTTCTTTTTAACTGGAAATGGACAAGAAAGCATTAATTTAGGTGGTCGATTTTTCAGGGACACTTCCGTTCATTCGCATTGGATGAGAAGAAAAGCATGGACTACAGTAGAGATGGCAGTTATTGGAAATCAACATCAGTATGTGCTAATTATTATTACTGCACACGATACTAACTCCAAAAAAGAACACTGTTTTCAATAATGGATTGCAATTTCACAGAGGGTTTTACACAATTTTCACTCATGGTATTGTGGTTTCAGAGAAGATCTTAACACACCTTTGTCACTTAGTTGGACTATTGATTTCACAAACACGGAACACACTACTTTCACCATCATACTAATACCATAAAAATTATTACATCCTACACCACTATTCACTTATGGCAACTTCATAGAAGTCCTAATACACCAATTTCACTAGCTAGTAAATTCAGAAAAATATTAGACTATGAAATAAAATTTCTAGTTTTGCTTCCCACAAACATATCCTTTCTCCTAAAGAAGACGGATGGTTAATTTAAGTAAATGATTACGACGTAATCTGTGCAACTATAATGTGGAAGGAAACAGTAGAACCCGGAGAAACCCACGGACACTATGTTATCCACCATAAACTCGCATATCCTGGGATCGAACCTGGGACCTCTATCATCAAGAGTAAGCGATCTCCCTGCTAGCATGCTCTTGATATGCACTATGGTAACACTATTTACGGTAAATATAGTTTACTATTGACTAAAATGAACAGAGGCACTATTCAGTTGCATAGTAATAAAGTGGTCTAATGGCAGTACCAAAAGCTGTACTTAGTACTCGCGAATGTCTGGTTGTGTTGGTGCTTGTTGTTCAAAATGACCCTCATCCAAGAGCGCACCCACAGGGGTCAATCGGGTTCTGACCTCCCCTCCGTCAAACTTCCTAACACAACATACATTTGTACACTTTCTAAGTACAATTATATTTGTATAACACGAAAATGTGACGATTTATATAGCTTGAAAATGTGACCTTATACTTCATCGGTACTCGTTCTCTTATAAAAACAATGTATTTCTATCATTTTTTTTCCTGAAAATATAGGTGGAAGTATTTTACAATTACTTATCGTCTTTTCGGGTTCGGAATGATACCCGTTTAATACAACACAGACGTAGTAGCTTATAGTATTGAACTCCCCCCTAAACCTTGGACCCCTTCCAGCAAATATTTCTGGGTGCGCGCCTGCCCTTATCAACTTATTTTTCTCAGCAGTTACAAGCTGAAATTCTTCCCTTTTTCAGACTGAGGCAGATGCCGATAGCTTCGTTGATTATACATTTCATCTCTCAAATGTTTGATTGAGGGTGCTAGCCACTTGAATACGAATACGAAAAACTGTTTCTATTGATTTCTAAGTAGTAGGATGTTTTAACATGCATTTGTGTACTTCCGGGTTCAGATCCAGCTGGAGTCTGAAGTTCTAATTATTGATACTTATCTAGTCTTATCTGGGAACTAAAAACAGACGTTAAACTACAAAAAAGCAAACATCACGTTAAAAAGCAAAGAAAGAATGAAATTAAATATGTCCCATGGTTATAAAGAAGAGAAACTAAAGGAAAAGAAAGATAGGAGAACGTAGGAAGGTGCAAGTGAAAGACAATGGAAGAATTATACTAATAAAGTGGGGGAAACTGGAGAACTTCGAAAAAACTCACAGACACGTCAAGTTTCACTTTTTGTGTCCTGCTTCCTTATGCAAAGGACAAGGAGACTCCGAACAGCCGATTCATTTGACGGATGCACAGATCCTCATACAAGATCAGTCCTCGCTATATAGGCCGTTCCTCATCACACTACCTCGCTTCCAAGAGAACTAGATTACAGGACATATCACAACCCCTCTCCACGAACACGATGTATCTTCAACAAATTTATAAAACATATGATCGAACCACGATCCTCTCGTCAGAAGTGAGCGTTCTCGTATTGAACCACTGTCCCCCGAAATACAATCATATGTTTCCATATAAAGTGAATCTTAAAACTGAACAAAATTAAATACTTGATTCAATAAACGTTACACAAAAGGCATAGTTGAAAATATTATAGGCAGGTCCTATGCATTTTCAGAATAAGGTAAATGCAAAACATTTAATATATTACGAATATGAAGTAACATTTCTTGTAACACTCATAAATATAACAATTAATATTTTCACTTACTTGAGAAAAGACAAAGATACTAAAGTTTCTTTGCAGCATATTACAAAACATATTTTCCGAGCGTAGTGTATGTATATAGAATGAATTCAGTTCAATGCAAATTGCAATTGTACATTTAAATTTATGCAGCCAGCCAAACTTTGACGCAGTGTGGGTTGCATAATCGTCTGAATAATACTAGTCATGGTTGATGTGTATAGAGGAAGGACGGTTACTAACGAATGAACCACTTCTCTTCATTGGCACAAAATTGCACCTAATTGTTTGTTACACGACGCAACAACGCACTTCTAACGTATATAATTAACAGAATGATTTCAAATATTTTTAATAAAATATGTAAAGAATGGAAAATTAAGTAACATTTAGTTTACATAATAAACTTAATTTTAAAAATCAACTTTAGAAAAATAAATAGTTTTAGTTACATTTTAATATTAATCTTTTTGCATATGCAATGTAGGATATTTATGATGTTATAATCTTTGCTTAACTTTTTTTTTAGTATCTAAGTTAGTTTATACACATTTCTTGCTTTTTGAACTCGATGACGCTGTATACTAGTCATATGAATACGTATTTCTACTTCTTTTTGCACAAGCTCATACTATGTTCCAAAAAATTGTAAAAACATTTTTTGTAATACTATTTACATTGTTTTGAAGTTTCACCAAGTGAATTACATTAAATATATTATGTCTGACCCTAAGGACTTCTTTTATATTAATTGTGTTTCCTTTCTTAGAAGCCAGGTTCGATCAAATAAAAACATATAGCCAGGTTTTCGTGGGAAAATCCTGTAATATGATAATGGAAGATTAGAAAAATAACGAGTTTAAGCTTTCCCATAAAGGAATTAGGTTTTCCTTTAGGGCCGCGGTGGCTCAGTAGTAGAGCGTTCCCCTTTGGTGCGTAGGGTCCCCAGGTCGACACCCGCTCACGTCATGTGAACTTTGTGGTGGACAAACATCGTGTGCGTAGATTTTCTCGGAGTTCTCCCGTTTCCTTCCACTTTATTCATTCCACCATTTTCATTCATTTCTCATCATCGCCGTTTTCTTTAGCCTATACGGCATAACCATAGGACGTAAAACTTTCACTCAAAGATTTCATTTCATTTCATTTTAGGTTTTCTTTCTTTCTGAACGGTATTCACCTTTTTTTGAAAAGATTTTAAGATTAAATATTCTTGCTGTGGGCGTATTAAGTAAAGTAACAAAGCGTGCTGCTACATATTTCTAACGGAGGGTGCTCCCGAAATAGTGAAAGCAACGACAGGACTTAACTCACAGTGAGTCCTGTCACATTTATACTCAAGGATGTGAAGGAACTTTAAATTCGACAATTTCAAAGTGCATGTCGTAATGCAGTACAACCTGTACTGTTAAGTGATTTTTTTTGCCTCACATAATTACTTACTAGTTAGGCAAGACAAAGTGTCACTCGGATACGTTTAGTTCCATTCATCTTTTCAACAATTGTTTTTTCAATGAATGCAATTTTATGTGGATATGTATATACAGTTCTGTACGTATATGTATGGTCCAAAAGTTGTGTCTAAAATGAGTGACTGATGAAGCCAAAGTGGATAGTTGGCGAAACTGTTACATTTTAAATTTTTTTACAATAATTGTTTTGCTCAGCGAGTAGTTTTAATCAAATCAAAAATTGTTACGTTACAATTAATAAGGGAAAATGGTGACACAAGTAGCAGAACGCTTGCCTGTGGTATTATGGGTCTCTAGTTCGATCGCAAGCCATGTAAACTTGTAGTGGACAAATCGTGTCCGTTGATATTCTCGGAATTTTCCTGTTTCCAACATTCCCATTCCATCATTTTTCAGTAAACATCCGTCTTCTTTAGCCAAAAGAGCATAAGCGTGGCACGATAACTTAAAAATTTCATTTCATTTTACAACGTTTAATTAATTTTGTAGTATTTAAAATTGAATCATCCCTTGCGTCATATTTTCAGATGTAAAGACCATATTTTGATAATATTTAAGGTACAAATTCATGCTTATTCCAGACATTTTTAGGATATGAAAATCCAAGCCAAGCAAATTTCAAAGTAATGTATCTGTTTATATTTAGAATTTATACATCTATTTACTTCTGTACAGAATATTCCAACTAAAGTATAAAGCATGTGTTACATACTTCCAGTCCTCCCCTAGCAATTGGGTGGCCATGGAGGGTGGGCTCAGTTCCCACTGCAACCACCTTCATCCCGCTGAAACTTTAGTTATTTGTTGGTATATCTGAATGTAAGGTGAAAATTCCAGTTAGTTCGCGCAAAAATGATCTTGCCCCATTCCTGTCTGAGTGTTCTGCCTACAGACCTTCAGATTTCTACGCTAACATGTTTTATCAGGTCAAAAGTGTGCCTTAAATGATTGCGTGAAGACATACGAAAGAGGAAGCATAGGAATGGCCTAACATTCAGATTTAGCAAAGAAATATACTTTAAAATAGATTGGCAAAATTTTTTTAAAAAATGGAAAATTTTGCTAGCTTGCGTTATTGGATATTCTACATAAATTATTTGATTGTCGTGTAATGTATTTATGCAGTTAATACACCATTAAATATAAATAGTCTTATCTTAGCGTGTACTAAAGTAAATGTCGCACCCCTTTGGGATAGATCATAAAGATTCAAGGGCTGTGTGTGCAAGTCAGGTGCAATTAACCTTATTTCTAAAACTAATCTTCTATAAATTCTACATTTGTTCACTTTGTTCATTTCAGTAAAATATATTTCTCGTCTTGCCTAAATCATTTCTAAGGCCACTTCTCATCTTATCAAAAGAGAAGTATATAATTCTTATCATTTTTCTGAACACTCAATATATGATACCACGTCAATTCTGAAAAACACATAGCAATATTCATGATTTTAATAACTTATCATCTTTGTTTTTTTAAAAAAGACATTTCCGTTACCATAACCAACACTTACTGGTCGAAATATCCAGCAAATACTATGAAGAGAACAAGTAATTAATATCATTCAGTAAAAGTTTGATAAGAAGGCATGGGTAAGCAGTGAGAGGGGGCTGTTATCTGATGCGAAGGGATGCCCATTCGATCCCAGATCATATGCTTTTATAGTGTATAACTTCGTGTCCATGAGTTTTCTCGGAAATTATTCTGTGTCCTTCCACTTCTCGTTGTATTGGTTATTTCGAAATCAATTCGCTTTAACCACTTAACTAACAATTTATTTAACGATTTAACCATGCCCTTTAATCTATATGGCTTAAAAGTGGGACAGAAGTTAAAAATATCATTTCATTAGAAAAAACTTTGATGAGGCGTAAGTCGATAATGGTTAAACCAAGTATTAGTTAGGACAGACATTATCATGTAGAACCAGATAAGTAAGTTTGGTTATCGTATATATTTATCATTGCGCAGATTTTTTAAACAATATTTGACATAAAGAATAAACTCTGAAAGGGCAAAAGAAATAATCTAATCAGAAATACACGAAAAATGGAGGCAGAAACTTTCACCATACAGATATTGCTGTTATCAAGGTACAGAATTCCCAACATGGAGTGCGTGAAAGGCTAGTATAGGGACAAAAACTACTGAAAAATTGTGCCATATTTGTTAAAGGAGGTGACAAGTGAAAGAAATCATATTTACAAAACTGACACTTGGTTCACACATATTGAACACAGAAATAGTATTCAACCTTTTGTTGTCCCACCCCTTTCCATAGTAAATCCTGAAAACTCAATCGACCATTCGTTGTTCTAGCAATGTGAAGTGTCTGTGGAATATATGATCTCCATTTGAGATGGAGATACGTTTAGAGCGAAGCGAATAGAGCACCATTCTTTCCTGAAAAATTATTTTGGATACTTTCCTCTTCTTCCAAATGTTCAAGCAATTTTGCGTGTCCACAAGGACTATTCATAGCAAGAAATGAAATGAAATCTCTCAGTTTTACGTCCCACGGTTATACCGGCTAGGCTAAAGGAGACGGTGATGATGAAATAATGAATGAAATGGTGGAATGAAGAAAGTGGGAGAAAACGGGAGAACCCCGAGAAAACCTATGCACATTATGTTTGTCCACCACAAAGTTCACTTGGCTCGAACTGGGATCGAACCACGGACTCCAAGCACCAGAAGTGAACGCTCTACCACTGAGCCACCGCAGCCCCTATTGATAGCAAGGTTTCGGAAAAAACGTATCGAATGACATGTCACAGAGGAATACTCAACGAAAAAACACTTCTCCCACAAAATTCAGTAAGTGAAGCTACGTCTGAAATATATGCAAGCAGTTATATTAGTACTGTATAACTTCACAGGAACTTTCACAAGTTTCCATATTTTCTCGGTATATCTAACTCAGAGAAACTCGTATATACCTAGTCAGTGTAGCAGGAGTCGACCGCGAGCAAAGAAATGTCTTCCATAGTGAATATGGAGGAACTATTTATACAAAGATTAACAGCTTCCTCCAACTTTGGATTTTGAAATCCTACTTAGTTTATCTCGTTTAGTCTATGAAGTCAATCTTTCAGTAGCCTAAACCCTTGAAGTTGGACACTTCACTAACAAGGAAGATACGAGATTGCAGAATTCATGAAGTCAATAACCGAACAGTCTAATTTCTGGATTACGAGGCATATCCATAAAGTAAGATTGACGGACAAGCAGTATTTTCGTGCATAAGTTGGCTACACTGGTCTTCCATCAGCCTTGTTCTTCCCTCTTGTGGCTACTACGTGGAGTCTAGTGCGAATAACATGCGTTTTAAGATGGTTACGCCGATTCAGAATATCGACAAATACGAAGTGTGCGTCGTCATACGTTTTCTCCAAGCACAAGCCCAGCGGATTGTCACGAAGTACTTATTCTCGTTTATGAAGTAGATAACATGTATCGAAGTGATGTCGTGAATTCTCGGGACGTAGGATCAATGTTCGTAGCAAACATAGGAGAATAGCGGATGAACTTCTTCAATGAAGTGAATAGGCAGTTCGTGCAAATCGGCGTCTCACAGTAAGGCAATTTAATGAAATCATTTCGAAAGTATCTAAAAATCAAGGACGAAGTTGAAATGTGTTTCCAGCAACATGCGCTAAAATTCTATAACAATGGTATACAGAAGCTAGTACCTCCCTACTTAACAAGAGTTTGGACAACGGTGGTAATTACTGTACATTGAAAAATAATATCTGAATCACTAAATACGTTGCAGTAAAGATTTTGTTTTAAAAAATCCAATGAATATTAAAGATTGCAACCTTGCTTTCCGAACCTCCCTCGTGTTTCACTGAAACTACGTTCAGACACGAGTAGTAACTATAGGTTCGGCGAGGTGGTGCATGTTGTCAATCTTCACTGCTTCCAGTTTGGGAAAATACCTTTCACTAAATGCCAAGTCTTTAATTGTATTAAAAATGATTAAAATAGTTGATACAATGGTTTGAGGAATCTGTCATCGCATGGAACCATATTTTTGTAACGTTTTCAAACAAAATAGCGTTATTATTTCCTCCTTTTCTTTCCTTATGAGAACAATTGGGACTCTAGAACATAAGACGAGAATGAACTAAAATTTTTGAACTGTTAAAAAACAACATGAAATTTCTAGTCTACGTCCTATGTTTATGCCCTTTAGGCTAAAGAAAACGGATTGAAAGTGAATGTGTATAAAAGAATTGGTAGTATGAGAATATGGGAGAAAACGGACAGGACTTCAAAAAAATAGACACGATGTTGACTACTACAAACTCACATGGCCTAAGATTGATTTTAAACTGTTCAAATTATTACGTTAAGATTATTATTATTATTATTATTATTATTATTATTATTATTATTATTATTATTATTATTATTATTATTATTATTATTATTATTATTATTAGCATGCATTTGGTGTAGGAAGAGTTGGGTTTTTGTGATCCGTTGCAGTTAGCGTGTGCACAGATCATCATGCAATATAAACATTCCCCACCACACTATCTCGCCTCCAAGAGAGCTGTATTGTTGTCTAGAAAGAAAAGGCTGTTCCGTTAACATTAATAGCAGCAATATCATGTGCTCCTTGTGTCCTGATCATATTATTGATCCTGTGTTTGTTTATTTATCATATTATTAGTTCTCTATTTTAGGTGAATGTAACCTACAATACGTATTTACTTCATATCATATGATATTTCTTCAGGAATACGAGCAAGAAGGCAATGAGTAGCTGATATAATAAGTGTTTTAATATTTGTTTTCAGGATGGCTTCTCTTGGAGCAACATGTTGGGGATGGTGATGCAACTTTTATTTACTCCCGTGTCTCAGGGACCAAACAAATCAGATAGCATTGACGCGGATTCGGTAAGCAATAAAGTTAAATCTTCTTTTAATTTAGCTTTCTATAATCCTATGTATGAAACTTTGAAAAAAAAACATGTACGATATTAATATTTTAGAGATTTTTTCCGTTCTTCTGTGATTTCCTTAGATTGGATTGTTTTGTTTTTCTTTCAATATTTAGGTGTACTCTTAGGTTAGGTTAAGACTTAAGTTACCATAAATGATGGTTACGTTGTATTACCATAAATGATGGCTCTTAATTCGCCTATGCAATGCAGTATGTTATTTATTTATTTTTAGAACGTGATTTTTAAATGAAATTGAGATAAAACCATGATACGATTTCAACAAAACGCTAAAAGGATTTTAAAAACCTGAATCTTAAATATTGATAGAATGTTGAAAAGGTCTTAAAAGTTTGTCCGAAAAATACAAAAAACAGCCATAACTCGAGAACGAAATTTCGGATTGAAGTCGGGTGAGAAAGAAATGTTCATTATATTTTTGTTGTATATTCCAGTAATACCCAATTGGATGTAGTGCAGAATGATCTTCAAAAGAAACTGGAGAATTCTTTAGGTATTATATCAAGAAAATAAATGAAAGAATAGTACATCGTTTAAGATGAACACTATTAGAATGTGAAAGAAGGAGATACACACAAGTTTGATCGATCTACTGTGTCTCAGTACACAATAAACTCTCAGAGGAAGAACTGCAATCAAACGAAGTCTTTACGGTTACGCGGCAGCCGAAAAATGAACGGTTCCTGTCTAAGTTAAAAGCGTGTCAAAATGAGGAAAATTGATTTTTTTTTCAGAATAGGTACAAAGGAATGTACAGAGGACTACAGTGTCTGGCGGCATGTAAAGAAACATAACATGTAGTATCGAAAAGTGCAACTATCAAATATGATGAACGAGTGCTCAAGGAATTCCCCAATGAGAAAAGGCATTCCTACAAAATTATGTGAATACAACTATGGCGAAAGTAAGCTGCATTAAGGGATTTACTCCTCGTGATATGTAATTCGGTGTAAGATGATAATTCCATACACAGAAACAACGGAAAAAGATCAAACACGTGCTTTTTTTATGATGTACGTATAACGATTCAAAGAAACCCAGTAGCAAGCTACGAATTTCGGATGTAACCTGTGCGTATTTGTGCACTGCAGTATGAGTATACGAGATAGCTGTGAAGGATAACAGTTCACGGATGGTGCTGAAATTGATCGCATTGCAAAGAAGACATCGCCAAAGCAATGTTTTTCTTGTATGGGTATACACGCCGGGCATTTCATAGGAGACTACCGCAACAACATTAACTCGAACAAGTTCTTCGGTCGTCGTGACTGGTGTTGCAAACATAAGGCGTTTTATCTCCTCCTAGAAAAATAAAGTAAGGGCTGTGAGATCAGATGAATAAGGTGGCATAACACAGGTCCTGTTCTGTGAATTCAACGATCTGGGAACGTTTCATTTAGGTCCGTCCACACATTCCTGTCAAAATATACAGGAGTATTGACATGATGGAAACACATCTGTTGTCTTATGTCCAAAGGCCATTTTCTAACAGTTCTGGAAGAAAATACAAAACACGTAGCGTCACACAGGCGGCTCGGTAATAAGTATAGTACTACTACAAAATCATCGCGTGTCACCTTTGGACTTTTGGATATTTCTTGTTGTATTTCTTTACATATCTCCTGATAAAACCGTTCTATGCACATTTATTTTGCACCTATTCTGGATCAAAGTTCATTGTTCATTATTTCTACACATTCTTCACTTGGACAAGAACCATTCATTTATCTTCCATCTTCATTAACTTAGCCGTGAGATGTTAAAGACTTCGTTTCATTGCAGTTCTTCTTCTGAGAATTTATTCTATACTGAGATAAAGAAGATCAATCAAACTTCTGTATATCTCCTTATTTCAAATTCTAACAGTGTTCTTCTTAAACGATGTACTATCTTTTTTGTTCATTGAAATATTGTACTTGAGTGTTGTTCATATTTTTAATTTAATTTTTGATAAAATACCCAAGAAATTCTACATTTTCTTTTGAGAATCATCCTGCACTACATCAAATTATGTATTAATAAAATCTACGACAAAAAATAATGAAAATTTCCTTATACTCGACTTCAATCCGAAATTTTGTTCTCGAGTTATGGCTGTTTATGTATTTCTCCGAGAAACTTTTGGGTGATTACAGCGCAGAAAGGAAGCATTTCTGCATCTGGGTTGATCTATAATTTTTGCCTTATCTTGGTGTTCCCGTTCAGGCATGTGTATTTCATTGCTGTATATTCAACTAAGTATATTCAGATTCTGGAGTGCCAAACAAACAAATAAGCCCGTGCTCCGTGCTCTTTCTCCTCCTCTTAGGATTGTTCTTTAAATAATAGTTGTATTTAGTTTGTAATAAACAAAAGAGTTTTAACACACAGTTATTAAAACTAAATAATAATGTTATTTAAAAAATAGTTCACAAGAAACCGAAACAACATGATATGTAACCAAATGCAGTTGAAATCGTTCCTCTAGTCGCTGTCTTAACGTAGATTTTAGGGGTTGTTTTTTTTATGGCAACACTGTAATTTCTATGGATGGCAACACTGAAAATCCTTTAGGTTCATATTTTCTGTTGTAGAATAACATTATTTATGATTGTGGTAAGTTGCATTTCATTATCTTCTTTCATTTGTGAAAAGCAAGCAAAACAAAATTTTAAATTTTGTGTTATTTTTAGTGTCAGGCTCTTAATAGGTGGCGTGTTATTGAATTTGCTCTTGTTGACCATGAATAACATTTTTTTAGCGCCATAAAAATAAATGTCATTTTTTTTCTAAAACTACGCATGAAGACCTAACTTCAGTCATGTCTTTTGTTCAACTTGATGAGATTATCAATCCATAAATACAGTACAAGGTTCAAAAAGTATCGAACCTTTGATTGGCCAAAATACATTTATTGATTTGGAAATCCAAAATACTAATCCCCTTGAAAGTAGTCTCCTTTGTAATTCTCACACTTCTCCCAGCGATTCCGCCATTGTTGGAAACACTTCTGGAACGCAGTTTTTGGAATGCTGAGCAACCATGCCGTTGCATTTCGGATGATCTTGACTCAAATCGGGTGTCTTTTAGTAGCATTTTCAACGTGGGAAATAACCAAAAGTCACACGGAGCTATGTAGAGAACCTGACGACACATAGAAATGCTGCTTGTGTTTGGCGATGAAAACCTGAATCAAATTTCGCGGATACTCTCCTCATGCCCAGATTCTCGTTTAAAATTGAATGTATCGATACTATTGAATGGTTTCTGCTTGGATCCGCCAAGCTTTTGGCAAAATTTGATGCAATATCACTGCTCAAGTTTTTCTGTCAGTTTACAAAAAACTGAAATCCGACAACCACTCACTGCACATCTTCACTCGTTGGCCGACTATCAGCACCCTGCAAAAATATTTCGTACTAACCTATGCTGAAAAAGTACTAAATCTGGGGGAAAATACTAAAATTTTATATTTTCCCGTTTCACCATATTTATGACATTGTACGATATTAATATCTTATTAGAAGGTTCCGGCAGCTTCCCCTCCACTGTGGATGGGGAAGTGACTCCCACAGTCTTGCAAGAATCCCCAACTTCAATTTTTTTACTGTCAAAATTCGATACAAATCGTGCAAAGCACTTACACCCTCCCAATTTTGACTTTATACCCCCAAACTAAAAATCCCTGCTTAATCATCGTATTAGAACTCACTATAAAACAACTAAAGTAACACAAGTATGACAAATATAGCGGGTGTCGGGAGAAAACAAGAAATATTATAAAATGGGCTTATTGAGAAAATCGAGTTTTAATTCCTTAATAACCTACCGTTTAAACGGACCACCAAATATGTAAGATTGTTTACTGTAGTCATTTATTAATTTAACCCTTCGTTCTTGGACAATTATGTACTTCCTATTTTCCCTTATCGTGAGATACTCAATTTTTAGCATAAATGTTGATCCCTGTTCTCCTCTTAGGACACACATTCTAATCAAAGCAACGTGATAAAAACCCAGTTTGCGGTACGTGATAACCATATTTAAAAAAAAAAAATCAATTCAAACAGTTTAGCTTTTCTCCCTGATGCGATCACTTTTTTCCCCTGATGTACCTTTTTATGTAATTGATAAGCGATAAACACTATGAATTTTTTTTATTACGTACAGTACCTAGTTAGTTCTTTATTACCTTACTTATCTAGCTATCAATTATTTCGTGATGATATGAGATACACCACGTAGTCGTAAATGATTTTTTTAAAATAATAGTTTCATATTAAGTTAATTTAGATTAACAGACGTTCATTTCAATGTATGTGCAAAAAAGTACGTAAGAATTTCTTCCAGTGACTAGCAATGTCAGTTATCTCACATTTTTGGAGGCTCTTCGCGGCTAAGCGGTTAGCGTATACGCATTTGGCGTGGAAGACCCGGGTTCGATTCCGGGCGGGAGCTCATATGATTCGGATTCCACGTTAACCAGTAGGTCCCGTCTCATATAGCCTCGCTGCTGAAAGGAACGTTACAATCAACTCAACTCAATTACATATTTTAAGAGCAATTGAATCAGTCATTTGAGAAATCCGACCTAAAACCAAAAGAAAACACAAAATAACGCTTTAAGTTCACAGTTCTTTATTATTATTATTATTATTATTATTATTATTATTATTATTATTATTATTATTATTATTATTATTATTATTATTATTATTATTATTATAGTATTTTGATTATTTCTCTCTCTTCGTACTCATACAAAATATTTTGTATAAAAGATACGTTTTCAAAAGATTAATTCTAGATGTTTTAAAATAAGATTTTTGGTACAGTAGGTATGTATGGAGGGGGGAGGGGGAGGTTGAGCTTTTCCAACAACTTATTTAGTTGACGTCTTGGATGGAAAATTTAATGAATTGCTATGAACGTCAACTGGGAAAAGGAAACGTTTCTTAATAAACAAAATCAACAATTATTGTAGGCTCTATGTCCTAACTAACCTCTTCTTTTTCAAATAATTATTGTTCTCCTTAATTTCATTCACCAATTGTAATAGCTTTCTATTCCTTCTATATTCTTCCACAAGTGTCTTAACCACTGTTTTCTCTCTAATTCTATTCTTCCCATTCCTTTCCCAAGCTTTCATTTTTTTAAAAAAAAATCCATTATCATTTGTAGAATATTTCCAGTTTTCCGTCGCGTTTAGCGAATTAGTAAATATTTCTGGGTCGTACGGTGTAATAATTTACACGAAGCATAAGGGCATGATTCTTTATTTATACATAAGTAATTCCGCAAGTGTATAGTAAATTCTTTCATAATCTTTTCTAAAGTATATTGTATAATCTATTATTCTAGAGTATCGCTCCATCACCATGGGCGAACATCCTGGCCGTGGGTTTGAAAATCCTCACCGCCTTCCTCGGTGGCGGTGCCAGCAGCAGCGATGGTATCGACAAAGTAGATAACTCCTCACCTCTCCAGGTAACCCACAGTTATTTTCATTTCTTCAATTCGTCTGTTGCTATTTTTTTTTCCACTTTTCAAAATTAGCGTCTAGTGTCACATGCTTACTTGTTTTTACAATTGCACAAATTTCACCCTATATCCTTTATATCTTGTCTCTGACTTCGAAACAAATGGAACATTTTAAAATATGAATTAAAAGCATTTTTTTAAAAGTAAAATGGGGCACACCGACAGATCACTCACATTTTTCTTCGAAGTAATTTAACTCTAAAAAGCTAAAGTATAGGAAATCAGAATAATAATATGTATAGCTGATATTGTTTGTTTGTATCAAGGCTCTAGGAGATGTAAATTCTTAGCTTAAAGTTAGGTTCGAATACAAGTTCTTCCACCGATCTCGGGTCACCAGCACTGAGTCGACTAGTTTTCTCTATATAGCTTGGGGAAGTTTACAGTGAATACTTTCCTTATTTAGCAGAATTACAGATCAAATGCGTTCTTTAAGTGAATTCGGCATGTTCTAAATGACAGGAAGAACTTTTCCTCCTCTTTGTTCAAGAAAACGACTATAAGTCATGTAACAAATTACAAATGACAGTTACATTTTAAGATCTACTTCCAATTTAGATCAGGCCCGTATCCATAGGGGAGGGGCACAGAGGACCAACCTCCCTAAATTTTTACTGTCCCCTAAAATTTTCACGGTAAGCTTGCAAATGAACTATAATATGGTTGGATCGGCCCTCCCTACATTTTTCGGCTGGCTACAGGCCTTATTTAGATACTAGAAGTAATGAAATGGAAATAATGCCTCCCAAAACAATTCAAATTATTCTTGTCGGGTTGGATTGTTCGTAAGACCAGTATTTTTTATATTGATCTCGCATCATGAAACAGTTATGAATCTCGTTTAATTCAAACATTCCACCATCAAACTTTGTACTGGAAAACCGGAATTAGCGATTTTGAAACGTCAATATTCTTACCATTTGTTGTATGAATTTTATTATTATTATTATCAATAAGATGAAATTCTTCACATGTCCCCATTATTAGGAACTACTTCAGTACCTTGCGATAACTGTATTATCTCCAGATTCTTGAACATATCTAATAGAGAATTGAATAATCTTTTATTCGAACAAAGCAATGAACACGAAGACTCTAATAAGTACAACTACTTCAAAACAGTGTTGTTAATTAAATTATTGAGTTGAGAAATGCAATTTTTTAAAAATAAAATTATTTTTTATAATCAATGCTTATAAACTTGAAGTTAAATGTTACTGAGTATCGAAGTCAGACTTTTTTTTTAGTTTCTATGCAGACAAAAAATTTCTTGTACGTATGTTTGGATAAATAGCTAGTGAATGTGTATAATAATGATATTTAAATACTATATTAGTAACGTTTGTTCATTTTACAAGCACCTTTCTTGATCAATATAGATAGCTTATTATATGCACAATTAAAGAAGAGTGTGACTGATACTTTTTACTATAGTTGTGTTTATTTGTGAAATATTTCGAAAACTTTTTCTCTGTTTTTATTGCACCTTTAGATAAATAGTTTTTAAAAGCACAAAATACTATACTATAAATCCATATCATCTTTCACTGAAGTATAGTGACAAATAAATGACGTGTCAGAGCGCTTTGAAATTAGAATTACAACAGACTAAATATTAATTTTTGGAGACAACTGCTTGACGCATTAATGTAAAGGAAAGAAAGAAAGAAAAATGTACCAGGACAACCAAACAACCACTGTATGCATGTGCAGTGTGACTGAAGGTGTGAACACTAGTTATGAAGCAGCACCAAGACATTTGACTTTCTTTATTTCTTCTTCTCAGAACTATTACACTATTATTCCTTGACTTTCTTCTTGACTATGAAATATCTTTATTTAGAGTTAGACCTTGAAATCAATCTGTTCGAATTAGATTATACCTTCTTCTACCCAATGTAACTTAAAAGCTTATGGATATCCTAAGTCATTTTTTTTCTTTTTTTTTTAATTTATTAAAGGAAAGGATATTTTGCTTTAAAATATTAAGGAATGCATATTTCTTTGGAAGCAATACAGCAAAGTTGTATGCTTGTTTCAATGTTTGTAAGGTTTCTTGATAAAGCTTTCAATATTTTGTTTTAAATACTTTTTCGTGGAATTACCATCAAAAGTATGTAGGTGAAATAAGTAACGAATTAATCGAGAAAGAAATGTATTCAATTCATAAGTAATAGCGAAATACAGTATTTTATCGATATATGGACAGCAGGAATACAGTATAAGTCAGTGCGTGTGAATAAGTGGCGTATGTGTAGAAAATAAATATTTTTCTTAACTTATAAATTTGTAGGCTAATGTTACTTGCGAAAAATACCTTCTTGGACTATAAATATTATTCAATAGTAACTTCTGATGCATCCTGTAGCAGAATAATTCAATTGGCTTTCAAAAACAGAAACAATATGGTAGTACAGAATTTCTACCCATGTTTATTCATATGTCACCAGAGCAAAAGAAGATAATCATTGGTTGATCATTTATTACAAGCGAATATGGCAGAATCAGTACAAAAGATATTTGTTCAGGCTTCGAAATTCACATTGTCAACACTAAACAGAAAAATAAAAGTTGGAATGAAATCGCATAGTTCTCATTCGTAATATTAAATTATAGCAATACGATTTCCAGTACAGGTTACATTTATAAAAAAAGAAAAGAAAGTTACGTAGTATTTTACCAGTATTGTATGTAACAACAGTAGTACGATAAGAAACAATATGGGTGGCACTCTTTTAATAAGTTCTCTCCTCCCTCCGTATCTTGGTCATTTCTCTAAATTGAGAGCACTTGCGTAGGAGACCTGGGTTCAATTCCCGGCGAGAGCTCATGTGGTTTACATTCCACGTTAAGCTGTAGGTCCACGACCCATATAGCCTCGGTGCTGAAAGCAACGCTAAACTGAAAATCAAGTATATTAAATTTGGTTACATTAATTTAGTTACATGTACATTAAATATTAAAATCATATATAAATAAGTAGTAGATTCGCGTACACACACTACACATACATGTAAAGGAGTTGGGTTTGAATTGCGTAGTATTTTCTTAATTTATATTAAAACTGGAAGTAGAAGTTAATTTCTACCATTTCCAGGCAAACTAGAGATATTAGAGTGGAGATGGAATATAAATTATTAGGACTCTTAATTGATTGCGGAAAACCATTTTTCTCTACCCATTTTATCGTTAGCCATTAACGTTAAAACTGAAATTGTTTGACTTCTGTCAGTTTCGATTTGAATAGAGGCTTAAAGTCAAGAACGGTACCTTTTCTTAGAACGATAAATTGATTCCGAGACACCACTTTCCGCTATCTTTTAATGTTTTTGTTCTATGTTGATCAATATTGAAACCGGAAGTTGTAGTGGATTTCTATCACTTCCGGTTTTAGTAGAGTACTAGTAATAGAGGTGAAATGTATTTTTGGAACGCTTAATTGATTGCAAGAAACCGCTTCACGTTATCTATTACGTTTTTGCTCTATACTCTTCAATGGGGAGCCACGGTAGCTCAGTGGGAGAACGCTTATCTCTTGTGCGTGCTGTCTCTGGTTCGATCCTTGGACAAGTAAATTTGTGGTGGATATTTCCACCCACTTTCGCATTCTACCAATTCTCCCATCATCATTCATTTGCTTTAATTATAGTCTCCCTTAGCCTCCAGAGTATAATAGCTGAACGTTGAACTGAAAGGTTTCATTTCCTTTTCATTTTCGATAGTGAATCCACGTAAAAACTGGAAATGGTTTATTTCTATCTCCTCCATTTTGAAGATCATCTCATCAACAAACTTCATTTCTAACTTTTTACCTTCTAGACTCTGGCCAAAAATGGAGGTGATCCATCAAAATAGTGAGATTTTTTTGTCTTCCGGACGGATTGGATATACGGACAGGATAAATATATAAAGGAGTTATGATAAACCAAACTTCTTAAAAATTAATTTTCAGAAAATAAGAGACATCTAAATAGTTCATTAAAATTCCAGTTGATTTCGAAGAAAACTGAAAACCTTTTTTCCATAAAAATCAATAAGCTGAAAAGACAAAGACGGTGCAGTACTTTCGGACTGTTGCTAAAGAAAAGTCCATGAATATGTGTATGCAATGAGTGCATAGTGTGGTATCATAGCTAATATGGATGTATTTATAAACAAGTTTCTTAGATTAAAAAAAAAAAAACTTCGAACTTTATCCTATCAAGAACTAAAATGATTATAAACCAGTAGTCGTGAAATTCCAGTTCGTATCTTGCAACAATCTGCTAACCTTTCAGAGAAAACTCTTTTAGCTTCCATAATTCCAATAGAAAGTTATCATAAAGCCCACAATTAATTTAAAATAACTTGGTATATTTTAGTACCCTAAAGAGAAAAGTGTTACAAGCAAACACATGTACCTGCGGATTCTGTTAAGCCGGCGACCTACCAGTTTAATATTCTATTTAAAATATAATATCAATATCTGCAGAAACTACAATCAATATCAGCCAACAAAATACTGTAGAATACTTACTACCTGCTGTTTTAATGCTTATGATTTCATTAACGTGCGGAACGATCTTTCATCAAAGTATACGAAAAGTAGTGCAAACATACTCAAGGTAGCTTAACGTCAAGTGTGCTGGCCTGACTGAAAGCTTTTTAAAACGTGATTGCGTGACGTACGAAGTAGCACATGCTGTTCACTGTTTTGGTTGACACGCAAATAATAATGATAATTTTCCGAGAATATCCTATACATCACTAATAATCACCGAAGTAGACAGGTTTATTTACTCCTTTGGCTGTATAAAAAATTAACAAAGTATAAACACAGTATTACTGAAAAATTTAATAATTATAAATGAAGCTGTTTCATAATTGATGGGCTGCTACCTGGCCACTGTTTGAATTTGGAGTGGAGGTTTCACTTTAAACTTTCATGGACTCAATTCTTCAGTTTTATCCAATGAGTGTTGTCGCTAAATCATTTTATAGGAAAATTGAAATTAAGTATTTCAGTTTAATGTTCCACGATTATAGTCTTTAGCCTATAGAAGACGGACGATTAAGGCAGGTGAATAATAAAGACATAATTGGTGGAATGAGAATGTAGAAGGAAACGGAAGTACTCCAAGAAAACCCACAGACACGAAGTTTTCTACCACAAACTTACTTGGCCTGGGATCGAACCAGGTACCCCACGTACCAAAGGTAAGCGCTCTATCACTAAGCCACTGTGCTTCCATTTTACGGAAACATCAACAATTATTGCTTCGGTTTACACTAGTACATTGTAGTTGTATTTAGTCAACAACTTGGGAACTATAGTCGTGTCACGGTATGAACCGTCCTCCAATCACATAGAACTACCGTTTAAAGTAGAAGACAGCACTAGACAGATGTCGTTATTGTCGCTGGCTGCTGATGACTTCATATTCTTAAAAGCGTTGGCTGTTGCCACGTCACACCAATAAGCAAAAGGTATACAGCTAGGAAAATTCAGGGTGCTCGTTAAATTGCAACACAGCATTAACTCCACGTGCTTCCAGGTCAGTGATGGTAAACAAATAGATTTGGCCAGGTCGGGAGTAACAGCGGCGGAAGTATAATTAATCAATACAGACTTCTTTAAAGCAAAGATATTTAGCCTTTTAAGACAAACTTAACCTGGAATTATTAACGATCTACAACAATAATAATAACAACAACGGGAAAGCACGTGAAAGTAAATCAGCTAGGCCCTATATTCAAAGGTTCAACCCGGGCATTCACCTGGTGGAACTGAGTAAAACCTTGGAAAACCTCACTCATGATGCAGATTCCAACCCGAGACTCCTGGTTGCGAAGGAATAACGCTAACCACTAGTTCACAGTCGATCGGTTTCTTATAGTGCACAAAAAGTAGGCAAATCCGTTCTTTCGTTTTAAGTTAAGGCAAACAAATAATATGGTATTAGTGAGTATATTTTCCGAACAAAATGAATTTCTCTCAATTACAAATGACTGTGTTTAAGTAAGTCCACACTCTTCGAAGATATTAAATAAATAGACTGCGTAGATCATTACCTACTGTCTCTGGAGACTGTATACAGGAGGCAGTACTTCAATGGTAGATTAAACCAGTCATTATCAACTCTTTAATTTGAACTAGCTCGGATCTTATAGAAAGTGTATTGTAAATCTTTATATATAAAAATGCGAACACGGCTTCGATTCTCTGAGAACACTTGCATGCTTCAGAGTATGGTAGACAAAAGCCTTGACCATGATTCCAGTTAAGTCGCATGCACTTTTTTTTAAAAAAAAGTCCCAAATAGCTCTCGAGTTTGTAGTTTCCAGTTTGATATATCCATGAGTCGAACTCTATGTTAAACTGTAGACCTTGACGCCTCATCGCATATAGGTCGTGACGTTATACGAGTACTCCAACAGTGAAGTTAAATTGTAGAGGGTACCAATTGCACATGAGAAACAAAAAGTCCAAGCGATTGTTCATTCTTATTTAGTAACTCATAATAGTGGCTCATTGGTAGAGCATTCACCTCTGATGCGTAGAGACCGTGGTTCGATCCCAGATCGCGCCAAGAGGACTTTATGCTGGATTCTCCCATTTCATCCACTTTCTTCATTCCAGCATTTCCCTCATTCTTACCACCACCGTCTTATTTAGCCTACACAGCATTGGCGTAGGATGTAAACCTGAACGATATTATTTCATTTCTAGGGATTGTTTACAATGATTTCCAAGGAAAATTTAATTAGTATAGTGGAAAACACGATTTTCGACATTTTCTTGCTTTATGAAATATTGTCTAATACCTAACCCGAATTAGCCCATATAAAAGAACTACAAATTGTTTTGAATACCTTTCACTCTACATGTCACACATAATAAGATAATGGAACAATCTTAAAATGAAATTTGATTTCACATTCAAGTCTGACATATCACGTAATATTTATGTATTCGCATGGTAGTATCCGAGTTGCTTCTCCTACCGATCATTGAAATCATAAATGATTCGGCGCCAACTGTTTTAGTTTTCGGGAAGCATTGGAGGGCTTGAAAGAACGTGAAGCAAATGTTAATGCTTACGACAGTGGGATATTGAACTTGTAACCTATTTAGTTATTAAAATTAATTAATTTCAATTTTGCTAAGACAAATTCTACTCTCTTCGTGGTAGGAGCTTGTGTGTGCTTTGAGGTTCACGTTTTATGTAGACCTTGCTGAAAAATTGATATTGCAACTATTAACGTCAGGTGCCAAAGCACTGTGAAAACTTGTAACAACCTTCTTGAGCGATAGAATGAAAGGATACACATCAACGCAGAGATAATTTCAAAAGATTTTCTCGGGAATTTCAGTATATGGGGGTGAAAAGAAACATTATAAAAATACTGAGAGATTGGACATATGAAAATACATTGAGCACGATACAACATATGATTCTGGAAATTCTCCCCCGGGCCACCCCTTGAAATCATCACTGTATCGTATTTCATATAGTATAGCATATTTCTAGTATACAAAGTTCAGTATGTCTTGGAAGTAATGTGCACGAAATGTCCTACACTAGTCGGGGCCCAAACTTTTGGATTCAGTCATCTATCTCAAACTGTGATTTGACGATCTACCTAGTATGTGCAATTGCCACTGGCACTACACTTCCATTTCCTTTAATTCACTTTTAAGAGGAAAGTCGGAGTTATGTAAAGTGGGCCAATGCCTTTCCAACTTACCATCGTTTGTCACAGTAGCACAAGCATTGCATAAAAAACACAGTCATTTATCCTTTGACATAACAAACAACATATTGTGTGTTGAAGTTTAGAATCCCTTGTCAACAGCTAGGCTATATGAGACGTGGACTTAAGGTGGAATCTCAACCGATGTAATGCGTTCAAATTTCAATACTCTTTCACCAGGAATCGAACCCGGGACCCCTGAACGAAATACGCGCGCGCTAGCTACTACACCAAGAGGGAGGCATAAAGAAGACATAGCGTTCACAATGTTGAACCTTCTTTCCCAGTTTACTCAAAAGTTAGAAAATGTGATACATCATTATGTTTCCCCGAGTCATTCATTTGTATTTTGACTATACTAGATATACATTTCTTTAGAGCTAATATACATACTTACAACATATTAGTGTAGAAATATTCGGTTATTCGCAGCACATAAAACTTTACTAACATTTCATAGCAGTGGTCAAAGTGAGACGGTATACGGTGGTATGCCATACCACCTCTGGTTTTTCAGTGATCAAAACATACCCTTACTAAAGAGTAGATGCTAAATATCTTTAATAAATCCATTTTTATACGCAGCAATTGACGAATAGCTTTGCACATAAAAAGATCTTATTTCTTATGTAGAAATGATTTCTAAGTTGACAGTGGCGACATTTTTCTGACCTTTTCCCTATCTTTTGAATTAAAATTAGGCGTCTTCAAAGAAGTTCATCTGGTTTATAATTTCAAGTGCCATATTGGATTGTTTCTTTGTTATGTATGTGTTTGCGTGTGTCTTCTTGCCTTAATACATATAAATGTCGTGTTTTGAGCATGAGCAGATTTAGGGGTTGCCTGCAGTACGAGCTGCCCTTCAGGCCCGTAGCCAGCCCCAAAATTTAGGGGGGGGCCGGTAGAAGTTAGGGGGGGCCCGACCCAATCATATTATTCTTCATCACCATATTATAGTTCATTTGCAAACCTACCGTGAAATTTTATGGGGCCAGCCACAATTTAGGGGGGCCCGGCCCCCTCTTGCCCCCCCCGTGGATACGGTCCTGCTGCCCTTCCGAGTGTTTGGAATAATCAACAGTCGAGTGGGGGACCGGAGGTTTTCCGTATGAAATTGTTAATATCCTCATTCGGTTTTGAGCATTTTCGTATATAATTCTCTATAATAGAGCATAACGGGATATTATTTTTTCAGAAAATTGTTGAGGGGATCAAAGGCTCTCCATGTCTCCCCCCTCCCGCGTTACTACAGAGAATCTCTCCAATGGTTTTCAGTCATTATGTATTGTTAATAGAAACGCAATCTTTTAGGCAACATACCCTCACTGCATTTCAACATTTAATAGGCGGTATGTCGAGTCAAAATCGTAATAAGACATACCGCCTCTGCTTTTTTCCCACTTCGAATAGTGTTCCATAGAATACAATTTTTATAACAATGATGGCGGTTAGACATACTCAGAGTTCAAAGAAGGAAACAAATTCATAAAAATTGTGATTCGCGTTCCTTCACATGTTAGTGCGGTTATGTAAAGAGAACAATAACCAGCCTGGTAGGGTTTTCCCACGGAAATGGTAACAGTATTTAAGTATTTTTTCTGGTCCATTTTGATCACTGCTTTATACGTACCTATAAAAAAAATAGATGCAACTGTTGACAATAGCACATAAGCACAAAATAGTATAACAAAATTGTTTCTCTGTTTGTTTCATAAATAAATATGCTATTACAATCGGATTTTTTGTCGTACCATTGGAAGAATCGAAAGAAACAGAAAATGCTCTAGTTCTATTTAGGTAGTGTAGCGCTAATGTTGAAAATGGGGCTTGCATCACTGAGTGCAGTTGTTACCTGAGCTAACGGGATTTTTTGTTTGTTGTGGCGTGCAAGGTGAATGACCCGGGTACTGCAGAAGGGAAGGATGTAGGTCACGGACAAGCAACGCTGGAAGGAGCGGAAAGAAAGTCTACAGCACACGGCAACATATGCGACGGATTTCTCGCTGCGAAGAAAATAGTAGTTTTAAAAAAGAAAAAAAAATATCGTGTTTGTTGTTACTTGACCTTGAATTCCAGCTCTTCTCCATGCGTCACACATACGAGGAAAATTGTTAATTTGCTAACCAATAGAAGATTCCCCTACCGCCACTCCATTTCAGCAAACTGGTTGTTAAGTGCGTGTTGTGGGTCTTTATTCGATTCCCTGCATCGTAAGCCAATAGATGATCAAGAAATTCCGTAACTTCCGCTCTCAAGTTACGTGCAAAGTTCGAAAACTCACATTTTCGATTCCAAACAATACATCTGTGAGATAAGGAAAAGATAGGCCGGTGTGCGTTTCGTTTAATTTTGATGTAAAGACATTCCCTTACCGGAAACAAGTGATTCCTCAAAAACTGGTGGAAATACATATATTGAGAAGCTACTTGAATTAAGAGCGACGTGACCAAAGTCCTAAAATATATTAAACCTCTTTTTTTCTCTCTAAACCAAATTATTCCTATACAAGTACTGTAATATTTCTTCTGAAAACGTTCAATATGCATCATCATCATCATAAGTATTCTGCCATTATTGGCAGATCACTTGCTGCAACTGAGAAGCTTCCATGCTCCAGGGTTTTCCGTTAACCTCTTCGTCTTCACGTACAATTTCCTGTTTTGATATCGTCCATTAATTGTAGTCTTCTTTGCTCCCTCTCTTTCTTGCCACCATACCCTCTAGCACGTCCCTCATAATGCAATTTCTTGTTAGTCAATGTCCCAACCAGTTTCTCTTCCTCTTATTAATAATATGTAAAATTATTCTTTTCTCCCCCACCATTTCTAACACCCTCTCATTCGTTTTCCACTCGACCCAACTAATTCTTTCCATTCTCCTCCATACCCACATTGCGAAAGCTTCCAGTCCCTTTTCGTCATTTTTGCGTAATATCCACGTTTCTGACCCATACAGAACAATACTCCACACGAAGCATTTTATGAGTCTTTTTTTTTTCAATTCTTTATTGAAAGTTCCATAGCATAGTCATTTTTTTCCTCCTAAAGGCTTCTTTCACCATTCCTACCCTTGCTTTTATTTCATATTCACACTTCATATTATTACTAATAATACTACCCAGGTACCGAAAACTAGTCGCCTGTTCTATTTTCTATGTTTGACACCGACCCCTTCATTCCAGTCATCATGGCATTTGTATTTCTAACATTTATTTTCATCCCATATTCTTCACAGCCCTTCCTCACGTTTTATAACGTCTTATTGATTTTCTTTTCCGATTCTGCAACAAGCGATATATCATCTACAAACTGTATTCACCTAATCAAGTACCATAATAATTGTTCTTCTGAACAAGTCTCTAAGTGCAGAAGTTCTCAAAATGTTGAACATGCAGAAGTCCTAAACTGTATAAGACCTAAAATATATGACTTGTGCTAATATTGTTAGACAACATCACCCAAATTAAGAGTCTACTTAAATAAAAAAGGCAGAAATAACGACAAACGGAAGCCGACGTGCTGACCCAACTAAAAGGTATCTGCCACCATAGTTATCTGTGATCTGTAGCACCAGGATATTTACGAAGTAAGCTTAGCCAACAGAAGAAATAAAAAGAGGTATTTATGCCTTGATGTATGCAGCACTCAAAACGGCAGGCTTGTATCAAAATAAGGCTTCAGTGCATCAGATGGTAGTGCAGTGAGCAAGTCTAAAAGATTGATTTTTTTTCTCCAATTCCATGATCGGAAATAGACAATGATTGGGTAGCCCATATGTATATTTTTAATATTTATTTTGTTTTCTGGATTTTGAATCAACGTGATTAGGCTAATTGCAATGTTAAAACCTACACATATTTCCATAGAGTAGGTGGTATGCTAGTAGTTAGTGTCCTTGCTTTGTAAACGGAAGGTTCTGGATTCAGAGCTAATGGTCAATCTTTCTGACTGATGTTTTTCCAAGAAATTTCCTCAATTGCACCAGTTGAATGCAAGGATTGTATCTTTAAATATATGCTCTGATCGATTTCCTTCTTCTTTCCCCATTCCATTTTTCTTTTATGTTTGTCCCATTTTCCATTTAATTGTTACTTTTAACGCTTATAGTGTGCAGTTGGTTGCGTTCTGTATTTGAAGTTTATAATGTGGCCTCGCCTAGCGCAGTCGCCAACGTTCTCGCCTATGGTGTAAAAGGTCCCGCGTTCGATTCCCGGTGGGGACAGTGCTCGAAAAAATGTAAAACCTTTCACAGGCTACCCATCTTGAGTGAGCTTTTCGTGGGCTTTCCTCATTCACACCAGGTAGCTGCCGGGATAGTATTCATATAATGGTCCCAGGTCGCTTTCTTCCTTTCCGATTTCTATCTTCCTCCCCATCCTCAGAGTAGTATGATCTCCAAGGGACGTCATCCCTCATACATGACGGGCTAATATGGCCATAGATGCTAAAAGCCCAGAAATCAAATTCCTAATTCTAATCCTTCAAATTTATAAGTTGCGTTCTTTAGATTATTGGTTGGTTTATTAGAATTTAATTTCTGTTTTCATCTCCGAGCCTGCATGTGGCGAAACCTACTGTTTAAAGCGGATTCGGAATCAGCCTACTCTGATTTGTATCGGAGGGAAGTAGCCTACCGGAAACTAAAATAGGACCACGCGCACCGAAAGAACACACATTTTCCAGTTTTTTCTTGCTTTACTCTTTCTTTCTGTTCTTTCTTATACTTTGAATTACTACCGGACTCAAAAAGGATATGAACAGTAAAACATTGAGGCAGTTAGGAACGCCTATGCTCTTCATTGAGACTTAACTCCTCAATGCTTTCCGCTTCAAAAATTAGTTCATTTGGAGTTTAACGTCCCTTTCAGCACGAAGAATGTGTGGTACGTGGATCTACAGTTTATCATGGAATCACGACGACTTGATTTTCAGCAGAAAATTTGAACAAGCGTCTCTCGGGTCGAGGATGCGTATCCTAACCATATACCCATAAGGAACCGTGGATATTATTAATCAGAAATATCAGCAATAAAAGAACTACTTGTTCTATCTGAAAAAGCTAAAGCAGCTAAGAAATGAGAACGTACTGCAACGAATGCAACGAAATACTATCTTCACTTGGGGGAAGAATGAGAGAAAAGCCTTCAGACTCCTCACCCAGAAAATGTTTCCGCATCTACCTTCTGGGGCAATACTTGTAAATACACATTAAATACTATTAATGCTTGTCGGTGTATAAGTAGGTTTCAGAGAGGAAGTGCAGAGTATTATATAGGACGGAGTTTCTCAACCACGGGGGCTGGGATTCTTAGGGGAGTCGGGAGAAGAATCCACGAAGATCGTGAAGGGAAAAGGAAAAGGTGAATGTAATTACTATCTAATAGCAGAAAAATATTTTAAAATATAATTTTGAATCTCTTATTTTGATAGACATATTTTTATTTCCACATTGGTTTCGTTTAGGATCCTTTGTTATTTCTTGTAGAGTTATGTATGAGTGTAACACTTACACACATATACAACTATCAGCGATAAGCAGCAATAATCAAAAACATTTATTACAAACAGGAAATTACTATCGTTCATTATAAACCGGAAATTACTGTCGTTTATTACGAACTGGAATAGGGGTCGCTGGCAAGACGATGTGATGAAAAGTGGGACGTGATATAAAATATCTGCAGGAAACCTGGTATAGGAAAAAACGACAGTGATGTGAAGAACTTAGTGAAGTTAAAATTTGAATAAATCTTGTATTTCAATGCTCAGGATGGCAAATGAAGGAAACTATTATCCTGCATATCCTATTATTAACAAGAAAGTATCAAAGAATTGGAATTGTATGAATAGGAAAGTTATATCAGTATTACAATGATAATAACGTATATTTTTTTTTTAACAAGATAGAATGTCTTCATTGCTTTCATGTATAAACTATGGCTGAATATTTTCTTAATAACGTTATCACTTTTAAAAAAGAAGAGGAAAAACCACAAAGAAGTTTTAAATCCTGATGATAAATTGGAACAGTTTACCCTTATTCTGTTTCTTCAGTTTAACTGCAATCTTTCGAACATCGTAAATGCATGGGGAAATATTGTATTACTATGCTTACTACATATCTGTTGACGACGCACTAAGATTCAGTGGACGACATAGGCTTATTTATATTTAGTGAGCTGCATTGCATTGTACTAACTCTTTGACTGTCTACTTTATAAGAAACAAGACTTCGACCGTAAAACTGATACACAAGCAAGACCCATCCATTGCTTTCTGTTTCAGCAGTTTTCTTATAAGTCTTCTTATCATAAATTTTGTAGAATAAACAGAAACGGAAAGATCTCACAATCTCTAACAGTAAGAAAATAAATTTCAGCAAAGTATTTACTTAGATTTTAAGTCCATAGGTTTCTTTTATTCTTTTGCTGTCCTATAATCTTTATAGTAGGATAGTCACACAAATAAAAGTTAAGAAAAAGTTTTTTTTCTGGTGCATGCTTTCTTCTGTATATCTCTATGTGTATGTCTGAGGGCTTAAGAGTGAATGTGACCTCTTCGGTGTGTCCAGGGCATCCTGTCGGCCGTCATCTCCACCTTGCTGGGAGCTAAAGATCCGGACCAAGTCGCCACGATGGCCAAGCAAGCGGGAGAGGTGAGTGCCGCCTTGCCTTTGCCTTGCATGCTGCTATAGCACAACTTCCTTTGCTGACACAACAACAACGCTCTGCACGCTTACGTCAAATATTCTACGCATGTCTCCTTAGGTTATGTTCATAATGAAATAGGTATTTTAAGAGAAGATCGTAAAGGTTCATCAACAAGAATACAGGTCGGATGACAAGTACAATAGTTCAAAATAGTTTAGTATCCTAATAAGTAAATAACGACAGCATTAAAATAGTTTTTTAAAAATAAAAAAATAGTAAATAAATAATATATTTAGTGTCAGTGTAAATAAAGTCTTCCAGTATTTTTTCAAAGACAAATAATTTTAAAAATAACAATAAAGGGTTAAAATGGAAGGTGGCTCGTGAAGGAAATCGGTAAAAGAAAAATAAAGTTTCATGGCTTGAAAGTAGGGGAGATGCACTAATTGTTGTAAAGAAGAATTGGTATGTTAGGTAAGTTTTTTTTCTCTTAATTTCAAGTGATGAAACTTTAATTTTTGCTTATCTGACCTTCTTCACTGACCGCCTCTGGTTGAATGCAAATATAAAAGAAAAATAATTACTACATCAAACTCAGTATCTTATTGAGAGAGATATGAGTTTCCTAGAAACAGTAGCAGATGTAACAACTTATACTGTATTAAGAATATATGTTTCGGTGGAAAAATAGATTCGCTGAAGCGAGTACTATGACATAAAAAATAATACATACGATATATTTAAATTGAATCCATAAATAATGAATCATATCAAATGAAATGCACTAGTTTTGTTTTTAAAGACATTGATATAGCAGGGGTGCCCACAAGGGGGGGGCTATGACGCAAACTGCGTCATTGAAATATTTGGGGGGGTTAAAAATCTATATAAATATGTTTGAGAGGGTGTAAAAATTAATCGAAAAGATTTTTTCATGAAAGAACACCTACGGATAGGCAATTGAGGGGGGGTGCGTCATGGACATGAGGGGGGGTGGGCACCACTGGATATAGGTTATGTATGTTTGCTATCAGTTAAAGTTCTATGCAAAGTAACTTATAAGCAAACACACTATCCATATAAAAAGGAAATAGAGTTAATGTAATATCCGATATCATTATAAGCTCTCCGTAGCTTTCTTAGTTGAATAAGTTTGGATATGTTAGTAGTAGTAGTATATTATTCGTTTCATAGTTTGTAATTGGTCGGGAAATAAATAAATCACAGAATAGAGAAAAATAATCCTGTGTGCTTATGCATTTCAAAAGTTCTAATTTGCATAATTTATTGTAATTAATAATTATGTATCTTATAATATCTTTGTAACAAATAGCATATATATATATATATATGGCCTATGATACTATTGAATATACTAATGATAAACATATTGAATATTTTAAATAGCCAAAAACATTGGTTTTATCTACAACTACAAAATGGTATCATAAGGAAGAAAGGAACGCATTAAAAATTGATGATATTTTAGAATACTAATAAACATGCCGTGTGCACTTTTAAGTACTACTTAAGTACAAATCACTATTAATTCACACAAAAAAAAATGTTATGAGCACACTGAAATAATTCACGTTAATCGATCTGTAATCACTGAAACATCCACCATTTCACTCGTTCGTATATTAATTGATGTCAAAGTGTTTCGTTTTAAATTTATCATTATTGCAATTTTTCCAAGTAATCAACGAACATATTTGTATTGCTTGAGTAATTGCACTTATCACGGTAACTAACAACACAAGGTAAACGTTAATTTAATTTCAAAAATTAAAAATATTACTTTTTCAACAGGAATCTTCAATTGTGTAAGTATTAATTATTTCGCATTTTTTAAAAAACACATAAGTTAATGTTATAATCCTTTATTTGCAACGATAGTATAACTTATTTGTTATATTATTATTACAAAACAATTAAGTGTATAAAAATATGTGCAGAATGTTTGAAGAAAATATGTTGGTACGCTGTGAAGGACAGTGCATTTAGCATTAAAATATGTTATTTATTTTTTAAAAAATTCATAATAAGTCTTGATATCAAGATAGTGTTTCTCTTAAGAAAATTTCAATTTTGGACTTTAAACTATAAGGAAGGAACTAATTCCTCTTCTAATGACAATAAACTTGAATTGTTTTCCTCGTTTTTATTATACGTACGTGTTGAATTATTTTAATATTTGACTGCTTTTATTTATAGTTTATAAACATCGTTGTCAACTTGTTGGATGCCTTGAAGACTTCCTTCAGCCACCGATCAATGGCAGCTAGGTCTATTGGTAAGAGAGACAGCATATCGGACGCTGCCATTGCAGGACTTTCGCTTTTGAAGGTAATTAAACTAGTATATTTTTTCACAATTCAGTTTTTAAATAAAGTGCAGTAAGACAAGGCTACTAAATTTTTGATAAATAGACTATTGTTGGGAGAGAAAAACAATGCAAAATAGCAAATTAAAAATTATTGACGGGTATATACTAGGATTTAGGCTAGATAATGGCTGTTAAAGCCTACGAGATCCTACATAGGAGCAGTATTTCCTGTTTTATGTAAAATTTATTACATACTATATAAACATATGTATTAGTATATTTTTACTCATATGTCAATAGATATAAGGAGATGAACATGCTGAAACAAAGCTCTTGTTGATATGTTAGTAATTATTATAGAATAAAGAATTCGTGCATGAAGATAATCAGTAGCGTATTTAGGATTTTGTTTCGGGGGGGGGATATGCTCAACACATGAATAAGCACATATATTTTTCCTTTTAGGTGCTGACAAATTTTAGTGAAGTTGTGCATATAACACATTTATTTCGGGGGGGCTTGAGCCCGGTAGACACCCCTAAATACGCCACTGGATAATAATAAGTTACTTGCATAATTATCTTAAGTATACTACTTCATGAAAACAATTTTTAAAAAATCACTCAACTTTTGATTGTATTTAGATCATTTTCAGGTACTAAAAAGGGAAAAGAGAAAATATAAATAAAATAGATAACATCACACGGTGTCTGATTAGTTCTCCATCTTGGATGATGATACAGGAAATGGTGAGGTGTGGTATAATTTGACTACACAATCTTTCATCCTCAGCAGAAAAAGAATCTAATCTTGAAAAAACTCTTTTCATTTCTTCTTTCTACATTATAAGAACGATCAATGTATGGTCAAAAGAGCAATAGTAAATATTCTTCACTGTAGAAAATTGGAAATTGATAAGCATTGAGAACTTACTTTCATTGCGTTGAGGAGGATATATATATATATCTGAACTGTTTCGAGAAATGTATGGAATAATCTTTGTCGATACTATTGGGTTAACCACAAACTTATCGTTATATTTTTTTTAAGACGACATCTTGCATTTTGAGGTGCAAGAGCAGAGAACGTTGAATTCAAAGAATAATTGACAAACCAATTCCTTTTTACTCGAATGTGATTCTTGTAGTAAGATTTTCTTATTATATTCATCATTATTTGTATATTGTGATGAGAAATCGTTCAAAAAATATCATGTTAGTATAAAAATAAGTTAAAATGAATGCATCGTAGCTAAAATTAAAGTGATCAAATAATGTGTGAGCTTCTTTTTAAATTGAACTTCCTTAAGCAAGACATTCAAATGAGGTGTTCAGAGCACAAGGGAATCAAGTCAATTACCAGAATTGTGAGAAAAACAGAAATAAAGTTTGTATAGTACGCTTAACACTGTTATTTTACATTATAAAAATTATTTACAACATTTGGACATGAATCATTTAAGATAAAAATGTGGCAAATATGTTACATGGAAGAGTTAACACTGTTATTTTACGTTATAAAAGTTATTTACAACATTTGGACATGAATCATTTAAGATAAAAATGTGGCAAATATGACCAAAAAGTTGACTTAATTCCCCTGTGCACAGAACGTATCAAATGAAGAAAAGTCTAGTACTATATGAATTTCTAAAATATATAAATTCCACGAACTTTCTTAATGTTAGTAGTAAGCATATTGCAGAAAACAATTGGTTTTGATCTTTGTTCGCATTATAGGTACCGTAGTCATGTCATGTCATATATGTGCTAGTAATGCATGTCAATACTCTTTTTATATGTAGGGTTTCGTGAGGACGTTTAAAACGAACGATGATGTATGTGTACACAAATATGTTTGCGAAGCGAATAGAGATTGCTCCAGAGACACTTACGGATCAGGATTCCTCTACTGTCAATTGGGAACGTAAGTATAAGTTATGTAATGTTTAAAATTTAGGTTAACAGATAAGTCAAATTAGTTTAATTAGTAATAAAATTAAAACGAAACTTTTTAAGTATTTAACATTTTCTAAATTGAACAAAGAAGCAATTCTGTTTTAATAGTATATTGTAATTACAGTGGTGGAATTAACGAATCAAAGTATCTATACTGAAGAATTTAATATTCAAAATATATAAGTAAAACTTTATGAAATAGCCTAAGTCAAACAGTGTTTGGTTTGGTTAGTACTTAGATGAGCGATCGTTGAGGAAAACCATATGGCATCGGTAGTGCGACCTTCATCCAGTATCGTACGTACGATTCGAGACCTGGGCAAGGGAAGTAATAGCAGACTCCGGTAATGAAACTCAGCAACATAAATTATGGGATTTATAATGTGCTGATCATAACTACTCGCTCCTTCCAATTGCCAATCACCAACTGGTTGACTGAGGCTTTCAGGTAAAGAGTTTCTAGTTCAGTATTTAAGAAAAGACGGAATTCCAGGGCTTTCTTTATTCGACATTTCGATACAGCACCGAAATAGTGTGTGTTTAGAACATAACTAGGTACACAACATTAATTGACCTTCTTTGCAAATTACTATAATCCATATGGTAAAATAGTAGATTTTAAAAAATCTGTTTTAGGTTTTTCTTCGTGTCAGAAAAAGACAATGAAAAGATGTATATTTATTTACCAGTTGTGGTGACAATATAAAGGTCTATTTTCTTTCCATATTGACTCTAATTGAGACTTTCTCCGCAATGTTAACTACTTCAAAATATGAATTACTTTAGCAAAATATGGTTATGAAAACATTTCAGTTAAGAAATGCTGCTTTGACGTCACTACTAATTTTGAATTTTTCAATATTCAATAATTAATGTCTTTTTAACAAATATATACGTATTTACGAAACGTTAGCAAACAGTATTGAAATAAAAGAAAATATTAAATGCATACATCGATAGCTAAAATTTAAAACTCAATTTTATTCTCAGAAATAACTCATGCTTACTGAACTTTAGCAAACACAACGAAAATGTAATAAATTCACAAGTGAAAAACGACTGTACTGAATAGCTACAAAATGTTTATCTTTATGAAAAATTGTGTCTGTTACTGTGGTATTAACTCGCTATATGATGTAATTTCATAAATCAACATGACAAGAAAGTTTACCTTCTTACGTTTCCTTGAGAATAAAATCTATATATGTATTATACATATCTCTTTATATTGACTACTGAACAAAACGAATACCATCTCAAGATATTCTAGATAAAATTTCAAATAAATACATGAAGTTTAGAAAAAAACAAATAATATCGTTTATTCATTTCTTTGGAGTAAACAAATGGGTTTTACTTTGTGTTGCAGATACGCCACAAGCTTTGTATTGGACAAGACCGGTTCTTCAACTTTTGAATCTTATTATGAGGCAGGAAGGAGAGGTCGAAGCGGAGATGACTGTCAACAACTTTACCAGAGGTGCAACGAGGTTTAACACTTTTTTTAAAAAAAATAAAGAAATAAATGAATAAAATAAGGCGTAGACCGGATGACGGAGCGAAACTACATCAGTATTGACAGATTAAAAAAAGAAACAAAACGAAGACGGAAGACAACGAATGCGAAATAACAAGAGACTGCATTATTATTATTATTATTATTTCATTCATGAACAATAATCATGGACAGTTCACTTGTTGTTATTATTTTTTTTAAAAAAAAAAAAAGCATAGTAGTCATATACCGATATCAAAATATGAAGGTATCGGTGTGACCACTATACCATCAAAAAAACAAATATTTATTTATACTTTAATTTATTAGGCTCCTAGTTTTCATATAACATTCATTGCTGTTCGTGTGTTTATTTTCTTGCTGGAAACTGTTTCTATATTTGTGATTTCCAGTAGTGAAAGCTTGAAAAGCGCGGTGCGTTTTTTCTCGTTTTGGTGTCGAAACGTTACTTTTTTTTAGAAAAGAAAAAAAGAACATTGCGTATATTACATACATACAGATACGTGAATACATATTCATATATGTATAATATTACTTATAAAAGGACTACTGAAGATGGTGTTCCTCTTTTTTAAAAGAAATTAGAAACTAGGACGTTGATGATTACAAAGTTGTTTTTTCAAATTTAATTTAATTTTGTGCCCTCCTCAGTGATCCTAAATTCTACTGAAATGTGAGCCTAATTTGTTCAACTTGAGTGCCAAGACCACGCGTTTCAGTGTCACACAGCTCGGCGCTTGCACGATAAGGTAGGTAGTGAAGCTTACCAGAGTTTTTCTGAGAAGAGCAGTGCGCGGAACGATTTGAGTCTGAAAGAAGCACTTCGTTTGTTATCGAATCCCTTCCTTATTTTTCATCTACGTACTCTAGGTCTTCAACGTATTTGGATATGGTTCCTATTATTGGCTACGGAAGACTATTATCCTTTATTACTAACAATAAAATAGAGTTTTCAGTTTTTTTCTTCAAAAGAGGAGGGGTTAACTTGGAAATTGGAAATGTTAAGTGGAAGTACCATATTGAAGATATATATGAATCAAAGGCGTCCATTTGTGGGCTATTATTATTAACAGCAAGATATATATTTTTTTTTCCTCTGTTATACAATCTTGCATTGTTGCATCAACTGTGAGTTTAAGTGTGTTGTGAAATTTTTGTGATTTGTGAGCGCGAAATTCTGATTGTATTATTTTTTTGTATGAATGAATAATAAAAAATAGTAGTTAGTAAGGAAAAAAACAAAATATGAATGTGTATATTTGTGAATGAGTATTTTTGTGTGCTATATTAGTTATTGTTGTTTCTTTCTTATTACATTTATACTACTGTATCAATATTGCTCATCTTTCCGTAACAGATATTCTGTATTCTTATTTGACAATACTAGTTTGTGCACAAATTTATTCATCTCCCTTTTCTATGGTCTGTAACTGTACTGTGTACTCTTCTTTCTACTTCATACTGTACAAGTAATGACCGTAAAAAAGGGCAATATATATTTTGTACGATACAAAAAAAAATTAATAAATTCAAGAACTTGGTTTTAAATTTGATTCATTTTTGACTATGCCTTAGATACTCACAATTATACAGAAGAAAGGAGGTTGAGGCCCACTATGTAATATGTAATTATGTTATCATGTTACTAACACTTTCTTTTATTATAAGTGCAGTCAATTACTTTTGTAAGCAATGAAATCAGAGATACACTCATGTCCAAAATGATTGTATCATATCTATAACTGTCTTCTTGTAAGAATATAATTTGATAATGATTTTTCAGGATAATTTTAATACTGATACTATGTGTATAATCAGGAAATGTATATTTGTGGTAAATTTCATAGGAATTATAAATACGGAAATTAGAATGAGTAAAACAAAGTGTTGCTAAATGGACAAGAAAGTTTTATTTTCGTTTTATTGTTCTTATTTACTGCTCTTTTGACATGAAATTTGCCACATGCATGTCTTTGCCGATTATACACATACTAACATTATAAGAAATACCAGGCGAATTCGTTATCAAACTATATTCCTACAACAACATATTTATAGACATGAGACAATAATTTTCGACATGAGTGTACAAGACCCAATATATTCAAATGCTTACTTCTGAGAAGTTTTCTCTAATAGGCTATGTAGTGATATGGTGTAGAATATTGAACAATATACTAATCTTCTCTATATAATAGCAACTAAAGTAGCCGACATTGCCAAAGGAAAATTCTAAATATCCATAGTCTGTCAAAATATACATTATTTATAGTCATAAATAAGTGTATTTATCAACAATAATTGTGCCCTTCTAAATTAAACCTGCACCAATGAATGCAACGTGACTTATAAAATACCACGTTTGAAGATACTAAAAGTATTTTTTCATCAAAAAGACAGTATGTATGTAATGATTTTGAATTGATACATCTGTTCTCAATCTTCACCAAGTACCCGGCGTTCGATGAGTTTTAAATAGTTTACTGTTTTTTCTCTATACTTACCTAGAAATACACCCAACTAATGGTGTGATTTTGTATACAGGACAAATAAACATTCAATTTTGTATGTGAAATTCAAGTACATAATCCTAAATAAATACAAGACAGTAGGATGATGTTTTTCGTTTTTGTTATATTCTTTTCCAAAACAAGAAAGAGATAAAGAGAGTTTGGTGTTTTCATTGATATTAAAATAGGTAATCTTTCATTTATAAAAGGGAGTTGTAAAAATCAAATTTTCCTTGAGTTAGCAAAAGCTATCTTGTTTATGCTCTAATACGATTAAACTTTCATTCTCGGCATATTTGATTTCTAGGTTTTATATTTCAATTCTAGGTAATCAAAATTAATAAATAAAAATGTTCACGTTAAGACTTTGAGAATTTCTCCCCCCCCCCTTTTTTTTTGATTGGTCCATTGTTGGTATTTAACTTTACAGTACCGAAGCCATGCAAGATGGAATCTATTGCTTAAAGTGAGGTCCGAACCTCTTCTCGGGTTTTTATCCAACGCTTAGTACCGCTTCCGAGAATTACCACCGCAAACCACACGCGTGAAGTCATTTGTCCATGAAAGAATCGATATTATTATCTCTATATACGTATATTAAAGGAAATATACCAAATAAAACGAAAAGAAAGGCACCAGTAGAAATTTGAACATTAAAATGTAGGGAGAACAATTCAAATCTCTACAAAAATTTTCGTTTGAATTTCCATCTCTCACTCTAGAGTGGGTTAATTCAAAATTTCATTGTAAAACAACACTTTTTGCATTGGACTTGCATGAGATGTTTATCATTTCCGCTTTAAGAACTGGTACTTTTCAAACATTCTAGGGAAATTTCTCGGAGCAGTTTCTCGAGAATTTGGTAATGGAAAAATTTCTGTACTGAGAGTATTATCAATGGGCTTTCACACTTTTAAGTCATCCAGTGCTGCTGGTTCAAAAACGAACACGTACAATTCCGATTAAATAAGAAAACATGTTTTTCATATCTCAATGATAAAAAAAAAAAAAAAAAAATGTTCAGAACTCAACTCGTTTGAAGCTTGTTAATCCCATAGCAATTGTTTGTTTTGATTTTTCTTCATTGGAAAATTGTGAATCATTATTTCTAGAGCGTAAAGCTGACATAAAACAATAACAACTACTACTAGTAGTAGTGCTATAATAATAATAATAATAATAGTAATTATTATTATTATTATTATTATTATTATTATTATTATTATTATTATTATTATTATTATTATTATTAATAATAATAATAATAATAATAATAATATTAATATTATTATTTAAAACTGGATGGTTCAAAGCTCATACTAAGTTTTCACTGAATCAATAATCCACAGAAAGAGTTACATGAGGACTGTTAGACTTATTTCTTAAATTAGATCAGTAAAATTGAGTGGGAAAACTTGCGTAAAGTAAACAACGTTCAGAACATCTCAGTTGAGCAGAGTTAAGAACAAAAACGAAAAGATTCATTGAGAGACATGGGAATATCATCAAGAGAGCAGTAAAATTACACTTATACAATATTTCTTTAATGGTTTTATTACTTCAGTCAACCATATCAACTGATATTATTAATCTAATGGTTATGAATGATCATCATCCTATATTTCTTACGTTACTTGAAATTGAGAAAAATTAAAGTTCAAGAAGAGTAAAAAATATCCTTTTAGTCAGATCATACTTTCCTCTCAAAATTTGAGCTTTATCTTGTTATTCTTTTGCTGTATTTTCGATATTTATAAATATAACGAAACTTAGGAAAGATATTCAAATATTTGAGTTTGCGAAATTTTATCTAAAACCGAGAAGAGTTCAGCTGAACATTTAGTTCATTTCTTCAACTATTATTAAGCTCTTAATATTAATATAGTCAAATAAGAATTCTTGATCCCTGTGAGTGGCTCTGTGTAGCATAGTCGCTAACACTCTCACCGTAGGTGCAAATCGTCGCAGGTTCGACTCTCAGTGGGGACACTCGGTTTGAAAGGTGTAAAAGCCTTTTTAGACCAGTCATCCTGGTTTTCCTCATTCTCACCAGGCAAATGCCGGGCTGATACCTAACATAAAGATCTCAGGCTGCTTCATTCTTTCTCCACTTTCCCGGGTAGTACTCGTCGAGGGACATGATCCTTCATACATGACGGGCTAAAATGGTCATTGAGACTGAAAGTTTAGAAATATAATCCGTAATCCTTGATCCCTGGGTGAATTAAATTATGATTAATAACAAATAATCACATAACCACATGAGGAAGACAATTGCTAGAAATAATTAATTCATGACCACCTCTTGTAAATAGATATCAATATAGCGTTACGTTAACTCATAAGTTCCTATAATTTCAATCTCCAAGACATCAAGTCAATGCCTTCAAACTATAATAGCAAAACGGTTAACAGTATCGCTTGTGGTGTAGCTAGTTCAGAATTCGAATCTTGGAGAGAGTCAAATCTTTCTTATCCCATAGAAATAGCCAAACTAATTACTAATTGTTATAGTAGATATTTGTAAGGCAAACTGAAGAGAGAAATTGTTGTTCATTGCAACCTTTCGGTCATTTGTTAATACATTAATCTTATACATGTATGAAGCTCTTATGAGTATTGCATTTGCTAGCAAGCTTATTGGAAGAGAACTTCAAGCATTCTCCACTTCAGCTTCTACAGTAGAACCGAGTGTCTAATTTTAACATTGCAACGAATTTCTTTGCTCTGTGAGACGTAAAGTGAAAAGTTATTTATTTATTTATGTTGATAAGATTCAACCTCAATTAACTACAATATTTACTTTCAAACTACTCTATTCACAAACAAAATAACACAACGAGAGAGACAGACTTGAGTTGAATACATGTTCTTTCCAAAATGGGATCACTTTTTTGTTTCACAATATTAAAAATAAATAAATTAGTTCTTTCACAAAAAAAAAAAAAAAAAAAAATCAACTACTCGTGATTTGCAGGTTTCAACTCAATGTCATTAATACTTATTTCTTGGATAGAAATAAGCTTCTTCGTTTACAAGAAAAAGTAGACTTGCTTATTTGTTTGTATGTATAAATATATGTTGTTGTTTTTTCACACAGAACTAAAAAGAAATATCGTTTAGAAGGTAACGGTGTTGTAATTATGGTTACCGTTCAATGTGGGTCTCGAGGCCACGCTCACGAGGATAGATATGGCCGCATAGGAAAACTCTCCAATAGCAAGCAACCTTCGACGTCATCTGTCCACAAGAATGAGGAAACGGTTCGATGACCCCAATATCTTGCCTCTGCCTCACACCTATCCCCTCTGACCTTGAACTTTTCAGCGAAATCTAATTGTTCACTATTTATTGCATAAAAGAGCAAAAGAAAAGATGAGTTGCCCTAGATTTGTATTTGCAAAACATTCGGTTTGAACTGTAATTTAGATCACATAAAATATTGAGAAGAACGGAAAACGTCTTTTCAGAAATTACACAGCTTACTTTTACCTTCGGAAGATTACTGAACCAAACAACAAATTAGTATTATGAAGACAACTTGAAAATAGACAATACACTCTGCTCTTTTATTTTCGAGCTTTAAAACGTATCTTACATTCTTTCATCCTTCAAATAAATCGATGATTACAGAAAGGACCTGAATCCAGTTTGTGTACTTTTGATGATTACGTACGGTCTGTCACGACTCGATTTTAGTGTTATTTGTCATGGTATTGTTCCTGCTGATTTATCTTATACGTATGAAGATTTACCCAAAATAGACTCATAATGTAAGGGTTCCCAGATGACTATACTATAACGATCACATTCATTATATTTATATACAAAACACATACAAATGGTCCCAAGCCCGTTATTTGATTACTGGGCTGTTGGTTGTTAACACCACAGTTAAAATTACTGCAAGTTAAGTGCAAACACTCGGGATAATCATTTGTGTGCTTAGAAACACACAAAATGCATTTCAAAATTAATATGATGTACATTTTGTGGTGCTTGAATGTGTATTCAACGTTGAATCTAGACATATCAGGACCACTCATAAGGAAGGGATATCAATTTCGACAAATATCGGGGACCTGAACCTTCGAGACGGAGCATGAATGCATGATAAAAATTATATTTTCTTTTAATTTTTCATAACTGTCTTAGAGATTAAATTAAACAAAATTAGATGTAAGTGTATGGATTTAACAATCTTTTAAATACCTCTGGTGGTGACAAGAATATTGTAATGTTTAGTCCAATGCTAATACAAACATTTAGTGACTTTTGTAGTTACTTGGATATTTTCAATTCCATAGAGATTATTAAAAATATTATTAAAACACACAGGTGAGCAATCTCTTCATAGCCTTTCTGAAACAAGATGGAGTGTGCACGAATTGGAGTGGATTTGAGTTTCGCGTCCCGTTCAGCAGCAAGGCTATATGGGACCTGGGCCACAGCTTGATGTGGAATCCAAAGCATATGAGTTTTCCCCGGGAATCGAACCAGGGTTTCGCATTGAGTTTAGCGTCCCGTTCAGTAGCAAAGCTATATGAAAGCTGGACCACAGCTTAACATGGAATCCAAATGACATGAGTTTCCACCGGGAATCGAACCCGGGTTTCGCACGCCAAAGGCGCGTACGCTATCCACATAGCCACGAGGAAACTGTATGCATGAATCGAGACACTGAAACTAATAGCAGACAAACTACCAGAAGTAATGAAAGCTTTACAAATGTGCCGTGATGGGATAGCAGAAGTAAACGGGCAGATTATATTTCATCAAGGTTGAACTATTGATGCTCTTGGATGTTTGAAGGGAAAATTTAGACCACATACATATAAGAAGTTGAATCGAAAGATAACTCATTTAATATGGAAACACTCCCAGAAGAAACCGAAGTTTAAAATCCCACCATTATACCCCTTGGGCTAAAGGAAACGAATGATTAATGAAAGTGAATGATTATGAAATTAAATTTTATGTGCTCCCGAGAATCGAACCCGAGACCACATGCACCAAAAGGGCACACACTAGCCACCAGACCAGCTGGGAGGGTTCCTAGAGACTCGGGAAAGTTCATGAACCAAATTTCATTTAAAATTATAACTCAGATTCGTTTTGCAATCATTGACTCAAATATAGTCTCTTAATTGCTTCCTTATTGCATCTCATGATTGTATCCAGTGGCGTGGCCCTTAATCGTTAGCGGCGAGGCAATGTGGTACAGAAAAGCATATACTGTAGAGGTTGATCTTGCATTTTGATTTGTGCTCCCGCTAACATCATCGGATTCCAGTCTTAGGTAGTAGATTCCAGTCCTTTGCAACCTCAGCATACGGGGACGCAAAAGTTAACGCTAACTGGTAACCGTCATCGAGGAAGAACCTGAAACAACACTCAGTCAAAGGCAAAATGAACTGTACAATGTTTCTAAAATACTCATGATTCAGAATTACAGTGTGATCTGTTATCGCCTACTAGCTGTAAACATCCGTCGTTCTCAGGTCTTAATTCAGAACCTGGATAAGTGAGAAAAAGGAAAATGTTTCAACAGCCATTCCATAATCTGTGTGTTTATCCTCTGCAGTTATGTTAGCACACAACACCAAAACTCAATGCTGGTTGCATACAGGTCAGGGGTCAAAAAGTGTGGATACAGTTCCATCCGACTGGAAAATCTTCCCTAGCTGAAAGTCGAATCAAAAAATTGCTTCGTGTAGGATTAGATCTGGTGAAGACCTATCCGTGTACCAAATTTGATGGTTCTATGTTACCCCTTTCTATGGGAAAAGCTGTCCGCACACGCATTATTGTATTATTATTGTTATTAAAGATAGACAAGATCTATAATTCATATTGCTGTTTTTCTTTTGATAGTCAATTTCCACCTAACCTACTTGCGTATTCTTTTTGTGTCTATCTTAATTTTTAAATAGTAACTTTATCACAAAATTTGCAAAGGGGAAAAAGGGTAACAATCTTACTCTGGGTTGAAATAAGAAATATTTCTTAATTTGCTCTGTAGTGTCATTTAGGGCCGGAGATAAGGAGGGGGAATTGTCTTTTGAGTTGTAGGTTTTAATTTATGGTATAGTAATGTACTAATGAAATACATTAAACTTTACTTACATTAGTAGAGAATTTATTTCCCATGTATTACATTATTACATGTATTACATTTACATTAGGAATGCATGTATTTAAACAGTAGAAGTGGCTCTTTTTTCTATTTTTGTTATCTGTGATGTTACAACTCTCTTAAATCAGAAAAAGTAAGGTAGTTAAAAATCTTGGAATTCTAGAGAAAAAAAAATAACAATTGTCAACTTATTTCCCACGTATTACCTGCAAGCACACAACGTTGATAGCGAGGAAAGAAGTTGGCAAACAATCAGTAGGTGGCAGGTCTGCTATGAGCTAGATGGAATAAATGGAAGTTTGCACTTGTAATGTCAACCCACTCTACAATCGAGACCGGAGTGGCCAATGAAGAACGTTCAAACAGACGATTAATCAATCTAGATATCCGAAACAATTTCCAGATACTCAGAAAATAGAATACCCTAAATCTCCAGAGAATACCCTCTGTTTTCTCTGGAGAAAACTCACTCATAATAAACTGTACGAGGCAGCAGTTATGTGCACAAGCAGGAGCATCGAGCTTGGGAGACGAGAGAGCCCGGCCCTCTCACAATCTGGTAGTTTATTCTTGGATATCTGGAAGTTTAGGCTTGGACTTCTGACGAGTCGGACGATTGAGGATGCTGGTGCGACATAAACTCGACTTGTCGGCCTCCACCATTTCTTTCTGTCTCTCTCTTTCTCTGCCAAATATCAAGAAGTGCAGAAACGACGCATTCAGTTAATTCCAATGAAAGCTTAAATACAACATTTCATTTCTCTAAACCTAAAGAATTCCGAGGCATGGACATTGTTCTTAAATAATAATCGCGCTCTCCACTTCACAACCTTTCAAGTCGAATTTTCAGTAATAAGATGTCAATATCAGGGAATGCATTTATTTTAGAAACATTAAATTTGGAATTTCAAGCTTTCGTTTAAAATAATTAAACATGGTTCAGACATAGCTGATATTTGACAAACGTAGATATGTGAACTACTAACATCCCCTTTCCCTCCCGTATAGATCAAATATTTACACACAAATAATGTTTAATGTACTGTAAAGTTATAGATACCAAATTTCCTAAATCTTATCTTAAGGTATTCCGGAATATGGATATGTCGTTATAATAAATGCATCACCCATCCCTTCTTCTAATCCACATCAAATTTCCAAAAACCCCTTTCTTAGTACAGCCTTATGTAGCCCCGCGAAGCGTAGTCGCTAATGCTCTCGTCTTTGGCGTGAGCGGTCCCGGATTCGATTCCCGGTGGGGACATTCGGTCGAAAAAGTGTAAAAGCTTTTGAGATCAGCCATCCTCCGTCCTGACTGAGATTTTTCTCGTTTTCCTCATTCCAAATGCGGGGATGGTACCTAATACATAGGTCCCAGCCCACTTCCCTTAATCATTTCTTCCCTCCCTTTCCTCAGATAATATGATCGCCGAGTGACGTCATCCTTCATACGTGACGGGTATATATCCCGAAAGTCCAGAAATCTAAATTCTAATTCTAATCCTAATTCTAGTACTGCCTTAAAGCATAAATCATATTTACTGCCTAAATTGTGAGTTTTTAGCTAAATCAAATCAGAAAAATTGTACGTGAAGACGAAGAGGTTGCTAAAGACTGTGGTCTATCTAGGATGATGAGCTGAATCAGTTTGGCCTAGGCGCTGATCAGTGAGGATTTCTCTTATATAGAGAGATGTCTATGGAAATATGTATCGGAATAAACAATCGAGCAAAGGAACATTAACAAGTAAGGAATATATTTAATCCAACTTGTCACTTGAAACTTTCATACAAGATCTATGAAATACAATATTTGGTAGAAAAGTACAATTATGTCTAACAAAGTTTACGGAAAAAGAATGAATCATCTATCCTTGCTGTATTGACTTAATGGCTTCATTAGCTATGTAAATGAGACCCCCATAACTGTATCGGGTAGGAAACGCATAGGTACTTAATAAAATACAGTATATATTCTTCTTCTGATACAGCTACCTGAAAAAGACACTTAATTGACGATTACTCTTGCTATCTGTTTTTGACCTACATATACAGACAGTATTATCTATTCGTATTTCCTACAGCATCTGCTCATAATTTCTAAACTGATTAACATATTTTCGAAGAGGATGGCTGCGGATGACTCAATCGCATTACTAAAACACTTTCGGTTCCGGTTTATAAGTTTCCTGGTAGAAAGAACCACATTACTGTTCTCAGAATAAAGCTAAATCCTTAAGAAACAACTTCAGGGATATGAAAAGAAGAAAAAAGAATAAAAGAAAAAGAAAGAAAGAGTTTGATCTGAATTTCAAATCTTGCATGAATAAAGAAAGAAAACGAATAAAGTGCTCATGATGAGATCTTGCAGAAGTGTAATTGTATAAAACAATTCCTTGGTCTGCATGATTGCAGTGCATGAATTTGTGATTCTACCAGACTGAGAATGGCTTTCACTTGGATTTGGAAAGGTAAAGAACACTATTAAGTATGACAATTTGTAATTGTGAATTGGTCTACGCGAGTACTGAAATAACAATAATGAACTATTTGGGAAACCATGTGCCAAACTAGCTCACGTTCGATTTATTTTTCGTTAATCAAAACATGTTTCCTGAAACTTTATTGTACTGTTCCATAAATAAATTAAATAAATTTCCAAATACGAGAGTTACTCATTATATTCTAAGCCTGAAAATGGCGCAACAATCGTGGAATGAAGAAACTCAGTGAAATTATTGCATCATCCCTCCTTGGTATTTACTTATATAAAAACATAAGTAAAAGGTGCTGACATCTATCATTGAGTTGTAGTAAAGTGTGGACGAATGTTGATACACATCGATGTCTTCGAACAAGCCGCGATGTCTACGATAGCCAGAAGTCGCTCTTTCCAGAGCTGCGATTCGAATTATTGAATTGCAGCTGAATTGTTGGTAAATTGTTGCAGTTTTGACAGCTAATGGAGATCCAATATCTATCAATAAAACACTTGTGCTATAAAATTAGATGTTTTAATTTCGTTACTAAATCTCTTTACATGACTTTTTATTCTTCACAATAGCATATACAGAATTGCATCAAGGAAGGCGTTGTAGCTCCAAAGTTAATATCATTTCAGGTGTTTGTATATATTAGTATGCTAAATGTTTAATCTTCTATAACATCTTGCTTAAGGGTGGTTAGAACCCGGAATCCCTCTTGCGTACACCACTGTTTCTGCATGTCATTAAATCATTTTTCTCTCTGTCTCTGTATCTCTCTGTCTACAATCATATAAAATAATTTCTTCAGTTTTTCTTGCTTCTTTATGCACTGCAGTTCAGCAATTCTGGACGACCGTTTTCATCGCCTGCAGCCTCTGCAAATCGAGCAAAAAAAAAAAAAAAAAGCTTTAGCTACCTTCTTTAGCAGATCCCCCTCCCATTGTTGACCTAGGCCGGCCACATTCTCATCTCACAGTGTTCGTTGCATCAGATAGGTGAAAGCAGCGTAAGTGGGAAATGGTGGCACTCCTTTAAAAAATGTAGACAGAGCGTCTCCTCTTAGGCGAAAATATTATTCACCTCATGAAAGAACATTCCTTAATAAGAATTTCTGTCTGTCACTATTGCCAACACTCTTTATACAGTTATATTATCACATGATTGGCGAAGGGAGCAAGTATTCAACAACATTGGCAGCATTTAGTATTAAACATTTACCTTGCATATTAAAAGAAGCAAAATTCTGTTTTATTTTACTAATATTCGTTCCTTTTTTTTTATTATTAAACTTTCTTCTGCATGCAATTTAACAGTTAATAGAAGATACTGTTGATTACTGGTAGGAGTTTTAAAAAATCTAATTCACTTGAAGTGTTTTCATTATAAAGAAAAGGTGGATTTCCAGTGTGATGAAGAGTTTCATTAGAAATGTACATTGCAGTGGTGCACGCAAGGGGGCTTCAGGGCTTAAAAGCCCCTGCCCTGAGCAAGACACGTAAAAATAAACGCTTAATATTATTAAGATATATGTGCTCTTTCGTGGCTAAGAGGTTAGCGTACTCACCTTTAGCGATGTTCGATTCTCGGTGGGAGCTCATGTGGTTTGGGTCCCTCTTTAAGCTGTAAGTCCACATCTCGTATAACCTCGCTGCTGAAAGGGACGCTAAACTCGAGTTCAATCAATCAATCTATCTATCTATCTATCTATCTATCTATCTATCTATCTATCTATCTATATATATATATATATATATATATATATATATATATATATATATATATAGAGAGAGAGAGAGAGAGAGAGAGAGAGAGAGAGAGAGAGAGACGCCTATCCTGTATGTCGAGATGACTCCTCAAGCGAGCCGCCATTGAAAGAAAGTCAAATGAATAGAAAAGATAGGAAGGATATGCTAGATGGAAAACAATCCTCGAGATTCGTTCATTTTAAAAGAGAGAAGTAGGCTATTCGTTTAACAAAAATGTACCAATACTTTCCATTCCTTTAATATATTTCGAAATGATTTATTGAGAAATAAAAACTTGTATGTAACAATAAAACAGTTTTTTTTTTAAGTTAAAACTTTTCAGCAGTGGCGGATCTAGAAGTCAAAAACTGGGGCATCCAAAACTCAGACTATGATAAGTATAGCATGAGTTTACAATTTTTCATGAGTCCTTCAGAAGTTTACAACTGAACTCTCTTCCAATAGATATTATGGCTAGGTTGGACGTTGACATTGTGGACCTCAAATATTGTTTTAGACTTTGCACAACAGGAACTAACTTTGAAAAAAATTGCAACTGGAACTATATTTAATATTCCTAAAATTTTTCAATAAAGAATAAAAGGCAATTCTTACTATACTCGTATAAACTTTCAAAACTTTATAAGTAATAATTCAATTACTTTTGTCACTCAATATAATGGGGGCCTAGGGTCCCGATACTGGGCGAGATCCCTTTCGACTTTTCACCTACTTGTTGTAATCAAATTTGGCCGTTATCGTATACCGATAGTAAGTTAAGACGCTATAAAATCATACGAACCATAAATGCTCTACAATATTATTAGCATTTAACAGAAAATTTAAAAAATACAATATGCTCAAAGACGTTACACATACCAATCAGCAGATTTCATTAAACTGGACAAAATGATGTGGCTGAGTGTAAATTGTCATGCGTAGTTTTCGAGAAAATTGTGAAAAATGTGTTTTAGTAAACTTAAACATTGGTGTTGTGTACGATAACTACGCCATATATTAGGATAAAACTGATACTAATCAAACTGTTCATTAGGCGATAGTATTGTGTCGTCAATGACTTATGGCCCAAAAGTATGAATAATTTTACACTTTAATTTTCGTTTAACTACAATATTTTTCAAAGATAAGAGAGATATCAACCAATACATCACATTGATCTAAACAAAATGAGATGTTTGAGCATTAATTCTCATGCGTAGTTTTAGAGAAAATTAAGAAAAAACAAATTTTTATGGCGCTAAAAGATAGTGGTAACACTTACACTGTATTGTTAAAAAGTTTCTAAGTCCGTTTTTTTTTCTTTATATATGTCGTTTGTTGCCAATCTGATACAGTTAAAAGTTTTTACTCTACTGCAATAGAGTATTTATTTACGCACTGTATATGAAAAATACACACTGTTAAGCAGCAGACTGTATCTATTCTTTTCTCCTAACAGTAACACACAGAATTCTAAGAGTGAAGCACATTCTCGTTGTTTAAAAATAAACTCTGTTACATTGGAAGTACCTAAAAATGATCTACGCATAGAACAAAACGGCATTAATTTAAGATATTTCCTATTTAACCGCATTCTATATCAAACGGGTAATTCAGTATGTTTATTGTTACGAAACACTCAATTCAAATAATTCAATTTAAGTTTCAATAAAAACTGCACATTATTAGTTGTGCAAATTAGAAAAGATTTCAAGCCATATAAAAGAAGAAAGCGAATGGAGAGCTTTTGTGAACGCGGTATTGAACCTTCGGGTTCCATACGCCATAGAATTAGTAAGGTAGTAAATGCTCAACTATCGCCAACAAATGATAGTACATTTTTCCTATCTTTGCAATGTATTTTGTGTAGAGAATCAATATTGAAAATAATTCAATCAAATTCGAGAGACCGTTATTTAAACTGCGTTTAAAGATGTGTTTGATACACATTTTTAAATAATTTTGTTTTATTCATTTTAGATTGCACTTAATGTTACTGTTCAGAAACAAGATATCAGAAAGTTGCAAGGATTAATCTCTGATTAATGATTTAATTTGTTTTTGGTCAGTATTTGAATATTGATCTCTTAAATTTAATTGATTTTGAATATTGTCCCTCCATGCAAAATATGTTCGAACGATAGGGAAAACGGAAAACCACCATCTATTGGTTAACAGTGCTCCTTTAAATTCACATTAACACGAAGTACTGCATTGTATTGTGCAGCCTTTGTATTATAAAGTGTATAATAATAATAATAATAATAATAATAATAATAATAATAATAATAATAATAATAATTATTATTATTATTATTATTATTATTATTATTATTATTATTATTATTATTATTATTATTATTATTATTATTATTATCCGTTTGTTTTAAATATTTATTAAAATATCACTATCATTGACATGAAAAAGTCAAATTTGGCTCGAAATAGGTAGCTCACTCATGGTGGATGTGGAATTCTCACATACATCATTGGCCCAGTAATTTGCTTTCGCTCTATGCTCTGCAAACCAACGGAATAGTAGTTCTCTGTGAGAACATTTCCACACATACGAGAGAGAGAGAGAGAGAATTACAAATTAGGAATTCAGAACTCAGCAGGTTACTCTCTACTTGCAACACCAGTGTATATGCAATGTAATCGTGATTATGATAATGGTAGTCTGACACGTGTTATTCAAAATGAAGGTACTCAAACTCAAGAAAATCCATATTGTCAGAATAAACCGTTTCGTGATTATTGTTTTCATTGAATAACGCCGTGGGGAACAATTAACCACTACCAGGTTGAGGAATGTAGATGAGTCCCACGTAAAAGATATCACTAGAAGCTATAGAAATATTAGTATTAAGTCTCTTTGTTAAGACATCTGACATTTGCGTGCGTATTTTATTATGTATAGTAGTCGAGCATTGAAATTTATACGCTATACGAAAACAGTTTAATATATAATATATATTAGCGTTGTGCAGGCATTATTTGACTCACTTTCTATATTTTTGATATGGGGAGCATGGTGGTACAGCCGTAGAGCGCTTACTTTTTTGGCGTGGGGTCCCTGGTTCGAACTCGGTCAAAATAAGTTTAAGGTGGACAACATCATGTCCACGGGTTTACTTGGAGTTCTCTAATTTCCTCCCACACTCTCATTCCACCTATTCTTTTATCAATCACTTTCCTTAATCATTCGTTTTTCCTTTATCCTAAAGGGAATAATTATAGAACTCAAAGATGTCGTTTCATTTTTACATTTTTACTTTTTTTTTTTTTTTTTTTTTGTTTTAAAATACGACTAAACTTAGCAAAAAGCCTTACATCAAGAATGTAGTAATTTCGGGTTACGTATACTTTCTCTGAACGACAGTCTTAAATTACCTTTGATGAAATTGTACTTTTCTAGTTTGAAGAAAGGTTACTACTGGATATTGTTGAAGCAAAACACGAAAGAAAATGTTTCTTGTTCGGTAGATATTTAGTATTTTAAAAGTTTAGTTCTTTTCCCTTACCAAACCTGCATGTATATGCTATTCTTTCAGTCTTTCCCTTTCCTCCATAAATAATAATTTCCGCCCGAGAACAATAAATACCACATAAGGAAGTTAGGTACTTAATTTTCTTCGGTGCATCAATGTGAAGAAATGGATGCAACGCATGTTCATGTAATATAAATTCCACACTGACATTTTGTGGTTTGTGTATGTTTTTATGTAAACTTTTTTCCGTTGTTTTCGGTTTGCACCAAATAGACAAGTTTTTAGTTCTGGTCTTGTGTAGCGTGTTTCTCTTCCTCTGCTTTTTTTTTTTTTTTTTATTTTACTTAAAGGTCAAGAACCCTTTACTTCATCGTCACATGTAATAAACGTTACTGCTCGCAAAAATTCACAAAAAAAGCACGTTAACGAACAGTAAGCAGCTACCAGCCTAACATAAACGCTCCACAATTATACATACAATACATATGTGTGTGTGTGTGTACGTGTCTGATGCCGTTCTCAATTAGTAAGAAAATGGGAAACATTGCCGTTATGTTAACCTTTTCCGTCCTATTCAATCATCAAGGAAAACTAATAGATGTGCAAAGATTGTTAGTGTGGACGAACAGATTGCAGACCTTGCTATGTAACGGGTTTCTCATCTTTTTTTTTTTTTTTTTTTTTTTAAGTAGGGAGGAGACAAGGACGGATCTCATCAAGAGATTTCTAAACAACAAAACAAACCCTTAAGAGCGGAAGCACGTAATTTCTTTTGATGTTTTTCGAGTAAGTTAAGAAAAAAAAAAAGCTAATATTTTGAAACAAATGCAAGATTTTATTGTTGGTTTATGCAAGTACTGTATCTCAAAAAGGAATGACGGTATCCGGATTTTTTTTTAACTGAGTTAAGCGACTGTCATTTTTCCGGATTTTTCTTTTGAAGAGAAAAGGAATACAGAGGTTGATTCGTTTATATAGACTCGAATTTGAATGTGCCACTTAATCGAAAATGCCGTGTTTCCAACATCGGTTGTATTCGATCTGCAGGCGACCTCTACTGACTATTGCACAGCATCGGAGTTTCCATTGCAGGAAACTCTGTTGCAGCTAGACCATGCATTTGTATTGCATCCCACTCCTTTTTACAAGCTTTCCACAGGTCGGTAATGGCACGAACTCGACGACAGAACAGGCGTCGCTTGAGGAGTCCGAAAGAACATTAGTCCCCTGGGCTGGCATCTGGACTCTTGACAGGGATATTAGAGAAGGGAATTGCAGAAATTCCAGTTTCCTGTTCCAAAGGCAATAGAATTTCAGCGATGTTTTCGCCGTGTGGCTGTATGCCTTGTCTTGGTGCAGTTCAACCTAATTCGTACCTTGTTCGTACAATGCTGAGATTTAATGCTGGTATATTTCGGGCAGGACGTGAGCATGGTAGTACGCAGCATTAATTTTGACGTTTTGCTCCACCTTTAAGAAACGAAATTCGGCGCTGTACGAGAAAAAGGCTACAATTATGAATCCTTTTCCAAAACTCTCTACGCACTGGCAGAAGAACGTGCTTCGGCCTTTGGCGTCAACAAATCTGTATGTAATGGCGCGAACTTTACCGCAGTCTGTGAGGTTAATCCACACCTCATCAATGATAACAACAAACTTCCACCGATCTCCCGTGAGATGACGTTCATACAGCCTCCTACAGCTCTTTTCTCATTTAGCCACATGACACGCTTTCAGAGCGTGCATACTGCTTGAGGCCTAAATCACTGTGAGTGGTTTATTCTTGCCTGTGATGTGTGACATGTGCTGGCCATTGCACGCTGTGTGGGCGAATTTTCGAAGATCGCCATACACCGAATCATTTGCAATAGCGGTGGGGTTCTCTTCACGAAAGGTTGTTTCTAACTACTCGTGTCGCTGTGGTGGGTCCAAGACTGTATAATACGATTCACAGTGGCAAGACCCACACGAAAATTACGAAGCTGACACATTTCTGTGATGAGCTATACCATGAACTTAACGTCAGAGAGGGCCACAATGAATTCTCTCAGAATTTGTTCAGTTTCGCAGCGTCAGACTACGCTCAGCCAAAAATGCTTTATTGTGTTATTAACGAGACACTGTTGCTTGCTTCGTGGCAATCTCACAGCAATATGTTGCGTATGCGCGGTACAGTTGCACATTAATTTGGCTCAATATAAATGAAACAACATCCGTAGTTTAACTCATTAGTTCAAAGTAGATTGTTTATTCCTGGGATGAGTTTAAATAAAATAAATTGTAATATATAGGTCTATAACAGTTTTATTATTCAATTTCGGGAAAACAAAAGTCAACCATACCTCATTATATCCTTTAATATAATGACTTTTCACAGCCCTAAGTGGTAAGAACACGTGGTCTGCAGTAGGAGTGCTTACCTCGCATACAAAGTCCAAATAATAGTTCGAATTCCAGATTAAACAGTTGTTTCCTCTCATATAGTCTCGATAAGAAGGGACATTAAAATGCAATGAAGAAACCAAATCTTAATGCAAATATATTCGCTCCCGGTGAACCTATACCTTAACTATACAGAGATGGTTATAGTGTATAACACTATTGTCATTTGCAGCTTTGAATATAGTAAATTAGTCAAAAATAAATTAACCCATTAACCCATTACTGCCCCTTGGCAACTTAAGTTGCCACGGCAATTTTTCGTTATAGCGCAGAAATTCATGGATTGACGTTGCAGGTTTTAACCATGAAGTTACTTTGGAGTCTGTTTCGTCATAACATCGTTGCATTTTTCTTGTATGATATATTGACGTAAGGTTAGCATTGTTTTTGGCTACAATGTGTTTTGAGGAGAAATACTCAACTGGATTGATTTCAAAGACTCCAGAAGGAAGGATTGAAGGTTCGCAAAGGAAGGATTAACTTGATTTTAATAGTTATGTTTTCTCAGTGTATTTTCTCCCTCAAAATTGTAACTTTCCAAAATTTTCCCTTTTTTGAATATGTATGTGCCATTTGGCAACTTAAGTTGCCGGCCTAAAAAACAAGAAAAAAATAAATATTTTTCAAAAATATTCTAATTTCTAATTTAGAGTACTATTAAGACCAAGTAGGCGAAAAGAAACTTTTCAAAATACCACTGGGGAATTCTGGGCACTAATGGGTTAAAAGAACATCATAGGCGAGTCTTCCTGGACGGAACTGGAATATCAACGTCTGTTCGATAAATTTAACTAATTTATTTTGATCTTACGTTGCAACTTCTTGGTGTTACAAGGTCTCCCTAGAAGTGAACTAGAATGTTGATTTTAGAAGTGAATATAAATCTATACGTACACTTCAATTGAATGAAGAGTAATAACCAAAGAGCTAATTGGACTTTCTCCCCAACATAAGACTTTCTTTTCAGTAGTAGAGCATTCACCTCTGGTGCATAGGGTTCCTGCTTGGATCCCAGCTCGCGCTAAGTGAACTTTGTAGTGGACAAATACCGTGTGCGTGGGTTTCCTCGGGGTTATTCCGTTTCCTACCACTATCTTCATTCCATCATTTCATTCATTTCTCATCATCACCGTCTTCTTTAGCCTAGCCGGCATAACCGTGGACGTAAAATTCAAAGATTTCATTTCCAAGACTTTCTTTGCGATGAAGCACTGATGTTTAGTTTGCACTAGCATCAATTACCCGCTTCGATGGGTTATATTAAGAAAAAATAGTAATATGTTTCGTTGGTCAGTCACTTTTTACTATTACTAAAGCGCTTCTTGATATTGGTCATTTTCGATGATTTTTTTATATCCCCTCTCCTCCCCATGTTGCGGGCCACAGCATCGGAAGTGTCATTGTTCATCTCAGCGACCCCGAAAAGTACGAATTCGACACTGATATTGGTAATTTTGATATATATATATATATATATATATATATATATATATACCCCTCCCACAATTTTTGCGGGGCTCAATTTGGATTTAAATGACATCAGAAGTGTCATTGTTCATCTCAGTGACCTCAAAAACTATAGATTCGACACTAATATTGGTCATTTTTGATCATTTGTAAATGTCTTTCCCCTCCTTTAAGTTCTATCGTCAAAGTGAATAGATACATACCATCCGAACCTCATGTATGTTGAAAATTTGATTGAGATCGGTTGGGTGGTTCAAGAGTTATTAAGTTTTATTTATTTTTATATATTTGCCCCCTCTCCTCCCCCTCCCATAAGGTCTACCGTCAAAGTGATATGATAAAAACCACCTCAGGTTCGAACCTCGTGTATGTTGATTTTTTTTTTTTTAAAGATCGGTCGGGTGGTTTAAGCGTGGTGAAGTCACAATGACAGTGACTTTTATATTTATTCTTTTTACATAGATCTCTCCTCCCCCACCCCTGGGTTCCATCGTAAAAGTGAAATAACGGAAACATCCCAGGACCGAACCTTATCTATGTTGAAAGTTTGATCAAGATAGGTCTGGTGGCTCAAGAGTTATTAAGTTTCATTTATTTTTATAGATTTCTCCCCTCCCCTTCCCCTCCTGTAAGTTCTACAGTTAAAGTGATATGATGAAAACCATCTCAGGTCCGAACCTCATGTATATTGATTTTTTTAAAAGATCGGTCGGGTGGTTTAAGCGTGGTAAAATCACAAAGACAGTCACTTTTATTTTTACTGTTTTTATATATATCTCCCCCTTCCCCCTTCCCCTCGCTGCACTGTAAAAGTGAAATGAAGAAAACATCCCAGGCCCGAACCTTATCTATGTTGAAACTTTAATCGAGATCGGTCCGGTGGTTCAAGAGTTATTAAGTTTTATTTATTTTCAGGTATTTCCTCTTCTCCCCTCCTCCTTCCCTAAGATCTACTGTCAAAATGAAATGATAAAAAACTTTCCAGGTTTGAACTTCATATATGTTGAAAATTTGATTAGGATCGATCGGGTGGCTCAAAAGTAATTAATTCACGAACATTGTCACTTTTATTTTTATATTTATTGATTTTTGAATATCTCCCTTTCCATCTCCTTCCCTACGTTGCTCCGTCAAAGTGAAATGATAAAAATCATCCCAGTCCCGAACCTCATCTGGATTGAAAATTTGACCAAGATCGGTCGGGTGGTTCAAGAGTTATTAAGTTTTATTTATTTTTTATGTCTCCTTCCTCTCCCTCCCCTAAGTTGTACCGTCAAAGTAAATAGCTAAAAACACTCCCAATACCGAGCCTCATCAGTGTTGAAAATTTGATCGAGATCGGTCGGGTCACATAGTCACTTTCAATTTTACAATATAGATTAATGCAGGTTATAGTTGCATCTGCAAAGTTACAAACATCTTGGATAGGTTTTAGATCGTGTTCGTAGATTATTTATCCTTAAAAACTACAGAACTAAAAACAAAGTACTTTTCACTTTACTGTTTTCTTAACTATGATATTATTTCATTTAAACAGCTGCAAATATTTCGCTGTTTTCAATACTAAATTTCACTTGAATCTGGCTTCTAGGTTCTAATCAGTGCATGAATGATGTCAGACATCAGAAACTTGCTGTATCCAGATTATCATTCTTGTTAATACTTGTAACTAACCACCAACGTCCTTTTGTCTTATTAGGGATGATTCCATACCGGGACGAAGTACCTGGGGGAAATTTATATATCGTCTGAAAGCTCTTGCCATGAGAAATACGAAACCGTTTTCAAATAACAGGCAAACCTGCAACTTGACCCTATAAGGGCCACTTTGATGGTGTTTGAGATCCTACGTTTGGCATACTAAAATATCAGGCATATTAAAATATCCCTGAAATTGTAATGAACATCGGAAAGGCTTTAAATGTACACATTGATGAAACCATGATCGATGCTTGTTATCGGTTAAAGAAATTCAATAATCGACCTACTACTGGTATTATAGTTAAGTTTGTCCAAAGACATCATAAAGAGTTATTTCTTTCACGAAGAAAAGTAAAGAGAAACCTGTCTACAATTGATATAGGTATGAATAGTGACAATCCAATATATATTAATCAATCCTTGGCCCCAGCCAGGAAAATATTGTTTGCTAAGACAAAGCAGCTGCAACGTAATAAAAACTATAAATATCTACGGGTAGATTATAGTGGGAAAGTTAAAATCAGGAAAGGTGACCATTCATGTAATCTCCTCAGAGGAGGACTTAGACAAACTAGAGGGTTAAATTTGTTGTGCTTTGGTCATAAAATTCTTATTAATTTCATCAATTGTGCCTTTTCATGTATATAATGGTTTTATTATCTCACTGATATCAATTGATTAATATTTATAAATACTCTTATAGGAGATGGAGTACAAAAATAAACTGTCATTATATTATCAAAATGTTAGGGGTCTCAGGACCAAAACTCACCTCTTTCTAAAAACATATTAAGTAGTAACTATGATATTATAGCCTTAACAGAAACATTTTTGAATACTGATGTTAAGGCTTCTGAATTATTCGATAACAGGTATAATGTTTTTAGAAATGATAGAGACCTTACGTTATCAGGTAAATCTGGAGGTGGGGGTGTACTTGTGGCGGTTAAGAAGTTATATAAAACTATTCGTGAGGTAAAATATAATGCACAAAATTGTGAATCACTCACAGTATATATTCGTGATGAAACTCAATAGTTATTTATAAATGTTTATATAATACCATCTTCCCCAATAAGTGTATATCAAGATTATTTTAATCATTTAGAACAGAAGAACTGTTTAATTGCTTCCGACATCTTTATAGTTGGAGACTTTAATATAAAAGAAATTGGTAATTCAAATTATAATCTCCTAGGAGGAACTCGAGCAAGATGAGTCTCCCTTAGTACCTGAAGATGTTAATCATCCTAGTTCATCGATTTCAGTACCGTCAGTCAAAAATACCCATAAGTAAGACAACGCAAAGAAAATATTACGATTATAGGAAAGCTGATTTTTACAAATTATACTGTACACTGTGTGATTATGACTGGAAAAACCTATATGATTTCGATAGTGTCGACTTAGCATTAATCTTGCTATATGATTCTTTATATAAATGTTTTGATAATTGTATACCAATATGTACGCAAGTTAGGAAGTCTAGGTATCCGGTATGGTTTACCAGAGAAATAATTCAAACTATTAAAATTAAGAAAAATGTGCTAAAAAGCATAAATTCTCTAGGTATTATGACAAAAGATTCAGGAACTTAAGGTCGGAATTAAAACAGCTTATACATAGAGCTTATGATGAATAAGTAGAACAACTCCAAATGAATGTCAATGATAATATAAAACGTTTTTGGTTATTTGTAAATACCAAATAACAACATAACATATGAAATCTAGTGTACACTTTGAATAACGAGAACTTTTCCCAAGGCAATATTTCAAACAGTTTTGCAAAATATTTTTCTTCAGTTTACAGTCAAATCAACTTTAGTTATAAAATTAACGATGTTCTTGGAGATTTTCCGAACATACATCACAAACTTGATATTTTGCATTTTAACTATGTTACTTCAGATGAGGTTAAAAGTGCTATTAAGCATCTCAAACCCAAACAATCTTGTGGCCCAGATGGAATTCCTTCTTACGTTATTAAAGCATGTCGAGAGTTTCTATCCGAACAAATTAAATTTATTATTAATTTGTCATTGAAAACTAATATTTTTCCTCAAAAATGGAAAGAAACAAAAATAACTCCAATTTAGAAATCAGGTAATTCGAACGTTATGACAAATTATAGGCCTATTTCAATAATTAATTCAATGTGTAAAGTATATGAATACATAAAATACGAAAAGGTGTTTAATCATGTGAAAATTTTCATTTCTCCAAATCAACATGGCTTTTTCCCTAATATATCAACAGTAACTAACTTGTTGGAATTCTTACAGGAGATCTACAATGGTTTTGAAAAAAGGAAAAAATGGATGTAATATATTTGCTAAGGCTTTTGACAAAATAGATAATGAAACTTACAACATTCGGATTATCCAAAAATTTAATTATGTTGTTTCTATCTTATTTACATAATAGAAATCAATATGTAGAGTTTCAATAAGAAATTTCTTATCAGTTTGTAAGTTCATCCGGTGTTCCGCAAGGTTCCAATCTTAGTCCTTTGTTGTTTTTAATTCTAATTAATGATTTGCCTGATGTTGTAGAAAATTCCAATTGTTTGTTATTTGCCGACGATATAAAGATTTATAAATCAGTTACAGTTGAAGAATATAGCAAAATTTTACAACAAAACTTGAATAAAATCACAGACTGGTCTGATTTAAATAAACTACAACTGAACGTAAATAAGTGTAAAAGTGTAACCTTTAATAGAAAAAACAAATTAGTTAAATATGTATACAAAATTAATAATATCCAAATAGAGAATGATACATCGATTAGAGATCTTGGTGTAATTTTTGATTGTAAATTAACATTTGGTAATCATTTAGTTAGTGTTATAGACTCAGCTAATAGAGCCTTAGGTTTCCTTATCAGAAACACAAAAATATTTTCACAACCATCAGTAATTATCAAGTTATATGCAACCCTAGTTAGAAGCAAATTAGAGTATGCGTCGGTAATCTGGAGTCCCCACTTTAAGAGAGACATCCAAGCAATTGAGGTGATTCAAAACAAATTTTTGAGATATTTATATTATAAAACATTTAAACCAGATTCAACAACTTACTTGTCAGTGTCACTTTTACGCTCGCTATTCAACCTAAGTAGCTTAAAGGATAGAAGAATTGTACATTCTCTTATTATTTTAAGAAATATATTGACAAATGGAATTAATAGTTCAACACTGTTGCTACATATTCCTTTCTATGTACCAAGATATCACACCAAAAATCAAAATATCGTTTATATACCTATGTCGAAAAGTTCAACTCATGCACACTCACCTATTATACGAATGCTGAGAGTCTATAATAAATTAAATGATAGGATAGACCTATTTTCATATGGAAAAGTTAAATTTGTTAAATTTCTCTATGAAATACTGAATAATGACCATGTATGATCTATCAATATTTGTTAACGTACTGATATATATATATATATATATATATATATATATATATATATATATATATATATATATATATATATATATATATATATATATTATTGTTCTCGTGGCTGGATTGTACATTCTTTCCTTTTTATTTTTTAGTATTTTTTATTTTATTTCTTCTTTTCTTTCCATGTTTTATTTTTCTTCTTTGTAAAATCATGTTACCATCAATTATATAAGTCAAGAAGATATGTTATGAGTGAATGTCTGTGTACTTTCATATAAATAAATAAATAAATATTCGACAGAATAAAAATGAATGTTAAGATGTATCACGCGTAAATGCCTGAGCCCATCATGTTCCTTTTCGGCTCATTGCTAGAACGTGACTTGGAGAAGGGTTTGATAATATCACTTTGCACCCTGACGTACCCGTTTGGTTAGTGTCGCCAACGAACTGTAACTACAATGTGGAAAATGGTTTCTGTACCACTGGATGTATATCCATGAAACCTGACATGAACATCATTTGTCATTGGAGAAAATATACTGTGGACATATTCCTCTCCCAAGTACCTCAGTTTGTCAGTGTTGCCAACCAACTGTAAAAATGAGAAGTTGTAAAACAGGTTCCGTTCAATGAAACGTTTATACTCCAAGCTTGGCAGAAACATCACACGATACTTTAGCAAAAAGATGTTTAGTATTACCATCTTCCAATAATCCTAGGTTGTCACTGTTGCCAATAAAGTGTAAACATCATAATGTTGCAAATGGTGTGCGTGCCATTGAACGAATATAGAACAAATGTGACAGAAGCAGTATTAGACAATGGAAAACATAGCGTGAATGTCTCCGCCTCCCACAAACCCCAATTTGGCAGTGTTGCTAACCAATTCGAACATCCAAAATTTTCACATGAAGTCTAAGCATTGGCAGACATAATTAGACTGCGACCCATACTAGTTTGTAGTCTGTTAGTGTAAATCCACAGGCATTCATACTGTCAGTGTTTCCAACCATACTAAAATACATTTTCTCGAAAGGTTGGCTGAACATTGCATGCATAGAGACAAAACTTGAAATAAACATCATTCAACACAACAGCAAACTTCAGTATTGCTAACGTTTTCAAAATGAAAGTTCTTCAAATAGCAGTATACTAGTTTGGCGATATTTTTATATTGTCTAATAATATGAACATGTGGGTGAACATATATCATGGGACATTACTGTTGACCACGTAACAATGAAATACACTGGTTAGGAGTTCATATAGAAAGAAAGGGTTAGATGAGTCATGCATGCATTTGGTCATAGGCACTTCATTGTGACATGCTTATACATTCTTTCGAGAAAATGTATTTTAGAATGGTTGAAAACACTGACAAACTAGGATGGTTGGGAGACGGTAATACTCGACGTCTTTTTGGTATAGTGTCGTGTGGTTTTAGCCAAGCTTGTTGTATAAACGTCTCATCGTACGGAACCTGCTTTACAACGTCTCATTTTTACAATTGGTTGGCAACATTGACAAACTGGGGTACTTGAGAGAGGAATATGTCCACAGTATATTTTCTCCAATGACAAATGATCTTTATGTCAGGTTCATGGATATACATCCAGTGGTACAGAAACCATCTTCCACATTGTAGTTATAGTTCGTTGGCGACACTAACCAAATGAATACGTCAGGGCGCAATGTGATATTATCAAACCCTTGCCCAAGTCACGTTCTAGCAATGAGCCGAAAAGGAACATGATAGACTCAGGCGCTTATGCGTGATACATCTTAACTTTCATTTTTATTCTGTCGAATATGCCATACATAGGGTCACAAATACCAACAAAGCGGCCCCTTATAGGGTCAAGTTGCGGGTTTGCCTAGAAAACGGTTTCGAGTTTGATTTGAAAACGGTTTCGTATTTCTCATGACAAGAGCTTTCAGACGATATATAGGTTTTTCCCAGGAACTTGATCCCGGTATGGACTCATCCTAGTTAGTACATTAGATATTTATTCATAAATTTAAAGTAGTTATCAACTTTATACTGTAAAAGCCCGTTCTTCAAGGTAAAGCCATTGGTAGTTGGCCGATTTTTTTAAAAAAAATGAACATTTCATGTAGCTACTTTCAAATATTCATAGCTCAGACCGTAATTGACGTAGACGCGTAAAACAAGAAGAATACACAGCATAGAAGAAATATACAAAGTATGACGTACGCAAATTCGAAGAACTATCGCCTTAGGAGGGGACAAAGGAAATGAAAAATGGCTCCCGAAGTATGGCTCTTATTTTGTTCTGGTCCTCAGATCATTATAAATATGCTATCAAAACATGGCGGTGTTGTTTAGAGCGTACAACTGGAACTGGAATGTTTCGATTTGTTATATATATTTGTAAGTGAAGTAAAAATCAAAGGAAAAATCCTTCTAGTCTTTGGTAAGTTATTCTGCACAGTATTTTGGAAGCATGAGTTAGCGCGCTTCTCCTCTTCGGGATTGGAACGGTAATGTTCCTCTCAAAATCTTTAGGTATTCTCCTTGATGAGGTTATACGCACAGTTCTGTCTCCTTTTTATTTTCTTTTTTTTTCACCAAGTGTTTTTCCAACCTCAGTAGATACTTGACTTACTTCTGAAGCTTTGCCGGGTTTCATTTTCTCTAGTACTTTTTCAATTGTATTCATACACTAGCAGCGTTCACCCCGCTTCGCTGCGGTCACCCCGGAACGCAATAAACTTTGTTACTTAGATAATTTTTACTTTTTCGCTTTCAAGTGATATGATAAAAACCATAGAAGATTGCAGTAAATGTTAACATTATATCGCCTGTCATTTATGTTAACCCGCCCCGCTTCGCTGCGGTCACCCCCGAACGCAATAAACTTTGTTACTTAGATAATTTTTACTTTTTCGCTTTCAATGATATGATAAAAACCATTATAACGCCTGTCATTTATGTTAACCCGCCGAGTGACACGGTCATGCGGGTTGCATATACATACGTTTATTTTTATACCTATGATGAACTAACAAAGGATTTGTACGTAATGGACACCTGAATGGTCAATTATCTCAAGACACTGGTAATTGAAAATTAAAGTGATATGATAAAAACCATCTAGGGTCCAAATCCTAATAACCCCCCAAAAATAAAAGAAATTGGTTCAGCCGTATTAGCGTGATGAGCGGACAAAGGATTTGTACGTTCTCTTTTATATATATAGATAGATTTTGAAAATTGATGAATTCAGTTCGTCTTTACTCACTTGATCCTGTTCTGCAAGTCCATGTATATCTCAAAGTTATCTCAGTTCAAGATTTCTTCAATTGTTTCTGTCGTGCCATTGCGGTACAAAAACTACATTGCCAATGTACAGTAATCAGCTTCTTTTATTTTACTTTAGCCTGATTTCGAGCAATCTATCAGAATCTTTGAATGATTGCATAAAACACATTCCATACAGTTTTATATCCGAACAAACTTGCTAAAAGCTTCATTATTACAGTGCAAAAGTGCTAGTTAGAAAATAAGTAGATAATACAAACGGTCAATACCAATAATTTTGGATAATAAGGACACAATACTCTCTTTTCTTCTATTACAAGATGGAGTTAAAGGAATATAAGATTGCTGTTAACAGTATTTGTTACTGATTAAGAGTTACTGTGATTAAGAGTAATGCTGTGTACTGTAGAAGAAAGCGAACTTTCTTTTCTACTGCAGATTTTTCACTGCTTAGAATTCGAGGTAACTGAAAAGCCTCAGAAACATATACCGTACTCCACGAAACTAAATATATATCTTGTGGTACGTATTTGTAACGATTTAAATTGTGCAAAACTTGAAGCCAATGGTTGTTGGGTTTTCAAACCGCATTTTATTATTTCCAAACCGAAATTCAATTTTGATTTGTATACCAATGTTTGATTTCAAAAACCGAAAATCGATTTTCAGATATTCGATTTTTCAATAATAGCCTAATAATAATAATAATAATAATAATAATAATAATAATAATAATAATAATAATAATAATAATAATAATAATAATAATAATAATAATAATAATAATAATAATGTTATGAAACGTGAACAACATCAGTAAGTACACACTCCGATGAAGGTTTAGTTATCTGACAGAATTCATTGAAGATGTTTTGATAGTTGGCTGAATGTTGACTTTTAGTAGTCGATTAATCGTCCACTGTTCGTCTGATTACTTCCTGACTAACGGACCACTGAGTGTCTGATCTCAAGGTGAAACCTGCGGTTTCAACTATATGAGCCAATGGTGTGGGGACGCTTACTTGATTCCCACGTGTCGATGACCTGTAATTTTCTTCCCTTGAATTTTGTTGACATAGGGAGTTACACAGTGATATATTTTCTGTGAAGTCGTGTGCATTTGTCGAGAAAAATACCTTACAAATGGAAATAAGATACTGTGAAGTCTCAAATTTAATTTGAGAGCTCTCTTATAGCTACAGGATGTCTACATTGTTAACGTAAATATCTTTGTCACGGGAGATGTGGGTTCAACTACCGGCGGGAGCTTATGTTGTTTGGATTCCACGTTAAGCTTTACGTCCATGTCTCTTAGCCTCGGTGCTGAAAGGGATGTTAAATTCCAACCTAACCAACCAAGCTTTCTTTCGCTAGTTATACAAACGGAACAAACAACACTTCCAGCGTTTTTTCACTGCGTACACTTATTCCAAACCTCAATTACATCTATAGGATCCTAAGAGAAGATTCCGTACCTTCCTTCTATTGAAAATAGGTTGGTGATTGGTTAGATTTTAATGTAGCGTCTCTTTCTGTAATGAGGCTATATGAAACACGGATCTACGACTTAGCGAGGGGTCCAAATCACATGAAATCCCACCAGGAATCGAACTCAAGTTTCCTCGTTAAAGACGCGTACGCTAATCATGTAGTCACAGAGGAGCTTTATTGAAACTTGAAATGGTAGATTGAACCACTTCCGGTTTCCATGTTGAGTCTCCAGAGGAGAAACAAAAACAGATAACGAGGAATGCTTTTCTATTGGATCTACTCCACCTATTGTTATTACCTTTAAAAATTGTGAAGACGTATTTTTTAAAGTGAAGATGAAACAAAATCACGTCATGTGTAAATTTTTATAGTTTACTTTCAACCAACCCTGTGTGACATACGGTGGGTTTACTCAACAGAAGTGCTGTACAGAAAATTTCTTGCAAGTTCCTATGCTGATTTTTACAACATTCCTTCCTTTCTTCATCCCACTTTCGATCGCATTTGCGATATTGCAACATCTTAACTGCAACTTGTACTGTGTCTGTTCTGTCTTCCCAATAATATGAAACAGAATGTCAGGTAATGTAACAACAAGGAAGCTGTTCTTGGGAACAGAGAATCGGGAACTAACTTAAAGGTCAGCATGTGGAGTTGACAAGTCACTGTCAATTGTTTAAGGTTAGTGTAAAGGGACAAGTTTTGCCGATAGATGTCACTACAATCTTCGTATCTCTCCCATGTATTTTTTACCTTTCACGAAAATTTACAATTTCTTTTACAAATTTCAACCTAGAGAGTTCAAATTTTTAGAGAAGGGAAGTTCATAACCTATCAAAGGGAACAATTCGTGCCGATTTTTTATTTAGAATTTTCTTTATTATTGAAACAGTTTCACTGTTAAAGATTTAGATAACCATTTCAACAATCAAGCAATTTCAACAATGAACAAAATTCTAAATAAAAAAATCGGCACGGATTATTGCCTTCAGTAGATTATGAAGTTCCTTTTCTAAAAATTTGAAGACTCTAGCTTGAAATTTGTAAGAGAAATCGCGAATTTTCGTGAAAGGTAAAAAATATATGGGAGAGATACGAAGACTGTAGTGCCATCTATCGGCAAAACTTGTCCCTTTAAACCAACCTGGTTGATCATTTAGTTATCGGGGTGTTTTTCGCAAGATTCCTCAGACGATGACTTATTTATCGCACGGGCCACCATGCGTAGAAGGCTTTACTCCGAGACGAGGCAACTGTCAGTTCGACAGCATTGTTCTATAACATCCGCATAAAGAAAACATGCTTAGAGTTGAGGAATCAACCCTGGAGAATTCAGACACACATTTCAGGAAATCCTACATACATATACAATACAAATACAGTTTGTTAGAGATACTGTAAATGAAGAATCATCGTGAGAAACTATTTAATGTCTCTCATAACTTCCTCCCTTCCCGGACACAGTCAATATCCAGCCTGTGGGAGCAGATGAATGAAGGGAAAGTCAATTGCCTTTAGGCAGCTCTGGTTTTGTTCGTTCCGTTCCGTGTCAGCCGGATGCCACACCCCTCTCTCTCTCAGAATAACGTGGATTCCATTGAAGAGAGTTTTGCACTGAACAAAAAGTTAACAACTGCAGACACTCGATAACATAGCATTAGGATTGTAGTTGTGTCATTAATCCATAATTACTTCTGTGTGAGGGAAGAAGGGAGAAAGAAAGAAAGAAAATAACACATTTCAAAAAAATATTATTAGTATTATTTATCCACAAACCAATTCTCGTTTAATTACTAAAGGTGCTTTGCTCGAAGGCTACAAAATACAATAATATTTTGCAGTTTTTGTCTCAATATTTTTTTTCTATTTTGTTTCAAATAAAAGAAATGAAAGTTCCATTTTGAAGAAGGAATAATGTCAATTTCTGCATTCGTAAATAATGATCTCCGCAAATTAGGGATGGCCAGAAGATTTCGGATCCAGCTTACCCGGTTCCGAATCCGGTGAAAATAGGGTACCTGATTGCAGAACCCGAATCCAGAACCGAAAGTCGGGTACCCGGTTTAAAAATTCAGAATCGAGTACCTGGTTCCGGAACCAAGAATGGGGTACCCGGATCCATTATTACTCGGGATCTGAGTATTTCAGGAGCCAGTTCTGGTCAACCCTACTGAACATTTGTGCAATATATCTTTGAAGTTTAGTGTTCCTTCCCAGCACTGAGGCTGTATGAAACGTGGACCTACTTATTAAGCTGGTAACCACCGTAGTTCGCCCAAACCTTACTGCTCTCTTACAGTGAATTCAATCCAGCACCACGTGAATACATATTTGTTTTTATTGTAGTTGTTTCAAACAAGAATAAAATCTAAAATTAATTTCTTAAGAATACTGATATTTATACTCAACCAAATATAGAATTTCATTAATATTTGTAAGCATCTTTCAGGATGATTTAGTTAGTTTGACAAAATTTCTGTTCAAAATATTGTAACATAAAGTATATTATTTACAAAAGGCTACAATACAAACACGATAACAATAAATTTCTGTACGTTATTACCATATTCAATTTAACAAGAAAGCCAATTGTGTTTGTTAAAGTATACAAGGTCTAATATACATAATATACAAGGTGTATTTCATATGGAATCTGTAACAGTTGTAGAAGTAACGTTACGAAATCATAAGCTTAATAACAATAAGTTAATAATACTTATACAATACAAATGAAACGACTAGTTATTACTCAGATGACTGAAATTAAACGAATTAAAATTTCTAATTTAACGTTTCATATGTGTGTCCTTCAGATAAAAGGAGATGGATGTTCAATGAAATTTCAAGGTTATTACAAAATTGGCAGTATATGAATGCGGGAAGAAAGAGGAGAGCCCGGCAAAGTCCACGAACATGATATTGTGTAATACAAACTTTTATGAGTTGGGGTCAAACTAGCGACTCCTCGGACGAGAGAGGGGAATACCCTATCTTTTTTTTTTTTTTTTCAAATTTACCCCGACCAGGACCTCCATGATTTCCTAAAGAATCGTTTTGAATACTAACAGAAGTGCCCGTTAGTCGCACGAGAAGAATAATGCTGATGCAAAATCTTTGACAGCAAAGAAATCTGTGAAATATACAGTAAAACACCCCTTAATGGACATCTCTCAATATGGACACATCCATAATATGGACAAGCTTTTTTGTCCCGCCAAAAATATATGTGTTATTATGGGAAAGCACACACTCCCTTTTACAGAAACTTTCAGATATGGAAAATCTTCTTTTGTCCCAAATGTTCTAGAAAGCTCTTCATAACAAACAGGAATTCTCAGCTCGTGTGTATTTAAGACAAAAATACTTTCTGCAGTTTAAAAAACATCTTTAATTGATCCTTTCAATTAATTTAGCAGTGCAAACAAATTTCAATTAGAAATTTGTGTCCATATGAGATATGGCAGACTTTCTCCGAAGAAATGCATAAAAATCATGATTGCCGAGCCCTATATTCATTTTCTGTATTTAATAGTAAGTTGCACGTTGTTACTGGGTTACTTTTATTTTTAATACAGTCACTAAGCAAGTTAAGGGATTTTCATAGAGGTATGACAAGTACTTAAGAAAAAAGTATCAAACAAGAAGTAACGACCACATGAATACATCTTCTAAGTATACTTTTATTTCTTTATAGAAAGCGATTCCCCTCCCATTCCCTCAGTAATTCGAACACTGAGCATGAAATTAGCCTACTTTCATGTTTGTAACAAATGTATTTACTGAATAATGCATACAATTGCATGATTTGTAGATGTTCTAAATTCGTGTAACCTCTCTATAATGGATATCTCCCATTAACGGCTAAATAATCATGCCCCATCTTTGTCCGTTAGTGACAAATTCCACTGTTTGACGAAGAGATATGAATGTCTTCAGCATTTCTCCCATCGATTTTCGGGCTAGCTGACATGCTCGTCCCTCACACTGGAAAAATGGTTACTGCAAAATAATTTGAAGGTCTGAAAGGTATGCAGCCTGGAATTGCAAAAATGGTTAAGTTGAATACCTTACAGACACTATCATTTACTGAACATAAACGTACTATAAATTTTGACCACCACCCCACCAGTCTCACTAGAGCCGAAAATCCAAAAAATAACTTCTTCATACGAAGTCTGATCTGGTGAAGTTCTCTATCTGTCTACAAAATTTTGTAGCTATAGAAGTGTCTTTTCATGCGAGAATCTGATGACACATACAAACATACACATTTTTATACATTAGCATAGATTGATTCTGCTTAATCCAATACGACAGAGATACGAAGGCAAAACTTTGAGAATAGTTAAAGATGCCCATGCTCTTCAGTTGAACTCGAATCAACGATGAATTACAACTCGTAATCCGAAGCCGAACTCCTGAAACTACTCGACTATTGCAACCGGCAATGAGCCACCGCGTCCAAAACGGCTTTAACGATTTTGATCATATTTCAAAGATCGTTTCATTAACAAAATCCTACTATTTAGTGTAAGTCATTTTCCTAGAAAGAATCTAGAAGGGATAGTTTATTCTTAGTGGTAGGTTCTATCTGAAAGATTTTCTCAAAAACACAATATATGATTTTGTCTATATTTCATAAATTTATCTATTATTAATAAAACTACACTGTAGTGTAAGGAGGTTCTCTTTGAAAATCCTCAAGGTGTAATTTACTCTTAGGGGTGTTTCTTCTGGAAGTTTTCCTCAAAAATGACTCAGGCAATATTGATCATATTTCATAAATAAATGTTTCATTAGTAACTTGATAATACGGCATAACACATTTGGCCATATTCTTGGGCTGAGTTTTCCTTGGACGATTCTTTCAAGAACAACTCAGACGATAATTACCTGACAATGTGGTGTAACTCATTTGTCCTGAAACAACCAAACAAGTAGATTACTCTTGAGGCTGAGTGTTTTTTTTTTTTTTTCGGACTATTTTCTCAAAGATGACTCAGATGATTCGATTTACATTTCATAAATGAATATTTTATTAAACACCCTAAAATACGGATTAAGTGATTTTACATTAATAAATCCACAAGGAGTAGTTTACTGTTGAGGATGAGTTGATTTTTGGGTGATTTTTCTCAAAAACGACAGACGATTTTGTTCACATTTCATTAATAACCTTACCGTATTGTGTGTATCACTTCTCATGAAAATATCGACCAGGGATAGTTTACTTTCTTCTTTTTCTCTTTTTGACAATTCCTTCAATATTATTTGTGAGATTTTGTCGATATTTCGTAAACAAATATTTCACTAATAATCCTAAATGCCCCTTACTTTGTGAAAAGTGACTGTTATATGAAGCTGTAATATATAATAATCAAATTTAATTCAAGTGATAATAAATTTAAATCACAGAACAAGGAACAATTAACTAGTCTTAAATAGGGACGTCGTTTGGGACTCGATTGGCGCAATAGCTCCCCCTGAGTTCGAGATTTATACACATTTTAATTCCATTTTAATCAATAGGATAACAATACAACAATAAAAAAATATATATTCTACTTATATTGGGAAGATATTCTGCCCCCTTCTCCCCCAAAGCAAAAATTGAAATGAGGTTGCTGGTTTGAGTGGCGGATTTAGAAGGGAAAAACTAGGGTGGGGGCAATCAGAGCCAAGATTATGATAGATATATCATGAGTTCACTATAAACTTTCCAAAATATATAAATAATTGCTTCAATTTATTTTGTCATTCAAAAATCTAAGGAGAGCTAGGCTCCCGGCTAGATCCACCATTGGCTGGTCTTAAAGAAGAAATCAGTAAAATCACATCATTAAAATTCCAAAATTATTTAAAAGAAAAGAGGAAAATAAATTCCCACACCTATCAATGAGCTGAAAGAAAAATTGTAGGTATTCAACACTGCTAAGAAAGTGTGTACATTTTTAGGTGGTGCAGTATTTTCGGCATAAACTATATTTTAAGGACTCCTATTTTTAATTCATAGCTACCACTAACTGCAAAATTTATTACTCGAACTTGTAAAAAAAATATACAGTATTATCTTCGTATGAGCCACCGTAATTTCAATTGCAGCGAACCTTTGATACGGACGAAAAACAATTTCATTAATCTTTAACGTAAGCTTATAGGTCGATAGAAGGACATTAGCGTTCCCCTCACGAAAAAGCTCACGTAGAAGTGTTAATTTATTATCATGAATGCAGGATACTCGTCTCGCCTGTACACTTTCTAAAAGAACATGTTACACTTTGTGTTTTCACTTTCTATAGGTGGCGGTTTCAGACCGAAATAACTTTTAACATTATCTATTTATATTGTCGAAGTTTTACCACTGAGGTGCAGCTCTCATAATGGTTTACCCGTACAGCATTCATGAATGTCAGGGCGAAAAGGTCACTCTCTCGAACTCTGGTAGTGTCACATGGACTGCGTATATTTCACACGAGTTCCAAATGCAACTCAACCAATCCGCTAATAGCGCTACTCACAACACGACAAATTTCTATTCTCGTTTCGGGAATCGAGTCGAGAAGTATATTTTCAAGTACGAGACGAGATGGGGAACATGATAATTCTCGTCTCGTTTTCGAGACGAGACGACAAATTTCACGAGTCTTATAGATAACACTAGTTTACCCATATCTTAGATCTTAAACATTGTTTTGGTGTTAAATAATTCATAATATAAAAATTATAAATTGATAAAGTGATTGTATCGAACACAACGAAAAGCATTTAGCAAACGTTTAATGCTACACAAGTCATTACTACACAAAATACTCTAATAATTAATATTGTTATATTATTTCGTGATCCTCTCGTGATGCGAAAGGATTCTGATCACGTATATGAAATTAAGAAATACAGTATATCAGGGCATAGATTTGGTACATAAATTTACAAAAGTAGATGATACAAGACTTCTATGAAAGTTAGGATTCGAGAGAAGGAAAAGACATTATTTCTCGTCTCGTCTCGTTGGCAACATGTTTTGCTATTTAACCGTATAGCTTACTTAATTCGATTAATTCTTGTCATCAGCATCTCCCTTAACCTCGGTCCAAGATGGTAGGACCTTAAACAAATATATATATATATATATATATATATATATATATATATATATATATATATATATATATATATATATATATATATATATATATATATATATATATATATATATATATATATATATATATACAGCAGAATCTTACTTAGCCTGGGATCAAATCAGAAATAAAGAGAAACAAAAAAGTTTACATACGAAAGAAAATGAAAGAAAAGTGTTTTTAAGAATTTTGAATTTTGACTGTTTTTCAAATGCAAGATTCTACAATATTATTACTGTCCAAATGCCCAAAAATAAGACATACTAAACGATAGATTTCTTTCAGCTGAGCAAATGATATACGTGAGTCTAAAACCTTACGTGTAATTTTGGACAAAATGGAGAAACCTTTTTTTCTTGTAAATCTAATAATTGATCCTATGCGATAACTATGCCACTTCTTAAGGTGAAAGTAATATCGAGAAAGTACCTAGGTAGTATCATTAGGGTCTTCATTATCACCATAGCAACATGACAGTGCATGCATAGTATCGCTTATGATTACCTTAAACCTTAATTTTTGTTTACGTAAAATATAATTCTAAAAGAACTACTACATTCTCCACTATAAGACATATATCAGTTCACAGATCACATCGTGCTGAACAAAATAACATGCTTGAGAATAAATTATCATGCGTAATTTTTGAGAAAATCGAGAAGCACGCCATTCATTCTCAATAATAATGTACACAATTTTTTCATGCTGGAGCAGTCTTCACAGATCTATGTAGCACTGGATATGTTAAAAAATGTTAACTAGTGAATCATATTTATTGTTATTTGTGCTCTAAAGATGGCACACATACCTCTATCATTAATGCACACAGTACTGGGAAATTTTCATCTCAATTGTGGAAAAGTCATTTCCGTCTCTCTTTCAGAAAATACTGCAAAATATTAGTAAAAATTTCTTAAGTATACTGTGTTTCTCATTTACAACCCTCCTATTGATATCAGGTTGTCTAAAAAGTATTGAAAATTGAGAATACATTTATTGTGATTTATCTCTCTCTCTCTCTCTCTCTCTCTCTCTCTCTCTCTCTCTATATATATATATATATATATATATATATATATATATATATGAAAGTGACTATGAAGAGTGATATTTCCGATGCCGTTTAAATCCAAATTCAGCCGGCATCTCTCCTTAAAGCCATGGCTACTGGAGGAAGAAGACAGACTCTTTACTTCAGCATTTATTCCCGTTATCAAAATATCTGCTAATCATTTTTTCTTCACAAAGACCTGTGATAAAAGTCAAAAGTGTCCATGATTTTATGAACTATGGGGAGGGGGAAATATAGAAATAAATAAAAATGAGAGTGATTATGTTTAAGATGTAATGACTCTTGAACCACCCGACCTAACTTGATCAAATTCTCAACATAGACGAGGTTCGGGCCTCGGATGGTTTTTATCATTTCAATTTGACGGTGCAACTTAGGGAAGGAGGAGATATTTAAGATGATTGAAAATGACCGTTATTAGTGTCGAATTCATAGTTTTGGGGGTGAACAATGTGATGAACAGTGACACTTTCAATGAAGTTTAAATCCAAATTCAGCTCTTTATGTCCGAAACGGAATGTATTCTCCCCATGCAAAGAACGGGTAGTCTGTTATTAATAATATGCATAATAATTACGTTCGGTGATCTTCTGGCATTTTCGGCAACAACATAATGCTGTTGTTTTAGAACTTCAGTGGTTTCTGGTATAATAATAATAATAATAATAATAATAATAATAATAATAATAATAATAATAATAATAATAATAATAATAATAAATGTGATAATTTGCGCAGGCCTCTTTGGAAATTAATCTAAGAACATTCCGAGCGTTCTACAGAGAGCGAAATAAATGATACTCTGACAGTGCCAAGTTCAAGCTATATGATGGATGTATTAAAAATCTCTCAACTAAACTCTCTCAGTTTTTGATGGGTCGTTAAAGATGTATGCAGTCTGGCGTTGTCACCGTGGTAGAGGACATCTTTTTTGTTGATCAGTTCCGGCCGTATCTTTTGACTTGCTAGATGCATTCACGCGACATTAGAAGTCCGAGTCTATTGTACTGTTTGATGGTTGTGACGCATAATGCCCTTCCAATCCCACTAAACGCTCAGCATATCTATCCAGGGCATCAGTGCGGGCTTTGTCACAGAGTGTGAAGCTTCTCCTCGCTTCAACCACGTTGTTGTCGTAGGTTATTCCCATGATCAACCGCTTCAGAAATGCCTGGAGTTCGTTACGCTTCAGTAGAAATTCGATTATGTAAATGTTTTTGAGTCAGATCATGTGGATCCAAACATCGAGTTTTCTTTTGATAGCAAACTATCCAGTGTTTCTTCCAGACTTTTTTTTTTTTTTTTTGAGGGGAGCAGTGCAGCCCCACCGGTGGAGACAAAAAATAATACGTCTATAATATAATAATAAATAGAATAGTACCAACAGTGCCCCTCTGGAATACTAACTGTAAGTGTGCCCCCTGGAACATTTTTTTTTCTGAAAGAACGACAAACTATCTATAAACGGTTAATACTGGTTATGGATGTTTAGGTCACTGGTGATGTCATGACTGCTTACATGCCGATGTTGCACGACTTTGGCAGAATATAATCTATTTTTGTTTTGATTGGTCGTCAACTGAGAGGAGCATCTTGGACATGTAAATTTCCAGAACGAAAATGGCCGTATAATGTCTTCCCTGTTGCTTTTATAAGTATCTTGCTCATAAACATCATAACCTCTTTTACATTTCTGCGCAGCATTTGTACCTTTATCGAAATAAAATTGTAAAATGTAGCGCAGTTTCAGGGAAAATTCACTTATTTTCACGGCGAAATACCTTAAATCTAGAAATTTCCAACACTTTTCACATTTCAATTGGCAGCTCCCAAATGACGTTAGGTCCGACCCGCTGCGGTTCATATACCCTGAGATTTCGGACACTACACCCAACCCATGCCCACAAGGCTCAATACTTTTTAGACTACCTGATATATTTCAATTCTGTATACATAAGCAAAGCTCTGATAGAAGATATTCCAACTGTAAAATATACTTGAAGATTCATGTGTTCTGCACAGTACCTCTTCCTTTCCACAGACAATGATATGTCAAACCGTTTAGGTTCTTCACCCTTGAGACGAAGAAATGATCTTTAAATCACAGAGTGTGACAACAACTCTCAGCTTCCGGCATCTCCCCTAAAAGCCATGGCCACTGGAGGAAGAAGACAGACTTTACTTAAGCATCTACTCCCGCTGTAGAAATATCTGTTTTCATTTTTCTTCAGAAGCACCTGTGAAAAAAGTCAAAAGTGTCCATGATTTTATGAACTATAACAAACTATAACTGATACAGAAGTGTGCCTTAGTCCTACCTCATCTCGTTAAGTTTCAGGATACTATTACACGACATAACAAACAAACAAAAAGGTAAGTTTCTAATATTTCAGAATTCGCATTAATGTATCTTTGGTTTCTAATGCAGTGGTGCATTTAGTTTCTTTGAAAAGTGAGAGCTGGAGAGTGTCGCTATGCCTATTTAAGCAAAAGTAAATATTTTGAGATATGCCAAAATTATTGAACTTATGTAAGTCTGTTATTATTTAGTTTTGAGGTGCGGCATTTTGTAAAGTGATAAATATAATTATAAAGTACCTCAAAGTGGCAATAATTCGATTTCTGCCAAACTTTAGGGGATATTTAGGTTCGTGTGTTTCATTGTCAGGTATCCAAACAAAGATCCAAGTAAAGAGATGTGTAGATTCTTGAAATCGAAGGAAACTCTCAGGATCGGCTCCCGCGGGTCACTTTGTCAGTCAGCTTACGAAATAGTGAACTGAACGGAAGGCATTCTTGTTGTTGTACTAGTAAGGCAAATCTACGGAAAGAAACCTTAAATTAAGGGGGGGGGGGATATAGTGACTTCAATATAATAGTTCCTTACCAATGTGTTTTTGATAATATTGGCAACTTCCCACTATAAATTCAAACAGTGTCCAGGTCCATTGCATTCTTTCAAAGAAAGTTCCTTCTCAATATACTGCATGTTCTTTCCCCTTTCAACTACTTCAAGATTATTATTGAATTTAAGAGATAGTTCCTCCTTCAAATGTACTTTTATTATCATAGGCACATTTTACACATCCTTATTGTCATAGATAAAAGTGAATGAAATAAATATTTGAATGTAAATGTTAAATGAAGTTGCAATGTACTTTTGTACTTAAAAAAAAAAAAAAAAAAAAAAAAAAAAAAAAAAAAAAACCTGAATATCTCAGTACACTAGCGGATCCAAAAGGGTCTTTGGAGGAGGCGGATCATCTCCTGGGTGATTAATATAGGTTTGAAGTAAGGATATTTACATCAAATCACAATAGTGCAATATTATATAGACGCTTATAAAACGATAGCCTTTAGGGGGAGTGGGACGGTCAGTCACACAGCCGTCCCCTTATATATATATGGATTGCTTGTTGCATGAAGCCGAAACGCTCTCTGAGCATAACAAACAAATATCAAATTCTACTTGGTTGTCATGGTTACATTCCAGTGGCAAAGACTCATGTGTTTTTCGCCTTCTCCTGCTTCGCCTTACGACCTGCAGCAATGAAATTCTCATGTAAAACTTATCACTTTCTACGAGTATCTTGATGTAAGGGGCAACGGGAAGTCTCATATCGTATTTTCACGTTTCGCCTTACGAACTTAATGTTGGTAAGCTTGCAAATACGGTATCAGGTTGTCTAGGAAGCAGTGTTGAATTCAGACATTTTCACCCGGGGGGAATGTCAACTCCTCGGGGGGAGTTGTTTTTCTGTATTTTTGCAAGAAAGCAGCATATTTAACAATTCTATTCACATCTTACCTAATATTGAGACTAATTGCTGATAAATATTCATCGTGAGATTATAATTTAAAAAAAAAAAAACAATCGTTTAATTTTATCTAAAACATTAAACAAAGACTGGCAAATATATTTTAGGCTAAACTTTAACTGCTATTTACAGTAGCTATTTTTGTTATGATTTCCTATATTCAGTAGTTACTATTTGTTACTAATGTAGAAATTTGTAAAAAAATTTAAATTAACTCAAATATTTTTTGTACTAAAACAAACATACATAGGAATATCTTAACAAAAAGTTATCATTCTTTCTCACACTTCTGATTCTAAATCAAGCGTATTAGCCTTGGTTTGTTCACTGCATACACATCAATAGTTTAGTTTATGTGAAATCTTCAGTAGGATTAGTGCCGTGTCGTGGAAAATCAGCGCTTGGCGCGAGAGTATACGACGGCATCCCCGTATATATGAGTGAGGTCGACAGACCAGCCGCGAAAGGTGAGAAAATTTTAAAAAGTAAACCCTGCTTTTCCTTGATTTTGAGCACTTTTCATTACTTTCTTTCCTTTCATTTTATATATGTACACATGTGTTTCATTCCTCTGTTTTTCTTTCCTTCTTTTCTTTTCCTTTTCCCTCCCGAATTTTGCGCCCCTTACTTCGGCGCCCGGGGCCGTCACCCCGCTTGCCCTTCCCTCATGGTACGGCTCTGAGAAGATCTTCATCACCTTCAATGGCAATCTTTCACTTATATACTACTGTCATATTGATAAATTCTATCTATATAAATCTCTTACCCAGGAGGGATAACTGTTCCTCTCTGATCCCTCTAAGTGACACCCTCTGAATCTCACCCTTTAATTGAATTATTTTTAGTTAAAGAAAGGTGTGTTTACTTTAACAATCGTAAAACACATTTACGTCTGTTACTTCCGATGCGAGAAATGGGATTTAGGCGCTCTATTTCAAATAATGCAAGAACTGTACATTTTCAAGAACTGAAGTCTGCTGACATCAGAGATCATATGGAATGATCGAAAGATCTTCCCTATCTTTCCTTTCCTATCTCAACCTGTGCTAGTGCTACCTACTAATATATAATATAGGGCGAGAGTATAGTGCCTACTAAAATACAAACCTTTCTTCAACAGTTAACAATTTCATGTTCTGCCAAACTCGGTCATAGCATTAAGAACTGCAAGTTTTATTGACTATTTGGTGTTTTGTTAGATGTTACATGTTTAATATTTATATAGAATGGGTCTGCGTCATTTATATGTATATTGAGAGATCGGATTTCGTCTGCACGTGCAAGGAAAGAAAGCAAATAATTGGGTGAAGTAATTTCTACATTTTGTGACTGAATTTTTTTGTGTTTCTCCGTTGGGGAATGAATTTTCTTCGGGGGGGATACCCCCTGGATTCAACCCTGCTAGGAAGTACTGACTCTTTGGAAGTCAAAATTAATAATACGTTTATTGTGATTTGAAAATACTATTATGAAACAACATAGCACAATTTAGTTCGATAACCTTCTGCAATATTTCCGGCAACACCATAATCCCGTCGCTGTATAACTTCTATGGATTCTGGTTTACCTTGTAGAGACCGAAACAAATGACAGTCTCAGGGTACTGGTTAAATCCATATCATGGATGCACTAATTAGTAAATCTTGCAACGTCGAAATCGATTTTGTTAACCAAAGTAACGTTGTTGGTAGCGAAGTGGGGAATATACCAAGAAACAATCGTAAGCAAAATTTGATGTGTTTCCGTCCATAAACACGGGTGCAGTGGTCGAAAACCTGATTGATCAGAATAACCCAGGACAATAGGTTTCGAGTCCGAAAATTTCGACGTATTTATAAAACGGGTAAAGGGATGGGAAACAAAAACATTAATGGACATTGGGAGGAGTAAACATCTAGTAGAAGGTAGACTTCTCATGATTGCCATCTGAAATTGGCCATAACGCCACAGTTCGATTTTGTTGACATTTTGTAGTGGACTTCATATATAATTAGCTGCTGCTAACTATTTAGAGTATTACACACCAGCTGAATTACGTGAAACCAGTGATGTAATGCTAATTTTTTAGGTGGGTATACGCTTCATCCCTTGTCTCTCTTTCACCCCCCCCCATATATATATATATATATATATATATATATATATATATATATATATATATATATATATATATATATATATATATATATATATATATATATAGGGTCTTCAATACCTTTAGGCTTTGCACTATTAAGATAGAAAGAAAGTTATGGTGAAATATCCTTGCTTATAGGCAATTCACACTGGCTCTCTGTGCGTATCGGTTACATAACAAGCAGGATATGTATATGAAGTAGCAAGAGAAGTCTATGTTTTGGAGAACAGTTACCGAACCACTTAACCTATCAACCAGAGACTAAGAAAAAGATTACCTATAATGTTATAGATTAATTTAAAACCTTATTTAGCCATCTGCGTTAAGTAGGTCAGGCTCCAGAAGTGGTTGTACTTGTATGACTGATAACTATAAGAAGAAGAAAAATGACTTGGACCAATGTTGATTCCGCCATCTTGCTCATTCCTTTGGTCCTATCTATCACTGTGACACTTTCAAAGGATTATTTAATTTACACAGAAATACATATATCTCGTTTGAGTTAAAATGTTGAGTACATTTGGAGTAATTTAAGATTGAAATTTTGAATTTTAACATTGTAAATCGGTCGCGAACCACAGCCTACTGGCTGCTGTGATAATCAGGGCCATAACCAAGAAGAGATTAATCGCCCTCAATCTGTAGTTTGTCCGTCCTGCAGCTTACAACCTCTCTCTTTCTCTCTTTCCCAAATTATGTATAGTTGTTGTTCTTTTGCTCGGAAAATGAATTTAGCTTTCTTTTGTCGGATCATAATTGCATTAAAATAGAAAAAGTTTAATTTTGGTTTCGTTGCCGCATAACAGTTTTAGAATTCATAGACTGAGTGATCCTCTATTCTAAGTACCAACAACATTAATGTCGAAATTAGTATCCGTATTAATACTAATATCGGGCTTATCGCTGTTGGTACTTAGGCTACTGTGTCACTCAACTATTCAATTAAAACAATGACAGCTATGTCCCAATGAGCAAATAGTTAATGACTTGAAGCGTTAATAGCTAAGTATAAAGAACAGACAAATAATAGTCTACAATAATACGAAGACAAGCTATTTTCATGAACTACCATACATAGAACTTAGAATTTTAGATGTCTTGGAAAAGCAGAAATAAACTTGGTTATACCACTGTCATAAGTTCAAATCTAGTCTTTGTTGCGATCTTCAGACACAGAGCTTTCTTTTGCTGCTTTAAATGCAGTACGATAGTTCCGGGATTCTACCTTAAAATGCAGGATAATATTTCATACAGTCACGATGTTAAAAACTGACGCTAAACTTCAACAAATTCTTATAAAGGAGCGGCTCTTGAGGGAAGTCACATCGGGTCTATGCCATTCGGTAGGTCGTGGGTTCGATTCGCGCTGCCAACCATCCTGACTGTGGTTTTCCTCAGTTCTACCATGCAAATGCCGGAATAGTGCCTACTAAACAGGCCCTGACCGATACCTTCCCAAATCCTTTTGTTGTTGTTAGATATGCAGTATAAAATGGCTTCTGAGCTGTATCTGGTGATTGTTAAATAAATAAAATAAATACGCACCCTGAGAAAAAAGGAAAATAGTTAAAGACAAAAAATTCTCTCCTCCTAAAAGTATTTCCTTTAAAAAACCGGGTACAGGTAGGTATCAAAAAGACAAAACAAAAAAGAGAGAGAAATATTCAAAGGTGCGCACAAACCGTATGCAAAATTTTAATCTTGATATCTTGAAAACTAAGGATGTTTTTTGTAATTTCCCTCACCCCTCCGCCCCCACTTGGCACCGCCAAGTTTACCATCCGGTTCCGAAACGTATCTGGGGTGCTCTTAGGTCCATACTTGACTTGACCAATCAAAAACCGGGTTCAATACATGTTACATGAGCTTAATAAGCGGTAAACACAACACTATTCCACGGTACCGATTCGTACCATAAATCCCCAAACGGTTTAACACTACTAGGCAAATATTTCCGAAGTGACGGCTGTATCGAAATGATCAAAGATTGCTGACATGCTCATATGCTACAAGTCTTTCCTAACTTTTGGTTTCTACCCCTTCCTGTTAACAAATTTTCTTCAATTTTCTTTTTTATCTAAAAGAAAATGAAATAACGAAGAAAAATGTTTATTTTTACCCCGTCCCTTTTTTTGTTCAGTAGGTTGAGGAAAAACTACTACTAGTACTAGCTGCTGAGTATTTATCGCAATCAATTGCTCCTTTCTTTGATGTCAACTGCGGCTACAAATGAACAGTACTAATCCGAGGTTCGCTGTTGTATTTGGTAATATTAGGAACGACGGTGAATGCTTCAAACTAGACCGACGATAAGTCTTATGTTTTGTCATATATGTGTGGAGGCCAACGATTTCTTGGCGCAAATATATTCATTTAATTTCCTCATAACTCTTAAAATAAAGACCACATTTTTTCGGAACCTCCTTCCGCTATTGGAAATGAACTTTTTCTATCCCATATTTCCTTGCTCAAATTGTATCCAATCGACAGACCTTGAATTGAATTTGGAATTTGAAAGGTAGGGATAACACATGTGACATCTTGAGGAAAAATCACTGCATGTTCAAAGCGCTGTTTTCCATTATAGAAGAGATTCTCAGAAAATTTGATTCCCACACCTCGAAAACGCAAATATTTTAAAAGAATTTAGATATCATTCGCGGTAACAGCCTGACGACCAGCTGTTTAGTGAGATATTTTTGTTTTGAAAAGTACATGAAAAGCAGTTGTTTGTTCCAATGAAGTGAGTATACTATTGATCAAATGTAGCGTATACCCGCGTACCTCCTAAAGTTTAGGTGGCTCTACGATAGTTTCCAAAAATTTGAGGTGAGTATACCCCGTATACCCGCGTATACCCTCCATTACATCCCTGGTGAAACACACTACATTTTTTTTTTTTTGCAACAATTGATTGCTTTTTAGCAATTACGATACACGTCTGTATTCTATTCTATTCTATTCATCTCCCTCGCGGGAGATTTTATAATTAAAAAGTCACAGCACTAAGGCCAAGTTGACTGCTTCACTAGAATTGTTTTAAATCTTTTTGTTGTTATTATAATTGTAGAAGATGGCCCGTTCCAAAATGGACGAATTGGCCTGTTTCAAATAGTTCTGTTTCCACACTAGTTTGTGAATTAAAGAGGAAGGCAGAAGCGTAGAACATACAAAAAATTATGTAAAGCACTATCAAAATTGTAATACACTAAATTATGTCCAAAATTGAAATTGTTGTTAAAAATGAAATTGAAATAATTGAAGAGCATGACGCTCCATTGTGTAGAACATTCTACGCCATCTTGCCAACCCCGTCTGTATTCCAAGACATCTAGGCTCACTATATCTTTGTAATTATCTGTAAACAAGTACCTGGAAACCAGAACCGTTTCCTTAGTAACCAGATCAATTGCTATAACAACGGATAAACAAACATCTTTACATGACAACGGTAAAAATAATTATTATAAATCAACATTTTTATGACATTCGATATTACATTTTCTTCTTCTTAGTGTACTAAATAGCTTGTGCCAGTTAGTAAAACACATTTGCCCTGAATAAATAATTAATTAGAATAAAGAAAATACACGTTATCGTTGTAGTATCTCGCTCGATTACTATCAATAGGAAAGGGTCATGTAATATATCAAGCTGGACTAGAATTTTAAGAGAAATACAATGGTAAAGTCAATGTTGCCACACGTTTATATTTGTAACACATAATGAAATGACATTTTGGTATGAGTTCGTTGGTTTCGAGATTGTTTAACAGCCCTATCTTTGAAACAATGCAAGTCAGGAAAACCTAATGAACATTAGTGGGAATATCGTAGAAAGCTTCTTATGAAGAATATAATCAGCTTGAAATCGGTTAACTTGTATCATGCAAAAATATTGTAATGGAAATGTGGTGAATTGATAAAACATTTTGTTCTAACATTTGATGAGAAACAAACGCAGTTATTTTCGACATAACGTTAACTGTAGCATTTGTCAGTGTTGTAAGAGATTCCATGTGAATGTAATTATGAATATATTTTGTTTGATTTGAGGAATTAGTTTAATCCGTTTTCTTTGTAGTACTTTATTATTATTTTGTATATATATATATATATATATATATATATATATATATATATATATATATATATATATATATATATATATATATATATATATATATATATATATATATATATATATTGTGCGCAATTGATACCATTAGATGGCATCATGTTTATTAAGTTCTTTTTATTATAATATAGAGTTCTAATAGCTGTAATATAGAGTTCTCTCCGCCTGTGCATACAGACTATAACCATCTCTCTTGGACAAAAAATATTCGACATTTTTTTTTTAAAATACAATATATAAAAATTACATATTCAAGCTCGTTTTTAATCTAAGAATAATTGTCTAGGGACATTACCTTTCTTCTTTAACTACCCACAAAAGTCTCAATAGCAGGTTTTGTAATACTTCAGAAGTCTTTCAGTTTAACGTCCCATGATTTCACGTCAGTATAGGCTAACGGAGACGGATTGTAATACTTCAGATTATTATCTTCAACCAGGGGTGGATACAGCGCCGATCGCCTCCCCCCAGAAAAGGAAACTTTATTTCTTATTTTATTTATAAATAAAACCCATCCCAGAGTTTGGAGCTCTTAAAAGTAGCTCTAATTAGCAGTTTTACAATCCCCCCCCCAGAAATTTGTCCTGGATCCGCCCCTGTCTTCAACTCAGATAAAATCATAACAAACAAGTTACAGTTTTTCTGAATAACCTTTTTATTCAGAAAAATATATCAATTCTATGAAAAATCCTTTTTTTTTTTTTTTTTTTTTTTTTTTAGAAATCTTTAAGAGATCTTTAAGTTTTACGTCCCATGTTTATGCTGGTTAGGCTAAAGGAGACGGTGATGATGAGAGATGAGTGAAATGGTGGAATGAAGAAAGTGGGAGGAAGCGGGAGGACCCTGAGAAAACCCACGAGCACATTGTTTGTCGACCACAAAGTACACACAGCGCGAGATGGGGTCGAACCAAGGACCCCAAGCACCGGAGGTGAATGCTCTACAACTTAGCCACCGCACTTTATTTTTTTTTATTTTTAGAAATGCATGAGAATTACCTACAGGGTACTCTCCCCTCTAAAATTCTCTGAAGATCTCTTTAAGTTTAAGAAGCCTCTAATCAACTAATATTTCTCTGATTTATAGGGCATGTGATGGACAGAAGGGTTAGCCATCTTAATTTCTAAAGGGTATTGACTCATATAATAAAAAAACTCTGGCCTACTCCTATTTTGTGTCTTTCTAACTTACGAGAAGTACTTGAAAAGAATATCTATCTAAATTCTTTAGTTAGGATAGCTAGGTAAAGTATATGAATTCGCCTTAAATAGCGAAAACATCCTCACATAGATCTGTTAGGAGAGGCAAAGCGAGAACTATACTCCCGAAAACAGGAGATTTACTTCTATTAAAAAACAAAACTCTATCAGTAGCTTCACAGGAGTCTAGTTCAGGGAACCGAACCCAGTACTTAGGATTCAAATTATATAAATTTTCCTATTGAGTTCCTTCTAGAGGAACAAATAACCTTAATTTCGATCAAAGCCGTATACAGCTTCAGTTTGCATTTTCGTATCTCTAAATTCTTATCGTTTTTTTGCGGGGGGGGGGGGAGGGATTTCTATTCTAAGTGCTATATCCAAGAATACAAGGAATGTAGCACTTCAAGACTTAAATATCCTCTTCCCTAGTCTAAAAAGGGGCCTAATTCCCTACCTATTTTCATAGCACTTACTACGTGCAAATTTAACGCAGTACGAAAAGAATCACCCTATCTCTCTCTCTCTTGCAGGACCTAACATAGTCCAAACAAGACTTCCCTAAGAAACACCCTTTAACTTGAAGGATAGAACATAGTCCAGGCACGTCCACCGAAAACTCCCAATGTTGACTAAAATCAAGAAGCGTTTTTACTTAGCCGGCCAGTCCACAAGAACTTAAATCATGGGTGTCATTAACGGAGGGGGGGGGGTCGGGGGGACGCGTACCACCAGATTTTAGTCAAATATATTTAAAGAAACTATACTACTTTGTATATAAGACTTTTGTCGGAAAGAGGATTTTGATTCATCCGTCCCCCCCTCCCCAGATTTAAAAAGCTAACGACGCCAGTGATTAAAGATTTCCATATTCTCCTACTATGGCAGAAAGCTCCCGTTCGGTCGACTCAGCCGAACTATTTTTTCGGCTATATCTTGGGAGACTGACTGAAAAAAAAAATAATCCGTTTATATAAGAAAGCTATCGTATCTTAAGCTACGAGAAGAAACGTGAAATGGGAAGAAGGACTATTGTTCCAGAACAGGGTTGCTATCTAACTATTCTTTTAACTAAGAGGTGTTTTTTTTAAAGTAATTCCTGAAAAGAGAAATAATACAAGTATATATAGTAAATACAGTAAAATACAGTCACATACAAATAATAATAATAATAATAATAATAATAATAATAATAATAATAATAATAATAATAATAATAATAATAGTAGTAGTAGTAGTAGTAGTAGTAGTAGTAGTAGTAGTAAAATGTACCAACTTTTCGATCTGGATTCTTAATCTAATAACTTAAAAATAAATAAAATCAATACCAATATACAGATATAAAACCATATTTAAATTTAAAAAGCATTATTTAAAAATAAAAACCAGTAAGTGATCCGAAAGTGTCACTTGGAATACATATTGCTTTTGTGAGGGCAACATACCAAAATCCATAGCAAATCATTGTGTGAATAGCAAGAAAGCGGAAGCTGACGAAGAATTTATATATGATGCGCAAAAGAAAGTCCTAAAAGTTCAATCAGCAGTGAATGAATCTAAGAAACGTTTAATAGGTGTCGCTTAATTTCAGTTTTAGACCTCATGTAAAACGTTGAACTCCCTAAACTTTTTTTTTTTTTTTTTTTGAAGAGTCTGGAATGGAAATCGAGGATGGACCACTGCTTGAACAATGTAATTTTATTAAAATTTTATTACTAGTATCGTCTTACAGTTCACAAATTGCCATTCCCGCGAGAAGTAGTAATTTTTATCCTCTAAGAAACACACATATTAACTTTTCAATCGAAATGCAGTAACGTAATTAGTAAGACATCTGTCTACCAACTTGGAGACCCGAGTTCGATTCAAGGCGTGGTCTGAAAGTTTTTGTTCTTATATCTTGGTTCCATTGTCGATCTGATATTCACCCAGCCTCTTTAAAATTAAAACATTCGAAAATCTAGGAAATAAAAATGTAGGAGGAAGGTGTTGACTACATAAATTGCAAAATCTAGAAGACGTTTCGATCTGGCCGAAGTATCACGATTATAAGCAGCATAGAGTGAACTGATTGTACAAGAAAAAAAGGGGTAACGAGATAATTGTGATGGAACAAAACTCGTGTTTTCTGGGTACCATTACTAATGAAGACAAAAGCAGTGAATCTACAAAGCCACGACAACGATTTGTATGCCAATAAACACTGAGTTCCATCAACGCTAGGTGTGCTCTCTTGTACTGCCAATACGATGTGTAAACCGTGATTCTTCAGAGCATTAAAGAAACTTTTTAATAATTTCCCTTGACAAAAATAAAATTCCCTGAATTTCCAGGTATGTGGGAACCCTGTTCAGGAAACACAGCGCCGACCTCCATCTTCATGACCTCTAATATTCCTAAATCTCAACTCCATTAACTGCCCTCGAGACGCCATGGAACGGCACATCTGGTCTCCTGAGACATCTCCTACCTTCACCTTGGAACTTAAGCCCACGTTACATGTAACTTGCCGACTTCCGACTTTTTATTATGTCCCTGGTATTTCGGGTAGCTGCTGCCAACAGGACCTTAACGCTATTAGGTCGTAAGTGGCCATAGCACACCGATTCATCGTAAAATATGATCACATAACGCATCTGATTTCACTATTGTACACCTTGTCTCAAAAAGGTTGAGCGCATTCTTTATTGGTGTTTTGAGGCAAAAATTTTCAAAGTCCAGCTTCGGGTATCTTCGGGAAAAAGTAAGCCAGGTTCGAACCTCCAAGCCAGCCTTTGCAATCGGGAAAAAGTTTGCAGATGTGTTTTTCTTCTTTTAAATATAATAAGACTTGTTACCAAGTGTTTAAAAAAGCAACATTGATTGAAATACTTAATGATACAATATTTCGAAACCTTGCACATGCTTGTTTGTCATTTAGCTCTCTATACGTAATGGAGCATTTAAATACGTTAAAGAATCTTTCCATATGTAAAAGAATGCTCAAAGTTAAGAAATAGAACATAATTATCGCCTGAGTACTAAAATAAAAGTCAAAGTAGAACAGAAACAGCGTTTGTCATGGATATGAATGTCATAATTATCTTGAGATCCGTTATATATCGCTAGAAGCTTAGCTCTAGAAGTCCTTTTGTTAGCTCATTGGTAATCTGTCGGATTTCAAATCATAAGGTTGTGAGTTCGAATCCCATTTGGGTCAATACTTTTTTTAAAATTATATTTTCCGCAATGCATGAAAAATTATATAAAATAATTATATTAAAATACATAAGTTGTTTATATATAACATAACAATTGCAGAACATAGTAATTATTATGTTTAAAATATAACATCTGAGATAATTTTCACAGTAGGTCGGTATTATATATGAGGATGTAAATACAAGTTAAGAAACTCGTTCAATAGCAATAAATAAATCATGTAGTGTATTTATTTGCAGCTATTTGTCATATAGAGAGTAATTCTCAACATTCATAATATAGAATGTCATTTATGTTCTTGAAAAGTTATTCGATGCAGAGGGTATAAACAGAGAATCCAAAGTCGGAACGCTCGCAAAAAAAATTCATGAACCCCAAAGGTCACGTGAGCAGACTGGAATTGTCCTTATGAAGCATGCCACAGCAGAAAGTCTTTACATAGATTTTCAATTCAATTCCTGATATATGCTTTTGCAATGTGGAAGTGGTGATGCCTTGAGTCGCCCTCTCTTGCTCGCTCGCTCGCTCACTCTCTCTCTATTTATACAGAATATAAAAGTGGATTTATGTGTGTGTTTCAACATAATTCTGATATATCTAGAGCAATTTTAACTATATTTCTTACAGTCTGGAAAAAGAGTACTGTCGGGATACATATCAAAAATGCTAGAAACGGGTCGATATTATTATTGAATCCATAGTTTCGTGGTCGCTTAGGTGAATAGCTCTACTTTCAATTCAAGTCCAATTAAGCTCCCATTAGCACCCAGGGTGGTTACGTAGCGACATAAAGATATCGAAATCAACCGATATTAGAATAGAATCGTAAGTTTTCAGCGCCGCTAACAGTGCAGCATTTCCCATTAGTCCACATTAGTCCCATTGCCTAGAGGGCAACATATTTGCAGAGTGCAAATTTTAAAACTTGAATAATATTTTAATTTTTTCCGTATGAAAAAGTTAAAAATCATGAGCAAATATACTATTTCACGAACAATCCTCTTTTACTATTCTAATATGTTTAATAATAGCGTAAGAAATGTAATAGTAATTCAGAACATGTTTCACAGTTGTTATTTTTTCTTACATAGTTGTAGCTGTAGCATGTAGTGAGTGGAATTTAACTGTAATAAATTCACTAATTAACCATATTCGAATTAAGTTTTATTTTTAAGTTCGGAATAAAGGGGCGGAGAAATATGGAGTTATTGGGGGCACCGAGCTTTTCTACATTTTACTTTCAAGATCTCCATTTTTCTTTTGTCATTTGTTCCTAATAAAAAAAGTTCAGTCACTTTTGGATTGTCATAGGATAGTAGGAGTTGGATTTTGGGATGCAGCCTGTGAGATTCTAGAGGAGCTAACTGCTTGAAAAAATATTTTTGAATCATCTGTAACATATGAAATAAGGATATGTATCATAAAAAATTGAAAGTAACTATGTCTGCGTAATCATCACGGTCAAATTGCAAAGTCAAATGAATTGACGTTTGGTATGTAATCAGGCTCCAATCCCAACTGGGAAGTTATCATACGCGTGGCACTTTCATTATAATACATATCCTTAGGGGGAGTAGACCGTGTAACGTGGGTTCCTGTCACCACGGCATGGCGCGTCCTCAGGTTGCGGATCGAGGAGAAGGCCTCTAGATATAGAGGTTAGCTGCGAATATACTGAATAAGCAGTCGCGGACAGACGACTAGGAGTGGTCCTCCAGCTTGGGGGTTTGGGTAAGGCTAACACCCTCATCCTGTAAAAAAAGGTACTTGTTCAGAAACATTCACAAAAGCCTCGGACAAGGACTGATAACTTGGCACGACATCAGCAAAAGAAAATGGACATGAGATTTGGAACATGGAATATTAGAAGTCTTTATAGGGCAGGCGCGTTAAAATCTGTAACGAGTGAGTTAGAGAAATACAGGATGGACTTAGTAGGAGTTCAGGAAGTTAGGTGGGAAGGAAATGGATCTGAGAATTCCGGAAATTTTACGTTCTTTTACGGGGAAGGAAATAAAAATCACCAGTTAGGAACAGGGTTTTTCGTTCACAAACGAATATTACCAGCAATTAAACGGGTTGAATTTGTTACTGACAGACTTTCTTTTATTACTCTTAAGGGACGGTGGTGTGATATTATTGTTTTAAATGTACATGCTCCAACTGAAGATAAGGGTGACGATATAAAAGATAGTTTTTACGAAGAAGTGGAACGGATATTTGACCAACTCCCGCGATACCATATGAAGATTCTATTAGGGGATTTCAATGCGAAGGTAGGACGAGAGGATATTTTCAAACCGATTATAGGGAACGAAAGTTTGCATAAGGAAAGTAATGACAACGGTGTTAGACTCGTGAACTTTGCAACATCCAAAAACCTAATCGTGAAGAGTACAAAATTCCCACATCGCGACGTTCATAAATACACTTGGACATCACCAGACGGAAAAACACATAATCAAATTGATCACGTTTTAGTAGATAGAAGAAGACAATCTAGCATAATTGACGTCCGGTCGTTTAGAGGGGCTGATTGTGACACTGATCACTACCTGGTAGTAGCGATAATACGGGAGAGATTATCGTTGAATAAAGGTAATATTCAATGTCCGAAAACGGAGAGATTTAATTTAAAGAAATTAGAAGAGAGCCAGGTAAGAGAGAAATACCAGATTGAAGTCTCGAATAGATTCTCGGTCTTAGAAGACTCGGAGTGCACTAGTGTTGAGGATACTTGGATTGAAATTAGAGATAGCATTAAAAGTTCAGCAATAGAAAAATTGGGACACGCGGAAATACGTAGGAACAAACCATGGTTCGACCAAGAATGCATTAAACTAGCAGAGAAGAGAAAACAGGCAAAATTACGGTGGCTACAAAATCCGAATGAAATAACTACACAAAATTTCGCAGATATCAGGCGGGAAACTTCCAAAACTTTTAGAACAAAGAAACGGTATTTTTTGAAAGCTAAAATTAAGGAACTTGAAGATAATAGTAAAAATAAAAATATTCGGGACATGTATAAGGGGGTCAACGATTTTAAGAAAGGCTATCAACCTCGTGCTTATATATTAAAGAAATCTGACGGAACAGTTCTCACTGATACGGATAGCATCTTAAATAGATGGAAAGATTTCTTTGACGATTTGCTTAACACGCAGCCAAAAACTAATGTGCGTGGAGAAAAGGAGATACACACCGCAGAACCGTATATTCCAGAACCCAATCGAATAGAAGTGGAAGCCGCTATAAAGAAATTAAAGAAACACAAATCTCCGGGTGTAGATGAAATTCCGGCTGAGTTAATTTTAGCTGGAGGCGAAAAATTGTGGAACAAGATACACAAACTCATTCTCCTTATCTGGAACAAGGAAGAATTGCCACAAGAGTGGAAAGAGTCAATCATTGTTCCAATTCACAAGAAAGGCGACAAAACTGACTGTAATAATTATCGAGGAATTTCTCTTCTGTCAACATCCTATAAAATCCTTTCAAATATTCTGTTAGCAAGATTGACCCCATACGCGGATGAAATTATTGGAGATTATCAGTGCGGATTTAGACGAAATCGATCAACTATCGACCAAATATTTACCATTCGCCAAATACTCGAAAAGAAGTGGGAATACAATACCCCGGTACATCAACTATTTATTGATTTTAGAAAGGCTTACGACTCGGTTAGGAGAGAAACATTATACAACGTTCTTACAGAACTTGGAATACCGAGAAAGCTAATTAGATTAATTAAGATATGTTTAAGTGAATCCCAAAGTAAAGTCCGGGTAGGAAAATTTTTGTCCACGAGCTTCCACGTCGAAAATGGCCTAAAACAAGGAGATGCGTTGTCGCCATTATTATTTAACTTTGTGCTGGAATACGCCATAAGGAAAATCAAAGATAGCAACCAGGGCTTAGAGTTGAACGGCATTCACCAGGTTATGGCATATGCTGATGATGTAAATTTAATAGGGGAGGATAGGAGAACAGTAGAAATAAATGCAGAGATCTTATTAAACGCTTGCAGGGACATGGGTTTAGAAGTAAATGCAGAGAAAACTAAATACATGGAAGTGCGTCGGGACCGTAATACGGCAAATTGTGGAGGCGTTAAAATATTAAATAATGCTTTTGATAAAGTGGATACTTTCAAATATTTAGGATCAATGTTAACAGACGAAAATCATATTCACGAAGAAATTAAATGTCGACTAAAAGCAGGGAATTCGTGTTACTACTCGGTTCAAAATCTCTTGTCGTCGCGAATTCTGTCGAGGAATTTGAAGCTTAAAATATATAAAACGATAATCATGCCTGTTGTTCTGTATGGTTGCGAAACATGGTCGCTTACTCTGAGGGAAGAACATAGACTGAAAGTATTTGAGAACAGGATCCTGAGGATAATATTCGGACCCAAGAGGAACGAGAATGGGGAATGGCGGAAGCTCCATAACGAGGAACTACATAGTTTATACGGTTTACCCAACATTGTTAGAGTCGTCAAGTCTAGGAGGCTTAGGTGGGCAGGTCATGTAGCTAGAATGGAAGAAAGTAGAAACGCTTTCAAAGTCTTGACTGGTAGACCCATAGGAAAACGACCATTAGGAAGACCTAGGCGCAGATGGGAGGATAATATTAAGATGGATCTCGCAGAGATAGGAATACAAAGTAGAAACTGGATGCAATTAGCTAAGGATAGAAGTCAGTGGAGAGCTTTTGTGAACGCGGCACTGAACCTCCGGGTTCCATAGGCCATAGAGTTAGTTAGTTAGTTAGTTAGGGGGAGTAGAAGTCCGATTTTTTGCGAAAAATTTAGTATCTCACAAGCCGTTCAACTGAGAGCTGAAATTCAGCATATAACTCTTTATTAAAAATAAAGAGAATATGCCCTGGCATTTTTTAAAATTGTCTTTTATGAGCGGGGGGACGGGGGTGCATTTTCTATATATTGGAAATTGGTAGTGGGTTGATTTGTAAAAATAATCGAAAACGATTGATATTAGTTGAGAAAAAAATTGAGTAATGCAAACTAAAGTTCTTTTTGAATTTTATACCCACTGCTTTCTATTTATAATTGCTGAAGCTGGTGTTTAATATATGGAGCGTTCCGAGCATAAGGCAATCAAGCCATAAAGTTAGAGAAAAATGGCCATAAAATTTGTATTCTAAACTTAATTACATGTTCATTTCCAATTAGTACGGCATGCTTAATTATATAGAAAATTAGTTTCTCTCTCTCTCTCTCTCTCTCTCTTTTTTTTTTTTTTTTTTTTTACGTTGGTCTACTTTTCCTTGATTCGAAACTTTTAAATTTCACCCTATTATTCTACTGAAATGTGTCTGTAAGGCAACAAAGAAATAATTACATATGATAAATTTAAATTCATTTTAATTCGGAAGATGAGAAACACTTTGCCATTATATATCGTAAAGGTCAGACCCACCAGTATTGTAACAAAGAGGTGTTTGAGCCAATGACTGTAGAAATTCAAACTCCGATAAGTGATAATTTCACAGTCTTGTTTTATTACAAGTGTAATCTCTTTAGTCAATGGAGAGGAGGACGTGGGTCATCGGTCAGAGTTGATGTCGATGGGTTTTGGTGGGTCGGAGTTGGTCGCAATGGTTCAGAGTGGTTTATAGTTGGTGGTGGGTCAGAGTGGATCACGATGGTTGATGGGTCAGAGTGGGCCAATGGGTCATTTGGGTGGTGGGTCATAGTGGGTCATGGTGGGTCGTGGATCAAATTTTCATTGACCCACACCATCTCTGGTTAAAATTGTACTAAAGATAAGAGGCACCGAAGATGCATGTCGGCTATTATGCTCAAATTTTGCGCATGGATAGTACTCCACCAGAAAGCAATAAATCTGAAACGGTTCACGGTATGACCTCCTAGAACTCGAGATGTAGGGGTTTGTCTGATTGGCTAAATTAAGACGTCAATGATTTATCCTTCAACAACCAAGCTTTTTATGATCGTTTCCGTGGGGAAGTCAGAAGAACACGTGCCTAGTAATCGTAATATTGATAGTTGGCGTCCACCCCGGGGTATTTGTTTTGTGTTTTTTTGTTTCACCTAAATATAAAAAAATCACACATATAGGCATTTTAACATATTTTGAGAGAGTAATTTTGTGGTTCGTTGGCGTTTCATCGCGTCTCTGCCGCTGGTAGTAAAGTTTTCAAAATGGAACTTGGGCCATCACGGATCGTCGCTGCGGGGCCACCAATTTCTGGCGAGAGGTTAATAGTTGACCATCTGTAGTCCACCGACGCTTACAGCTTAGGGTAATGAACGATGTCCTTGCCTTGTAGACTTCATGACTACCGACGTCGGCAGTCAACTAGCTTTTAGTATTCCTTTACTAACCATCTATCGTTCATGTTTGTACACGGTGTTGTCATAATAATAATAATAATAATAATAATAATAATAATAATAATAATAATAATAATAATAATAATAATAATAATAATAATAATAATAATAATAATAATAATAATAATAATAATAATAATTATTATTATTATTATTATTATTATTATTATTATTATTATTATTATTATTATTATTATTTGTAGTAACAGTAGTATAATTGATGATAGAATAATTATTGTCTATGTATTGTCTAGGTAGGACTACACACAGGATTTGGCTCGTTTTGGTTCGACTTGACTCTAATCCGAGTCGAGTTGGAAGATATTTTTCGCGCCGAGTCCAAGAATAGACCTCAAAGATGTCTGTTTCGAGTCGAGTCGAGTTTCAAAGGAAAGTCGTTCGTGCCCATCCCTACTAATGAGAGCTTAATCGGAGTTAAGCAAAATTGAAAGTCTCACTATTTATCTAAGCGACCCCGAAAACTATGAATCTAATATCGATCATTTTCTAGCAATCTTTTATATGTATCCCCCTCCCATTCACCATAGGTAACCCGACAGCACTCTTTTTGAAGCTATAAGAAATGTGGTTAAAATTACTCTAGGCCAGTGGTTCTCAATCTAATTCCTATCACGATCCCCTTTTATCACACGCTCTTGCCAGCGACCCTTTTATAATTTGTTTTATAATAAGCTTGTGTGGGATTTTTAACATACCTATTTCTACAATAGTAGAATCCATTTTTTTTTTTTTTTTTTGTTTATAGTGAACAGTGCCATGGAAAATCATTGCCCGGGGCGAGAGTATAGTACGATGTCACCGTATATATGAGTGACGTCGACAGACTAGCTACGAAGCGCCACCATGGTTGGCACGAAGCTCAATAACATTTTCAAAATAAACCCTACCTTTCCTTAATTTTGAGCACATTTTATTACGTTTTTCCTTCTATTTTACACATGTGCACATGCACTTTCCTAACTTGAGTAACACACTTCCTCCGAAATATGTGGCCCCTCTTTTCGGCGCCCGGCACTGACAGTGGATACAGTAACTGTAATATCTATATTCCCAACGACGAAGGTGCTGGTTCAAGATGGATGTTAAACTCCTTCATTGAAGAGGCCATTAACGCATCCGATCTAAGCCCACAACTTCTTGACCAAATAATAGAATGATCATGCGACAAGTCTTTGCAACTGGTTTTCTGTAACGAAGACTTGGACAAGTTCTGCCTGATGAGGAGAGAAGAATATCCTGGTCTGGTGATTGCTGCTTTAAAAGTAATAATTCCATTTGCTATATCGTACTTGTGCGAAAGTGTTTTTTTTTTATGGTAAACATTAAAACAAAGATAAGAAATCGCTTATCAGTTGAAAACGGCTTGATAATATTCGTCATGAAGATTGAACCGGGCATTGCTGCACTAGTGAAATTACACCATGCTTAGGTATCTCATTAGGTTTTAATTTTAATTGTATTTCAATGTGCAGGTTTTGTTTCATGTGTATTTTTCTAGTATTTCTATATACAGTTCTCATTAGTTTTATATCATACCTCTTTGATTTAAATTCATTTTTAAACAACTCTACTAACTAACTAACTCTAAGGCCTATGGAACCCGGAGGTTCAATGCCGCGTTCACAAAAGCTCTACACTGACTTCTATCCTTAGCCAATTGGATCCAGTTTCTACTTTGTATTCTTATCTCAGCGAGATCCATCTTAATATTGTCCTCCCATCTGCCCCTAGGTCTTCCTAATGGTCGTTTTCCGTTTGGTCTTCCAGTCAAGACTTTCAAAGCGTTTCTACTTTCTTCCATTCTAGCTACCTGACCTGCCCACCTAAGCCTCCTAGACTTGACGACCCTAACAATGTTGGGTAACCGTATAAATTATGTAGTTCCTCGTTATGAAGTTTCCGCCATTCCCCATTCCCGTTCCTCTTGGGTCCGAATATTCGTCTAAGGATCTTGTTCTCAAATACTTTCAGTCTATGTTCTTCCCTCAGAGTAAGCGACCATGTTTCGCAACCATACAGAACAACAGGCATGATTATCGTTTTGTATATTTTAAGCTTCAAATTTCTCGACAGAATTCGCGACGACAAGAGACTTTGAACCGAATAGTAACACGAATTCTACACCCTTTGAAAATGTTCAGTAGACTTATTTTTTATTGTTCTTTACAGTGTGTATAAAAAATAAATGTATGCCTATCAGAACAAAATTAAAAATAATATTTAAAAATAATTTCTGGTATTAGATTAGATTCTAACTATATTTATCTCTTCCGCCTATCTTCGCGATCCCCTAGGGGCCGCGACTCCCAGGTTGAGAAACCCTGCTCTAGGCATACATGAGTTATGATGGAACATACATACATACACTTTTATATGTATAAATGCAGATAAGAGAGAGTTGAGAGAGAGCGATTAAGGAATTACCGCTCTCAATCTCTTCACTTTACTTTTGCGATTCGTGAATTTCTTACGTGACAGTTTGGGGCTAGCTAGTTTTTTGTCTTGAACCACGATCCGATTTTCGATATGCTCTACCTAAATGCTGTAATGCGAATATTGAGAAGTTATCTGCGATGAAAGTAGCTGCAAATAAATATATTACATAACTTATTTATTGCTATTACACGATTTTTTAAATTTGTATTCAATATTCACACATAACACACCGACGTTCTGTGAATACCTCAGATGTTATATTTTAAAGATAAGAATTACTTATGTCGTGAAATGATATGAATATATATATATTCAACTGATATATACAACTGATGATATGAATATATATATTCAACTCATATATACAACTGATGATATGAAAATATATATACAACTGATGAATTGTAATGTAACTATTTTACATAATTTTCATGCATTGAGGAAAGTAGAATATCATAAAGGAATCTCACCTGAACGGGTATCGAACTCACGATTTAAACGCTCGGTGGTGTACCACTGAGCTAACATGACCGCTTTTCGGAAGCTGCTTCTGAAATATAACTGAGCTCATACGTAAATGTTCTTTTCCGTATGGAAATCACAATGACGAAACGAGAGTGTGAATACATAGTCTCGAAATATTGTATCATTAAGTATTTCAATCAATGTTACTTTTTTCTACACTTAATACCATTTCAACATGTCTTATTATATTTAACAGAAGGAAAAACATATCTGTACATCTTTTCCCGATTACTAAGGTTGGCTTTGGAGGTTCGAACCAGCAGCTTTAGTTTACTGTTTTCCGAAGACACCCGAAGTTGGACTTCGAAAGTGTTCGTCTCAAAACAGCTATAATCATATCGCTCAATCTGTTTGGTATATGGTATATGTTTTTATACGTGTAAAGTCAGTATAACAATTCATTCTTTAAACAGCTTTTCGTATATATTAATATTCCTTTATAAAAACTGTTTTTATTATTATTATTACGGCGCACCATTTTCAGATTTCTTTCGCGAGTCGTTGACCAAGTCGTTCGCCACCAGCGTTGCCAGACTCACAGCTCGGAATTATTCCAAAACCTGATCGAACTTATGCTAGATTCGGTCAAATTATGCTAGATCATCATAATTACTAATTCAGGAGTTTAAAAAAAAAAAACAAAGTTGAGATACGATAACGTAACTTAAAATACACAGAGGGCAAGAATGCATGGATAGAACTCAATACTTCACGCACCAAAATTTTAACTCAACTAAATTACTGCAGTCGTTGCCAAACTCAATGGCGTATATATCGTATAAATGAATGCAAAGTTTTTGTTTACATATTTTGAAAGAAAATTACTTCGCAGCATAAGCGGAGTTGGGAATCGTCTGCTGGGGGAGGGGGCAGATTTTTGGTCGGTCTCGGAGCTGTCATTTCAGGAATAGATATGATCATGAAGTCAGAAGTAAAGATGGTGAAGTTGTCAAAATTTGGGGGGAGAATGGCCCCCATAGCTCCGCCCATGCCTCGGAGTTAAAGGATTAGAAAACCCTAGGTGGAGCCACAAAAAAAAAAAAAAGCCCAAAGCCGTTCCGAACTTACTTAGGAAAATAAGACTGCCTGTATGGTTTACCGAGTGTATGAATCAATGGAAGAGGATACATTTCTGCCGTTCTTTTTCTTCCCACGACCAACTTCTCCAGGTTTTACGGCTTTTTAATAACTTGCTGAAATTGTGCTAGATTTGGGCAGGATGCTAAAAGCAAGATGCTAGGTGCTAGAGACATGCAAATTATGCTAGATCTAGCATCATTATGCTAGATCTGGCAACGCTGTTCCCCACAATAGGCGTGTCGTGCAAGTAACCAATCACACGTCAGGTACTAGCTTTTACCTATTGCTTTCTTCTCACAGCTCAGAACATTGGTAACTATGGATAGACGTACAGCAGTAATTACTTTATGGGAGTTGGAAGGTTATTCTGCAACTGCAGCTAGCAGGCGAGTAGGTGTCCCGGCCTCTACAGGAAGGCAATGGATTCGGAAATATGGTGCTACAGGTCAGACTGGTAATTTACGATCTCCTGGTCGTCCGCATGTGTCAACCGAAGCCCAAGATGCGAGATTAGTAAACGAAGCCCGGTTAGACCCACTAAGGACGTCTAGACAGATAAGGGAAGCTTCTCTCTTTCCTGGTAGTAAGCATACAGCTTTGCGAAGGCTTCGTCATGCTGGGTTACGTGGCCGTGTTGCTGCCGTGAAGGAAAAACTCTCAGACGACCACAAAATTTACCGTCTCGCGTTTGCACAGGCGAATGTGGGTCTCAATTGGGAAAACGTAGTTTTCTCGATGAATCCATATTCACAACATCAAAGGAGGGACGCCGTTTTGTGTATCGTCCGAGAGGCACCCGATATGACGATGGATATGTGGCTGCTTGCAATCGCAGTGGCCATGTATCTATTTTATGTTGGGGTTGGATTTCCAGTCGCGGAGCAGGACAGCTTCATAGAATTGAAGGACATCTGGACAATACTCAGTACTTAGACATTATCAGTAATATCACGGTGCCATCTGTTTCAGCCTGATGGTGTAATTCAGTTCCAGCAATACCAGTCGCCAATACATAATTCCCGTGTGGTTCAGGAATGGTTCGCAGGGCACCCTGAGATTGATTTAATCGACTGGCCGCCTCGTGGAGCAGACCTCAATCTCATGGAAAATATGTGAGCAGAAGTGAAGCGTACTCTAAGGGAAAGTTGGCCTGAGGCAGATCCACCAAGAACTCAGGATGACCTGTGGCATCTTGTTTCCGAAGCATGGCTGGAGGTAGGGGAAGGAGATAGATTTGTCACCCATGTAATAGATTCCATGCCCAGAAGAATGGAGCGTGTAATAAATTCAGAAGGGTCTTGGACACAATATTAATGTCCCCGCCTTAACTCCCGAAAACAGCCCTTTTCAGGGCTACCTAAACGCTTCTGAAAATATTTCTAGAAGTAAACCACTCCTTGTATCCGATTTCTGTGCAATCCTACTAACAAAAGAATGATAACTAGCTGTAGGCTTTGAACTCAAGACCTCTTCAGTGGCAAGTCCGTACTCTACCAGTGAGCTAACATGAACACGCAAACCTAACCTGAAGAAACACGACTTTCAATTTCTGGTATTCGATGACAATGATGCTCATATACTTTGCAAATGTTGTATTCAACTTGGGATATTCCGCAACACACACACACACATAAACAAAGCGAAAGAGAGAGAGAGAGAGAGAGAGAGAGAGAGAGATGAATACACAAAAGCATATTCAACGTATTCGAATGAGACTCTAAGTAACGACATTCCGTTCTAAAGAGAATTTGTGTTTCTTCCCGTGACGTTAAGGGGTTCGGGAAAAGCTATGTGTCTTGAAGCAGGATACGACTTTGGATACTCTGTTTATACACTTTCTATATCCGTAGGAATATACTGTATTTCACGAATATAAATAACATACTGTAATGAGAATATTGAGAAGTTAAATCTGTATGACAAATAGCTGCAAATAAATACACTACATAACTTATTTATTGCTATTAAACGATTTTCCTAACTTGTATTTAACATTCTCATATATAATAACGACCTACTGTGAAAATTATCTCAGATGTTATATTTTAAACATAATAATTACTATGTTCTGCAATTATTATGTTATATATAAACAACTTATGTATTTTAATGTAATTATTTTATATAATTTTTCATGCATTGCGGAAAATATAATTTTAAAAAAAGTATTGACCCAAATGGGATTCGAACTCACAACCTTATGATTTGAAATCCGACAGCTTACCAATGAGCTAACACAAGGACTTCTAGAGCTAAGCTTCTAGCGATGTATAACGGATCTCAAGATAATTATGACATTCATATCCATGACAAACGCTGTTTCTGTTCTACTTTGACTTTTATTTTAGTACTCAGGCGATAATTATGTTCTATTTCTTAACTTTGAGCATTCTTTTACATATGGAAAGATTCTTTAACGTATTTAAATGCTCCATTACGTATAGAGAGCTAAATGACAAACAAGCATGTGCAAGGTTTCGAAATATTGTATCATTAAGTATTTCAATCAATGTTGCTTTTTTAAACACTTGGTAACAAGTCTTATTATATTTAAAAGAAGAAAAACACATCTGCAAACTTTTTCCCGATTGCAAAGGCTGGCTTGGAGGTTCGAACCTGGCTTACTTTTTCCCGAAGATACCCGAAGCTGGACTTTGAAAATTTTTGCCTCAAAACACCAATAAAGAATGCGCTCAACCTTTTTGAGACAAGGTGTACTAAGAACTATCCTATGATTATTGTTGCAATTATTTTAATAATACAGTTTAGTCTACTAGTTTTCTCCAAAGCCCGGACGCAACGGAATATAAAAGAGCAATGTGAAAAATTAAAAAAAAAGCTTTAATATTTATAAAATGCTTGCTTTTGAGATGTTTTTATAGAATAGAAATGAAAGGGCTGGGCAAAAATGACGTCAGAACTTAATGTTCGCAGATTTCTGCTTAAATTTAAACTTTTAGAAGACAATGCTTTTGTAAAACGCACTAAGAAGAAAATACTTGCTTTAATTAGATAAAACGAGGAAAAGCATTGTTCGTCATTTAATGTTAAATTATGACTCTAACATGCACAAACCTTTTCTCAAAATTAGGAACAGAGTAGTTGCTGACGAACTTTTCTACCCGAAAGGAAGAATGTTAACGGTACTTTACGTAATAATTATGTTCTAACATGTTCCTTTAATGGATGTTGTCAGAGGTGGCGTGTATGTCATTATGGGTTGATGACCTGCTTACGTGTGTTTCTTTTTTTAGTTGTGCTGACATGGAAAGGTTATGTGCTCTTTTTCGAGTCTGTATGCGTGTCTGTAGAGACTTTATACTGGATATTTTTAAAAATAATAATGGAAATTTGAATTAAATCTGTTGATATGATGATACGTCATTCTGTATCACTTACTTCCGTAGTAGTGATTAAATTAATAATCCGTAGTAGTGATTAAATTAATAATCCGTAGTAGTGATTAAATTAATATTGAATATATTACACGAGCAATATGTGAGAGAATAAAAGATATTATACAAATGGATTTGACTAATAGAAACTTACATTGAGAAATATATATATAATTTGGAAAAATGAAATATTTGAGTCCCACCATTATACCTGTTAGGCTAAAGGAGATGTTGATTATTTTATTTGTTAAAAATAAGCTGTTCGAACAATATGTGAGAGAATAAAAAAAGATATTCTCCTAACTTATTTTACGGTTCGGTTTTTATTAATTTAACCTCTCGTAATAAATTTACACGAGCAATATGTGAGAGAATAAAAGATATTATACAAATGGATTTGACTAATAGAAACTTACATTGAGAAATATATATATAATTTGGAAAAATGAAATATTTGAGTCCCACCATTATACCTGTTAGGCTAAAGGAGATGTTGATTATTTTATTTGTTAAAAATAAGCTGTTCGAACAATATGTGAGAGAATAAAAAAAGATATTTTCCTAACTTATTTTACGGTTCGGTTTTTATTAATTTAACCTCTCGTAATAAATTTACACGAGCAATATGTGAGAGAATAAAAGATGTGTAAAAGTTTATGTGATATGTACTGGGATCGAACCCGGGACCCTTAGCATCGGCGGTGAACACTGTATGATGGGAGGGAAATATTTATTCATGCGGGACACATTGTGGATTCTCCGTCTGAAAGACGTCATGTATAACATATGTATACTTTGGTATGATATGTAATGCCGGTACATATACAGAGCGTGGTTTCCGTACATCTGTTGCTGATGAACTTAAGACATGAACTGAACTTTTCGCGCGCTTTTGGAAAACCGGTTGGGTAGGAGTGATGATGTGTGCTTGCTAAAACTTGAATTTAAATACAAAGGAAGACCGTTGACACGTTTGGTAAACATTACAGAATACCACCAGACTGATAGAAATAACTTTGTCGCCGCGGTAGGTGAACAAAAGGAAGATTGCGGACGTGGGAGATAAACATCACAAATTGGGGACAAACTAATAAAATAACTTTAATGTTGGGAATGGCGAACACGTGATTACCTTGCGGTTATGAAAATACTTTAAATACAGGTTATAAGAGACAAAATATATAAAGATACATCATGCAGTCGTATGAGAAGAAGGATCTTTGCAATAGCAATATTGAAGCAATATCTGATGCTGAAACAGAAATATACGAATCATCGTCAGATGAAGAATTTGATTTTGATGCAATAGATTCACCAGCGCTAACAGTTTCATCAACACCGCCATCATCTCCAATTGTATTATCAAGAACATCACGATTTTGGGCTTTAGATTGTTGTTGTAATAGTGAAAAAGTGGATCGCGAATGTATAAAGAAGGCTATTGAAAAATGGAATTTTAACGAAACACTAATATGTGAGGGATGTACGACAGGATCTAATCATGATTTTGATCATGATTGTATGACGACGCGTCCAGAATTATTGGAAACCCGCGCTTGGAGTATTATAGCAAGTCCTAGTGTTGAAGATGATGTGTTTTATTTGTACGCAAACACGCATATTATCGGACTATTAACAAGAGAAAAATTTTATGACGCCTATGTGGAATTATTAAGTGATACAGACTATTTACCGGAATTACTAGAGATCTTCATAAGAAAAGACAAACGGAAAGCGAATATTTCAAATTGAAAAAAATGTATTCGAATAGTGCTAGTGTTTTATGTGTGTTATGTAATGGTGAAAAGATTAATGTGAACTGTGTATTAAAAACTATAAAAGTATACTTACACAACAATAATCCAATGGAATGCGTGGAATGCAAGTTACATCTTCCTCATGAATGTAGACATTTTCATAATATCGGATCATTTGCAGTGAAGTATTTATCTCTTGACAAAACTCTTAGTGAACTCTTTGAAGTGTTTGAACAAGAACATAGTGAAATCTCATTTCGATGCTTTATGCATAAAACTTGTGATCTTTTACAAAATACAGAATTTGTTGGACAGATAATTCCGTTTTTTATTTTTCATACAAATGAAATTTCACCATGTGTAAATCAGTATATTATCGATATTCAAGGTTTTAAAATGTCTGATAACGAATTTATTATTCGTGAGTTTTGTTTAACTGCATGCGATGATACAGTAAATTTCCATTGCTTGGTAAAATCACCATTTGAATATAATTTATTATCACTAGGATGTCAAAAACAAATTGACTGGTTAACATTAAATTTGCATGGATTGAAATGGGATAGCAAAACTGGATATACTGTATCATGCATACGAAACCTTGTATATCAACTATGCGCAAAGAATTCAACCTTTTATTGTAAAGGTTTAGAGAAATCTCTTTGGATTAAAAGAATATTTGCATTAGATAATGTCATTGATTTAGAAACAAAACATTGTCCTTCATTAAATGAATTATGTGGAAATACATTTAATGAATATTGTTCTTTTCACACAAGTATTGTAAAGAAATCAGGATGTGCATATCGTAATGCACAACAGTTGAATTATTGGTGGAAATATGAAAGATCAACAGCATTAACTAATGCATTATCAAGATTGTAATGAGGAATTGTAAATAAAATGCATGGGTGTAAGTTTAAAAAAAATTATTGTAAATTAAAAATGTAAATTTAAAAAAATAAATAAAAAAATTTAAAAAATATTTGTTTTCTTTTTAAAAATTTGTTTACATGTTTATAAACAATAGCATCATTCTTTTTCAAAATTTTCTTGTTAAACAATTTTAAACACTTTTCAAATGATTGAGTGCGAATAATATGATGCAGAAAATATAAGACAAAATAACCACATAACACAGAATTATCATGTTGATATTGTTGAATATTTGTAAAGTACATTTTAGTATTTTTCGACAAAAAGTTTTTTATTTCCTTGGGAATGTCCATAGCAAGACTATCAAAGTAGTACCCATGTTTTTTCTTATTGATGTACACTGCAACCCAGTGGGAACCAGCAGAATCAGATGTATCAAGATTAATCACAAGTGCTGCAGGTGGTTTTACCGTTACAGGAAGTTTGTCAATAGGGTAAATTGCAGTAACACTTGCACCAGTCACTTTATCAGTTAGTAACACTTTTAATAATTCATCACTATACATGATGAAGATTATTTTTAATTGTAGTAGGTATGTAATTATCACTGTTATTCACATGTAACACATAATCATACACTTTCACATATTCACTATACAGTAATGCTTCATGAACAGTACATCTATATTGTCCGAAACGATGCTTATTATGTGCACACCGATGAACGTGAAAACTTAATGCAGTATACTTTGGACAGTTTATTTCTTCCAAATTTGTAACTTCTCTTTGAAGAATTTCTTGAAGAAAACACTTTCTATTTATTCCGTATGTGTATATGGTTGTAGTATTTGAACAATATGTTTGAAGTATTTCCTTAAGATGTGAATATTCTACATCCCCTTCGTGCCAGGTAATGCCATACACATTCTCACCTAGATATTTGTTTGTGCTTATGATTGGCTCAGATAAGTTATTTAAAGGAAATGGTAGTTTAAAAACCCAATTTTGAAAAAAGGGAACGTCAGGATTTACAATGGCTAGCTCTTTTATAATAAACTCATCTTCGTTATCATGATACGCCGAGAAGTGAACAACAACCCGCATTGTACTCAACTAAATAAATTAGAAGGTGTTATCAGTATAAATATTTCTGTCTTTGTCTACTTGTGCTAAAGAATCGAATTGTGCGTACACAATGCATGTAACAGGTTCAGTTAAAGTTTCTGAAAATGATACTTTTAAATTTACAGGGGAATCGCGTACTACATCCCACGTGTTATCATCTAAAGTTCCTGTTGGAGATAGAATAAATGCATACAGAGCATATCCGTTTGGATACTCATCAAGAGTAACAGTATGTGAATAATTTTGATAATATATACCAGTATCTGAAATCAAAGTATAGTAACTTAGAAGGTATAAATTATTATTAAAATCAGGTGTGAGGGGGTTGGGAGGAAATGATTTTGAACCGACTTGTAATTGCAGTTTGTTAACGTTAAAGTTTCGAAATTCAAAGGGATTAAGATGTGATTTCCCATTGAAGGCTGTGTTGGAGATGAAACCAATAATCAGGCCTTTAGGAACATTACCCAGGAAAAGATTATCAATGCTGTAAGACTTTACTTGTGCAGGTATAGTATAAGATCTTGTTTCCACTCTCGTCAGAGGTAACTTGGCTGTTTCCGAACCCATTCGTGTATTTAATTGCATAGCTAAATCTGCAGCTACATCAATACGTCGTACATGAAGAATAATTTCCTCAAGTGCAACTTTATAACTTGTATTTTCAGCAGACATTAAGCAAAAATTATCTTTACTACGATGTAGTTTTACGCGCAAACTTACTTTGTTAGGAAGCATACGATCTAAACTTACAATATCCGTATGAAGACGTCCATACATTTCAAAAGATTTACTATTTTTCACCTTATTAGCACGTTTTTGAAAACCAGCATTTGTATTATCTAATTTATTAAAATTTTTTGCAGTATCTTTATGCCACATGGCACATCCTAAATGTGTTTGAGAAGCATCATGAGAATAATTTAATAATGTTTCAATGTATGCACGATAAGGATAAGATTCTGATGAAGAACTAATTAATTTATCATTTAACGAAATATCAATTTGACTAAATAAAGAATGTAAGAAATTATTTACGGGTGCGACAACATCATCATTAGCTAATGTTGTACCATCAGCTTTAGTAATTTTACAACGTACATAAAGATATAGATATGCAGGATGAATAAATTCACCTGTCTCTCCCGGAATAACAAATTCAATAGGTCCTTCTGAGGTTAATGTGGAAATAGGAGGATATTCAGCATTTGTAGTTGCTTCAATAGCTGTTTGTGTCATTGGTATAGAAAAGAAATCAAATTCATTGGTACAACATTCAAAACTATTTGAATTTAGGAACGCCATTATGAAAAGATGTCCTGTATATGTTTACGTTTTGTTGGTGGTCCAAACTTTACAATTGCAGGAGCTTTCCTCTTGCGTGACCGTCTCTTGCCGTTACCAGTTAGCAACTGCCCAACTTTATTAATTGCTTTTGTCTTTAAACTATTACCAGCTTCTTTTACACGTGCACGAACCGATTCTTTAAATGGTCGATTTTCTAATACATCACCGGTTCTTTAAATGGTCGATTTTCTAATACATCAACTTGCATACCGGTTTGTAATGCTTGACGTCCTACAGTTTTTGCACCTTGTTTAAGAAATGGTAAAGCAAAACGAAATAATCCTTTAAAGAAACTACCTATACCATGTCCCCTTTGATATACAGGTCCTGAAAAATATGGTATTCCGCGCCCACGGTGATAAGTAACACGTCTTGCTCTCATTTTATTATTATTATTATTTAGAAGATGCCGGAGAGCGTTTAAAATGTAGTGTTATGGTCAGTGTCCCAGAACGAAATGGCAAATTTCGCCCTGCATGATCTTTTAATAGTATTTCAATAGTGTTAAAACAAAATTTTGCAAGTGGCATATAATGAATATCTTCAAAGGTAATTGTTTGAACTTTTCCATATTTAATATCAGAGATTGTTGCTATACGTAATAATGGTGCTTTTGTATCACCTAAAAATTGATATTGTATAATATCTGTATAAATAAAAATTTGATGTGGATATCCGATATCTATGTATGGTTGTTTGAATCCGTGAGATTCTTTTACAAGATCTGATTTTTCAGAAAAACCTAATTGTAAAGCTAATGTAGGCGACAATGTAACTGATTCTACATGTTCATCACATTCAACATGTACAACATTTGAAAAACTAAATCTTATAAAACTCGATATTGCGTTTAATTCTTCTAGTAAATGATGAATGGATGGATAATATCCAACAAGAATTTTACTTTTCATAGGTTCTGCATTTTTAAATTTGTACCATATAACGTTTTCACCCGCGGTAACATTATAACATGTTAATGGAATATGTGCTTCACTTAATCCTACATACCAATCGGATTCTGATAAACGAATATTATTTTTTAATTGATTAATAAAATGTGTTGGACTATTTGTAGGATATACATCAGCACTAGCATTTGAAACTAATGTAATGTAAAAACTATCATTAATACTTTCAGAAATCATTTTCGTTTAAAGTGAAGTGTTAGGTTTGAAGTTCCAAAACGAAATGGTAATTTTAACCCGTGTTCATCTTTTAAGTTTACTTCTATTGTATCAAAATATTTCTTTTCAACTTTAACATAGTGTGGTGTGTGAAAGACAAAAGATTTTACATGACCGTGTTGTACATTATATACACTAAGTTTTCGAACTAATGGACCTATATTTTGTTGTTGTTTTACAATATCAATGCAAACATTAATTGTATTGGGAATATTATAATCTAAATCACATGGAAATTTTCCACGTGCTAATATTAAATCAACATTTTTAACTTTTGTGTATATAACATTTTTTAACATCAAGCGTATTTTCATTAATAAATCCAAAAATCTGTTGTAAACCTGGTGTAACACCAATCATACATTGATCTTCTAATTTTAAAGAATGTTTAATAACAACTTGATTTTTATTTTGTAAATAGTGTAACATACGAACATTTTCAGGAATTAATTGTAGAATCGATTCAATTGATGAATAATATCCAGGTGTTATTGGAACACGGTAGCGTTCAACTTTATCATCGATAACACTAGTAATTATAATTTCTTCATTTTCACCAACATTGTAAAAACTCCACGGAATATTAATTTGTGTTAATGCAACACCCCATTCCCCATCACTTAAATCAATAGGTTGTGCCAATTTAACTCGAAATGATGATGTATTATTATCAAAAAGATTGCTACTTGCATTTGAAGGAAGAGTAACGTAAAAGTCGTGTGTAAAGTTCGAATTCATTTTGCAGACTGAATAGAATCTGATCTAATCCACGAATTCATACTTGATGGATATCCTAACCATTTTACATACATCCACCCTTTTTTACGTTTTAATACTTTTTCAATGAGATATGTTTTCTTTGAATTTATAATTACTTTTTGTAATTCTTGTGCATAAAATACTCCTTTAATTTCTTCACCGTTCCAATCTTTTAATTTGTAAGTGACAGGATCTGACTTAATACATTTGTCAACAATAAATATTTCTTGTGACCATTTAGGTAAATATCCTTTTTCTAATACATGTTTATACTTACTAACACGTACATAATCACCCGGATTAAATTTACATGTTATATTCTTTTTATTTTTATTTCCGTATAATGTCTCCCACACTTGATTCACATTGGAATCATTTACTTGTGCAGGTGCCATTTTAATACTTGAAAGGTATGAATGATTATAATTTTTTACAATTTGATGTAATACATTAATATAACGATAAGTATTCTTTGCAGTAAAATAACGATACAATCTTTCTTTTAATGTACGTATAAAACGTTCTGCTAATGCGCATTTAATTTCGGAATGAACACTATAATGATTAATTTCATATTCTTTAAACAATTGTTTTACATGACGATTATAAAATTCACCGCCTAAATCTGTTTGTACGTTAAACACGGGTAACTTGAAATTTTTAAAAATTTTTGTTATTGCTTTTACCATTTCAGGACCTTTCTTTGTTTTTAACGGAACACAATATGCATAACGTGAAAAAATATCAATACAACATAATATATATTTATAATTATTATTATACTTTGCAATATTTTGCATATCTGCTAAATCCATTTGTAATGTTTCATTTGGTGCACTAACATAATATTTTTTACGTTCAAAAACTTTACGAGCTGGTACATGTAATGTATAAGCATCTTGAGAAGCTAACCAATTTTTAATTTTCTTTTTAGATAACTTTGTTTTGCGTTGTAATGTTTGTATACTTGATAAAGAATCAGGATTTGAATAATCATAATATATTTTTGATAATTTTGTCATTTTTACATACTATATTCTTTCCACTGTTTAAATAAATTAGCAACTACTGCAGAACTAGTAGATTTTCTTACTTTACGAATACGTTGTCTACTACTACTACTACTACTACTACTACTATTCACTTTTGATGCTGGTGTGCTAATAGGTGTACCAATAAATTCTTTAGGAACATTAAGATCTTCTAATAAATTTTTAAATTCATGAATACCTAAAGGATTTCTTGAATATTTTCTTGTACGAACAACATCATTTACTAAATCTATAATATTTGAACCTGGTATTGTTTTTCCTTGAATACGTACAATGCCAGACTCATCCCACAGAATTTTATCAGAACTTGTCAACTGTTTTAATAATAGATCTGTTTTCCTACGAAGTGTTTTCGGTACTGATTGTAAAATGTCTGATACAAATGGTAAAATAGAAGTATTGCTATCTTGTTTGGAACTTGATGATAATTTTTCTTCTTCTTTTTCTTGAATGATAGGTAAAGTAATAGGCTTATGTGAAGAAGAAGATGTATACTGTAAATAACGATGCAAAGCTTGTTGATATAATTTCCACTTTTGTTGTACACTAAGATCATGACGTGTTAAGATATTATTCATTTCTTCATCTAAACGTGACTGATGTGAATCTATGGATTTAAGATTTGATTGAATTTCATGTACAGCATTTTCAGGAACTAAAATCATTTTACGTAATTCTGACATATTTAACGACTAAAAATACTACTTCCTACTGCTGCAAGAAGTGGTCCCAAGATTAACGGTAAAAGCGCACCACCTTTTTGTAGTAACAACTTCTTCTTTTTATTCAATGCAGTACGCTGCTGAGATAGAGCACGTAAGATCTTTTTATGTCTACGTAAACGTTGCTTCTGACGAGAATTTAAAGGAATGTTTCCTTTTATTGTGTTTTTAGCTACTTGAGATATTGTTCTTATTAAATCCCCTGAAGCATTTTGTAAAATTTGTTTTCGTTTTGCATTTTTGCATTTGCACAGAGCACGGAGCGTGCTGTAGTGTTGTTTCACCTTCAACATCTTGATGCAGACTAAACAAAAATTTCTGTATGCATGTCTTTTACGTTAGCGTACACATGTATGATTTCATTCGGAAAAATATTTGTACGTATTCGCAATGCATCGTTTGTTTTTTGTGTCAAGTCAAATAATAAATAAGTGTGAGGCTCCCGTGTTACTTCTTCGAACACACTCACGACTTCTTTACTATACCGAGGCATAATTTGCCTTGCTAAATATTGTATTTGTAATTTATCACGTGGATTTTTAAATACTATAATATAATGTGCATTTAAACTAATATCACGTGCATGTTTTCCTTTTGGAAATAAATTTTGAATAATAAATATTACAGTTAACTTTTTATGATGTGCATACTTTGTAAATAAATTTGCAACATCGCCATTAGTTTCCGACATTAAATCATCAAGTATTAATAATGAATTTTCTTTAATTTCAAAATTATTCATGTCAGGTATTCCCTCTACAAAACGTATTTTCGCATTTGCATCTAATTTTGGTATTACTGCACCATAACACCAAACAATATCATTAAATTTTATACTAAACATTTGATCACATTCATTAAGTAAACGATTTACAAAACAAGTTTTACCAGCCCTTGAAGGACCAGCAATTAATATAGTAGAGGGATGTTGAAACTTTAACATCTTGTAATCAAATGAATGCATACAATAGAGACTCTGCTTTATATACACACTCACACTCATACATTCACATATTTTCGAACATGTGAGGAAATAAAAGATAAAATTAAAGCTTGAATTTCGAAACGAAAATTTAAATAAAATGAGCTTCTACAAGAAGCGTACCAACTAAAATTGCACAGCAAACGAACAAATAAAATGATCACAGCATCGCTGCTCTGGCATACGAACCAATAAAAAATCACTGGTATATAAAATTAAAGCTTGAAATGAAAAAAATAAATTATGAATAAATTAAAATAAATTAGGAATAAATTAAAAATAAATATTTTTACAAGCGATTTTAAGAACGAGTATACGAGCCGGTTTTAAAAAAGAGACATTCATACAACTCACATTCATTCATTCGTGGGTCTATAACCGTAAGGTACACTTGCACGTTTTTTTACTGGTTCATCGTCAGTTACATCATGTTCGTCAATACGTTTTCGTTTCTTGTTGACCTCACGGTGTGTCTTTGTCTCTCTACAGCTAAAGATACGGAACCCCGGTCTACGAACGATACTGTTTGGGTTTTCTATTACTGTGGACTCTAATTGTCCAGACACTAATTTATAGAAACTCTCAAAGTTAATTTTTGAGAGGTTCTATCGTTTAGTGTTATCCCCCTAATTTTGAATATATCGCGAACATCCCCTTGGGCATTTGTTAGCCCCATGGCGTAATTTTTACAGCCAAGACCAATAAAGGTTGTAAACTCCCAACCTTCAGGAATTTCATTTGTAAGATCTCCCAAATAGTTTCCGAGCGGTAACAAGGGTTCCTCATCTTTTTTCTGTAGATACATGATACTGTCAGTGTCACAGTAGATTGCTCTGTCAGGTCCTACAGTCGTCAGTAGTTCGTAAAGTCTAAGTCTAGCCCACGAAGTAATAAATGCGGCTAGTATCACATTAGAAAACGCTAACGGAACGTTTTCGTTTTCAATGTCTCTGTATGTGACAATGAGATGGTCATCATCAATTGGTATTACACTTTGAATTTCATACCTTGCCGTAGTTAAATACCTAAGAAATGTGACCTCATCACTAACGATTATACTCTGTGACATGTCTGTGCGTTGCCCCCACTTTCCATACAATGAATTGAGGTATAGTTTCGCACATTGCCTCAATCCAGGGTTCGTCCTAATATTATTATAATTTAATCGTATGCCTTCATGGGCATAATATACTTCGATATATTTATGTTTGTCTTCTTCAGTGGTACAGTAAGCAGGAAAACCAGAGGCTTCCTGCTTCATCTGAAGGAAGGAATTCACATAGGTCCCGAACAGCCCACCTGAATTCCCCTCTTCAGGATCTAAGAGTTCAAATTCCCATATCTCATGTATATCGATTATTTTGTAACCTTTTTTAAGAGCAAGGTGTAACTCTGGAGTGCAAAATGTTCCTGTGAGAGCACACTCAGCATCACTATGAGTACATTCATTAGTGTTTTCTTCTTCCATACATGTGCGGCAAAGGCCGAAAAGTAATCGACCTCCCGCAACGTATGGTAAGATCGGAAAATAGAGGTCCTTTGCAGGGACAATTATGCATTTGACTACACCGTGAATACTTTCCACATCTGGAAAGTCCGGTCCCGTGTGAATCTTAGGTGATTTAACCGGCATAGGTTTACGCGCCATTACCCATGGGTAAAGGCTAGTTACATCGGCATAATAAATACGCTCATCACTCGTACAATTGACGTAAGAACGAAAGACCTCCGTGCGACCACCGTTGTAACAGTTCTTAGGAATAAGAAAATCAGGTAGATTAGTACAACGTTCTTGAACAAACTATTGCACTTCCTTGTCCGTCTTTACCTTATTATCCCAAGAACATTCCTATATTTCATATAGGTTTACACCTATACTTTTCAGGTACTTACGGCGGCGCATGGTTTGCTCATATCGTTTCTCCATCGTATTGTACGAATCTTGTGCATCGTGCAAAACCGCGTCACGATTAAAGGGAAAACAATGGCGGCAAGCATGGAAAAAACATCCGTAATACTCGAAGGCAGCGTTGAGTCCTTCGTGCCATCCATCGACCTTGTACCTACCAATATACTTTTCTCCACCTCTCCTAGCATGCTGGATTTCTATCCCTAATTGGTCTTCCATATACATGAGCCATTGCATAGCTTTTGTACTATACTTGGTCTTATGATGAAATCCCAACGCGGGAATGATAGGAATAGTATTTTCCGGTAAGTGCAAGGTACGATATGTACGCATTGCAAGACTTGCAATGGTGGATGATGTTATGAAACATTGCAAACCCTCCGTTTTCTCTTCAATAATATCGCTAAACTTGATGACCGCTTCTGTTAGAATTCTAACATCATTTTTACAATAAGCCAACATATCCTTCTGCAGGTTAAACTCCTCGCCACTTTCCGCACGTTCTTGGTGCCAGGCCTCCAGTTGTTTTCTTTCTTCTGTGCTTCGTCCCTCAGGGTCATAGTACTTAAGCGGAGGGTAGGGACCGACATAATTTTGATTTTCTTCAGTATTAAACAAATATGGGAAATCTCCCTTCTTTAAATTTTGACTAAGGCCTAACGTTTTCGGTAATTTTGATAATTTAGCACCAATATAGAGGAAAAAGTCGCGAAAAAAGATACGGTTACCTATGTTAATATTAAAAATCTTTTGACCCTGAATAAGAACACTAGGTACAATATGCTGGTCTTCTATTAGAGTTCTAAGACAGAAGAGACCATCGTATCTGGATGCATTATGAGCGATCACCAGGATCTTCTGAAAGACAGAACGTTCTACTAACACGTGGTTAATAAAATCCGTCATTGTCTTAAAAGAAAACGAACTATTTCCAATATTGTCACCGCACGTTTTCCAAGGCTCATCGATACCTTTCCTTATACAGACGTGACATACATGATGACAACACACCAGTACAACTTCATGTTCCCTTTCACCGCGCTCATTCGGCGCCTTCAACATCGTCTCTACATCATAGGTGATGTACATAAACCTTTTCGTATGAACAGGTTGCTGTCTCTGAACAAAACATGTATGATTTGTATCAACATACGCGCGGCATGTTGAACAAAAATGTTCACCACACATGTGTTCAGATTTTCGCCCCCTCTTATCAAAGATGATACCACAATCGATGCAGAGCTTTACATTATCACATACGGATTTAGCCGCTTTATTATGTGTCAGATGGCTGTCAAAACAAATACCCTCAGCAAACTCTCTATTGCATGCATTACATTTAATTCTGTTTGCAGTATAGTCCCGTTCGTGAGTATGTTCGCAAAAAGTACAACGAGTTTTACACTTGTGTGCACGTGACCTTTCATCATAACCTTCCAAACAATAATAACAATACTTCCGTGCCTTGAGAAAACTTGTAATATTACGAATGGGTTCAAAATGACCAATAGTGTTACCTCTTTGATATAGGATAAAAATCTTATTTTCTGCGTGTTCTCCCGGGTAACGTACTATATATTCCCGATTATTCTTTTCAATCTCCTCATAAACAACGATTTGATATTCCCCTTTCAAATATGCTTGAAAGAGGTCCAAATCAGAGATGTCACAACCTTGCTTACTTTGAACGTTAACTCCTGCCATTTCGCAGAGAACTTCTGCTTTAAGAATCCAACTATCATAGTCTCTTGTTTTTAAATGATATAAAACTTTACTACTTGCGGTATGCTTTGTTATTCCATATATTATGGCCATGGGGAGGCAATACATATTCTTATTTTCAATGCGAATTAATCGCTTTTCCAAGTAATCTTGGTATTTGCAGTATTTTTGGACAGCACTCATTGCATTAGGTCTTCCTTGTCCGTGCAAATTCTCTGCTATATGGAATCGAAACAATACTTCTTCCCCTAAAAGGAACACTTCATTCGAATTTAGTACTCGTTCGATTGAAGTGAGGACTGTCCTAGCAGTGAAATTGTCCTTTCTTCTAAACGGTACATACACTGGTTTGTTATTAGTACTATTACTACTTTCAACGTATAAACCAATGTAGTCCATAGGGCGTGCATTGGAGATCACATGTTCCAACGCAAAATCGATTAAACTCTCGATATAGGCCTCTGGGTTATTAATATTCCTTTCATCACCCACAGGTCTGACGACAATTTCATGGCCCGTAAGATGAAACTTACGAAACCTTTGTCTGCTTTGTCTTACAACTTCGAAATTACTATTTCTTTGATTATCCCCGCCATTATTATTATCACTACTACTACCACTTGTACTACCACTATTATGACTACCAGTAGTACTACTTGTACTATTCTTATTTATGTTGCCATGTCCAACCATTGGTGGGACACTAGCAGATGACGGTCCAGGCTGAGGAGAAAAAATCAATTGGTTCCCATAGTCATGATTATCCTGTACACAATATTGAGCTGGGTTGTATACAGGATTTTCTCCCTGGACCTGTTGCGTGGGTATAACTACAGCATTGTCCTCATTTTCAACCAATCTCCTCATTTCTTCTTCAATTGGTAATTCAACAAAATTTAAATTGCCAATCCCATCTGCTTTATCATTTAGGAAAGCTAAATCTTCATTTGATAACAAATATAAATTATTAGGACTCAAGTTATGAGTTTCTTGAGGGGTCATGACTATGGCATTATTATTTTCAGATGGGATTAAGCATGGTTCCAAAACAAATCGCGAGCCAAAATCAAAAAACTCAGATAACTGTATCATTTATCCTATCTACCTGACCTTCCCCACAAGCTAATAAATACATAGCTTTGTCTACAGCCAATTCATATGATTCTTTACTACGGAAAAAACCGTACACAAACAAATCCAGTACGTCAGCACTGCTTACACAGTGCTGGAGAAGTAGTATATCATTACCTTCAAAGACACGAAGGGTCCGCAATATGGCTTCGCATCTCACCGTTCCCCTATGGCCAAGTCTGCTTAATTCCATAATGGCTTTCCACGTGCTAAAAACCCTAGGGTACTCGTTGAGACCGCGCAAGACCTCTTGCAGGTAGATTTCATCAATAAGGTTTATTTCTTCAGTCGGGCAGAAGAAATCCATCTAAAAATAAAAAACAAAGAAAAACTATTTTGAGTAATCAACTCCACTTTAATAAAAAAAATACTTCTTTTAAGCAACGCTCACATGATAATATCATATAAAAGAAAAATTAATCATCTTTAGTTAATTATTCATATGTAAATAGAAATCAATCAAGTTACTTTATGAAAAATCATTAAATATATTCACTTATATTGAATTATAAACTATTCTATTAAAAAATATCCACAAACACACACACACACACACACACACACACAGAGAGAGAGAGAGAGAGAGAGAGAGAGTCTCTCTTTGTTCATTAATATTGGTTAAATACAAGTCAAGTACAATTAAAAAACTATATAATTTCTTTCTTTTTTTAAAAAAAATCATAATAACCATAAGAAATACATACCTTTCAAGGCTTAGTTCTCCGTTCACAATCCACAAAAAGAAAAAGAAGAAATCTCAACTGGGATAGTCGGTACTTTTAATATATATAATTGCTAGCACCACAACGCTTAGCACAGCTTCAATGTCTGTAATAAAACAGGCTTCAATAAATATAGTGATAATCCTGTATACTTTATTTAATACTATTAAAATAGGTTTAATAATCACGAAAGCTTTCTCTGTGATCTTTAACGCACGCCGACGTAAGAAAAAATGATAAGCGTACACATCAAATACATGTTATATCATGTTCTATCAAGTGTTCTCCCCCCCACCACTAACAGTGACATCTGTCGGAAAACTTTTAAATTAACTTTAGTTTAGTTTACCTCCGTGCATCGTGTTGACGTATTTATTATTAGTCCTGAATATATATATATATATATACTTATATTTAAAGGTACAGTATGATATATATTTCTTTTTTTTATCCGTTAAATACTACTAACAGCATTAAATAAGTACCAAAAACCCTTCTCGCAGTTGTGTTCTGTTAATAAAACATAATTTGTGAGGGCATAGTTGATTCTTCTTCTATCAGTAAACCACCAAACGTTCATTATATTACAAATCCCTAAGGAAGACCCACCAACACATATGGACCTTCAGTTGAACATTATTATCATCATCATGTTATTACCTATTCAGAAAAACCCGCAATTGTAGGGACTAACTAATGGGAACACGGTATCAGTTGGTAAAACATGGTAGAAATAGCCGTTCATAATTTCCTTTTGCTATAATATAATACTGTTAAAATCTAGGGTCGCCTATAACTGATGGGCCCCGCCAGTTATAGCTACGTGCTACAATAGTCGTACGTGATTTTCCTTTTGCTATAATATAATACTGTTAAAATCTAAGTAAGCCTGGGGGGCCGCGGTGGCTCGGTGGTAAAGCGTTCACCTCTGGTGCTAGGGGTTTCGGGTTCAAACCCTGCTCCCGCCAAGTGAACTTTGTGGTGGACAAACACCGTGTGCGTGGGTTTTCTCGGGGTTCTCCCGTTTCCTCCCACTTTCTTCATTCCACCATTTTATTCATCTCACATCTTCACCGTCTCCTTTAGCCTAACCGGCATAACCGTGGGACGTAAAACTTAAAGATTTCATTTCATTCTTTAGAAATAGTGACTAGGATTCATTCATATATTCTGTAAATTGATATTTTGTATACTGATTTTCAAAATAAAATAGTACTAGAAATTTATTTCATTTCTTTTTTTTCTAAGTAAGCCTGTGACTAATGGGGAAGGGACCCGCCAGTTATAGGTACGTGCTACAATAGGCATACATAATTCTCTTTTTGCTTCCTTGTAATACAATACTGTTTAAATCTAGGGTCACCTATAACTAAGGAAAATGGCCCCCGCCAGTTATAGCTATGTGTTACAATAGTCGTACGTAATTCTCTTTTGCTATAATAGTCGTACGTAATTCTCTTTTGCTATAATACTGTTAAAATCTAGGCAATATATCTGACATGCAAAACCCCCTTAGTTAGAGGGACATCATTTCATTTTACTTCGAGGATACACAACAAGTTTTTTCAAATCAAAAGACAGTGATCAATAACCAGTGTATTTAGGGGTTCCGTAAATTTTCTTTCTTAACATTAAAGCTATTGTATGCGTTATGTGGCTAGCATCCACGCAAATAACTAACATTCAGTAATATTTACTATTAAAACGCGATAATGTTGGGAAAAAGCGCTCCCTCCCCCTCCCCAAGACTAAAACATTTCTTTCTGAAAATACTAGTCTTAGTTCAAACATTTGCGTTCCTAAAAGATTATAGCTGTGTTGCCAAAGCGTAGTAGTATGCCATCTATTGGCAAATGAGCTTACTTAAACAGTTCAAGTCCAATCTGTACAACGTACATATATATATATTAGGTATAATTGATTTTAAAGTGATCGGTATAACAGTTAAAAAATCGTAACAAATGAATCAAACATATTGTAATTAAGCATCCTATAATTAAGCAAATAAATCTCTACAAGTAAATGGTCCGTCTTTAGCCCTTTTATTTGTAGGCTCACACTACAAGTGTTATGAGCTTCTTATTTTAAAATATTTTCAAAATTATTTCTAGGTTCACACTACAAGTGTTCTGAGCTTGCTTAGCAAACGAACCAATAAAATATTTTAATAGTTCGCAGCGTAGCTGCTATTACGACTTTCTATAAGAAAGGAGAATATAAAAATAAGAAGCGAAAGAATGAAATAATAATAATAATAATAATAATAATAATAATAATAATAATAATAATAATAATAATAATAATGTCCCTCTTGCATGATTACAAAATGGTCGTAGGTTTATTCCTCCAATAATGTTTCTCAAAAGCAAAGCGTGTAGTTTACCAATAATTATTCAAAAAAACTTTCATTATAATTAAGTGAATAATACATATCAGTTTAGCATTTAAAAAAGTTCTCACCTTAAAAATCAAAGTTCGTACTGTTAAAATCACTGACGAAAAAAGTTCAATAATCACACAAATAAAGTTTTTCAACACACACACACTATGGAACTGTGTAAAAACAATAATAACAAACTTTATTTCAATACTATATATATATATATAAGGATTTCATTATGTCCCTCCCCAAGCATCATGTTTTCATCAGGTTTTCAACCCGATTTCATTAATTATAAATAAATAAAGTCATCATGTCCGCTAACATCGTTTATTCAGTGTTACGGCAAGACATCTAAAAATTTCTTATTTACAAGTTCGTCAACCGTTGGAGAAATCTCATTCAGACAGGGTATCGATCGACATTTGGGCCTGTAGCTATGTACGGTTCTCATCTAATTCAGGAAAATGCTTACATGTAAAACTTTCATCAGATATTAGATATTCTGCCAAAATCAGATATTGCCACAAAACATCTTCTAAAGGGGGAAGAAACATAAAATTTCTATCTGTCTTCTTCATCACTGCCGATAAGTATCGCAGTGACAATCATAGTTAATGGAAAAGATATTTCAGTACGTCACCAGTCAGAGTTCTAACGGCAAGGAGAAATCGTCTAAGATTATTTCAGTACAAGCGGAAATAAAAGTAGAAAGTATATTGACATTCTATATCTGTGTCACCACTCAATGTTCTAACGGAAGCAAAAGGGACACGCGTATAAGGCAGTGACCCGGAAGTAATGGCATTTACAAAAATAAAATTGTGTTCATTCTAAGCTCGCCTTCTCTCAAAGACGGAAGAACAAATCAGTCACTCCGTATTTTAAACTTGACTGTAAACACGGAGTTAACTATAAAAAATAAACAAATCAATAAAACGATGAATATTAACAAAATAAATAAATAAACCATTCAATCATACACACACACTTCGTATTTCCCATGTTTTTTTTCTCGCCAATTTACATGTGAGAATTGCAATAATTCTCAGTACAATACAGTGTTCACCTCTGGTGTTTGGGGGTCCCGGGTTCAATCCCTGTACAATACAGCGTTCACCTCTGGTGCTAAGGGTCCCAGGCTCATTCTCAATACAATACATCGTTCATCTCTGGTGTTTGGGGTCCCAGGCTCATTCTCAATACAATACAGCGTTCACCTCTGGTGTTAAGGATCCTGGGTTCATTTTCAGTACAATACAGTGTTCACCTTCGATGCTAAGGGTCCGGGGTTTATTCTCAGTACAATACAGTATACACCGCCGATGCTAAGGGTCCCAGGCTCATTCTCAATACAATACAGTGTTCACCTATGGTGTTAAGGGTCCCGGATTCGATCCCAGTACAATACAGCGTTCACCTCTGGTGCTAAGGGTCCCGGGTTCATTTTCAGTACAATACAGCGTTCACCTCTGGTGCTAAGGGTCCCGGATTCGATCCCAGTACAATACAGCGTTCACCTCTGGTGCTAAGGGTCCCGGAGGAAAATATCTTTTTATTCTCTCACATATTGCTCGTGTAATATATTCAATATTAATTTAATCACTACTACGGATTATTAATTTAATCACTACTACGGAAGTAAGTGATACAGAATGACGTATCATCATATCAACAGATTTAATTCAAATTTCCATTATTATTTTTAAAAATATCCAGTATAAAGTCTCTACAGACACGCATACAGACTCGAAAAAGAGCACATAACCTTTCCATGTCAGCACAACTAAAAAAAGAAACACACGTAAGCAGGTCATCAACCCATAATGACATACACGCCACCTCTGACAACATCCATTAAAGGAACATGTTAGAACATAATTATTACGTAAAGTACCGTTAACATTCTTCCTTTCGGGTAGAAAAGTTCGTCAGCAACTACTGAACAGCACTTAATGCTTTTAATCTTACTGCGATTTTACATTTTACTCCATCAAAATACGTATTTTCTCCATTTTTTGAACACGTTTTAAAAACATTATTTTTAATTGTTCTTTTTGTTTTTTACAATTATTATTTTTTTGGTTTTTATGGTAAAATGTTTTCAGATTCAATCAGTTCTTGAAGTCTATCGTAATTTCCAATGTGAAACAAATCTAACACTGGATCTTATATTGTACCGGGCAACTCCAGAACAATTTTGGTTGCATAGCGGAATAGGATATATATACAGTTAGAGAGCAATATTTAAAATGATCAGTTTGAGTGAAAGTTATGTGAAAATATTGACTGTCATCACGTTTATGTGTCTATATAAAATTTCAGAGCTGTATTTAGTATGGAAGTGATTGAAATTAAAGTTAAAAGATTTGAATCAAACGGGGAAAAAAATGGGTATTGACCTAGTAAAAACCATTGTAAAAAGGACTGAAACTGTAATGGTAGATAACAGTACTTTGTAAATACTAGACAGCTGATTTTGTAATTTTTCGATAGGCTTAAGTGTATCTGCAATATTCACCACAATTAAAAAAAAAGATAAAAATAAAATAAAAAAGGTATTGGGAGCACGATGAATAAACTTAAATCCTTTACATAATAATGTAATGATTTTGAAGCTAACAACTTACACACATTAGTTTTTTTCAGCAATGAAGCAGAATTTGCATTTAACACCACTTCTTAATTTTAAGGGAGTGCGAGCGAGTATAGTGTAACGAAAGATGGTAAAAACACTGCGACAAATAGTGTGAGCATACTATAATTGAAGTAGGAGTACTTTCAACCCTGTATTTTCATATTTATTTTTTCAGTTACCATGTCTTTGTATGGAATGACAAGAAGCCATTTCTACCGACCTCAAATGGAACGATTTGGTAATGTTGGTTATAATTTGCCTATTGAGAGACAAGGTTATGGAGGGTAAGTTCGATAATATTTTTATTTAATAGAAATAACTTATTGTAGTGTTACTAAATGGAGGGACTTAATGGAGAAACAGTGTAACCCGCAAACAACGGTCAAAATCGATATTTTAAGAAGCTTGGATGTTTGAAACTAAGCGCAAAAATGTAAATGATAGATATAGTCCATAAGCTGACATAAATTCTCTATCTATAATTTAGCGAAGAAAAGTTTTCACCAAAACAACCAAAGGAGTCCAACAAATATTAGTTAAAAAAAAAGCCTCTTTCAGAGTTATAAGCTGTCGGATGTAAGAAAAGCACCTTGGTTAGACAACTACCGAACCTAACTAAAGCTTTTGAAAAATTATACAGGAACAATGAACAAGTTCACGTTTTATCTATATATTAATGTTCGTGAAATGACGCACCCTACCTGTACAACGCATTTTAGAAGTCGAGGCCATATCGAAGAAAGATTTACAACAGTTAGGCTGGTTGCTTATTGACCAGACGAAGACCAGCCAAGCTGAAGCAGAGGGAGTTAGAAAACGACGCAGAAAGACAGAGAAAGGAAGAAACAGTGAGAGAGAGGCCTGAACGTGTGCCTTAGTGGCAATATTGGAGAAGTCTTTGTTTAACACATGTTCGAGTGAATATGTGATACGATGCTTTGTTGCATTGACGACCTAAAGTTAATGTCTTGTCCTCTGGTCAATATACGGCCAGCCTTATCTCAATTTACTCTTTCGTGCAGGTATAGTAGTATTCCCCAATTCTTCTTCTTCTTCTTCTTCTTCTTCTTCTTCTTATTATTATTATTATTATTATTATTATTATTATTATTATTATTATTATTATTATTATTATTATTATTATAGGATCCCACTCTCTTTGGGGCCCCCCAAAAATTCTAAAAACAAAAACTTGCTGTAACAATTCCCAAATAATAAGAGAAAGTAAATAAGATAAAACGCACATACAACAACGGTATTGGTATTATGCACTAGGCTCTTATGAAGCAAGTAATGAGGGCCTCCCTTGTAATGGGGGCCTGTTTCCCAACCCTGCTTCTAATGGGTTCCTGTTTCCAAGCCCGATTTGCCATGAAGCCCCTGTTTCAAACCCCCACTCGTAATGAGGTCCTGTTTTCCAGCTCCACTTATAATAGGACGACGTTTCCCAGTCCCGCTCATAATAGAGCCCCGTTTCCAAGCCCTATATGTATGGGGGCCTGCTTTTAATTGGGGCCCTTCTTCCAGATTCCTGCTTGTAGTGGAGCTCTTGTTTTCCAGCCATTACATTTAGCTATTTTAATAAAACTTCACAGTATAAATATTATGGTATCTTGAACTTGTATGCTGATAGAACTCTAGTGCTAGCCTTTCTCATACTCTTCGGAATACGACAAGAAATCAGAGCTAGGAACAATAGATTTACTAAGAAGAAGACATAAAAGGTAAAATTGGGAAAATAATAGTAAAATATCAAGAAATTGCAATCCTAAGTGGCGATAATTTTTATATCGCGGAATTATAGATATTTCGCTGTACGTATTAGAAGTAGTGTCAAGAACTATTTTCATAATATTTTCATACTATCCTTGCCACTCTTTTTCATAGTAGTCTATAGAGTGTTAATAATGGTTCACTAAAGGAAAGAAAAGGAGCATGATTCATTTGTTTTAGACATCTGAATCGTTCGTTTTTATATATTAACAGAGCACTATATTTTGTTATATATTGTATTTAAGAATGCTCAAGTAAATTTATCTTGTGTAACTTAATAAGCAGCAGTCTGAATGTGGTAGACCTATCGGCACTAGTCACTACATAGCAAGGTAAAGTACCTAAATCTTTTCACGTCACAGTAAAAAGAAGCTACCTATAATATTCATAGGTTTTATAATTATTTTAGTCCAACAGTGACGTTTTTAATGATATTTTGATGATTTTCAGCGCATTTGCGTCGTACTATACCTCGTGTAATCTTCGGGGGTTGCATTCCATTTTGGCCTGAATTACTCTTGAAACTTGAACCGAAAAATGCCACACGATTGGTTAAAAGTGAAGTTGAGCTTCAGGCAATACTTACTACTTACAATACGATTGTGAGTATCACCATTTCTTTTAATGTTATGCAAATGACTTCAAGTAATTTGAGAATTTCAAATATATACAAAGAAGGAACTGTCATCATACTCAATGATTCAAATACTTTAATAATAATAATAATAATAATAATAATAATAATAATAATAATAATAATAATAATAATAATAATAATAATAATAATAATAATAATAATAATAATAATTTGAATTTATTGATAGTAGTGACCACAACCTAAGTCATAAATGGTCACAAATATACAAATAATGTACAATGGAGAATTACATGAAAGTAAATACAAAGTAAAACATAATAAACAAATTAAAAAGAAATGGTACATCAAAATATTTCGATCAGATACAAAATTATATGTTAACACGAACTTAATACAAGCTTAGATTACAAAGTAAAAGTTCAACATTATTTCTACTCAAGTATCTATTAAATTGAAATTTGTGATGTAATGTATAACAAAATGAAATATAATGAACACTAATGAAATTAAATAAAATTTCTAAAGAATATATATATAACAAGAAACATGATTAGATAAAAATAAACGTACATCAAACAAAAGACAATTGGAATTTCATACACAATATACCAGATGGAGAATTTATTTATTTACTTGATAACACATTCTAAATATTGTTTTTTTTAAGTAGCGCAAAATTTACATTAAATAGATCGATTTTCAGAAGATTTTTTGTTTATATTCTCTACACTAATAAATAGTGAAGTACCAATTAATTTGTTATTACATAAAATAGATCGATTGTTCGTGGGATTATGTGAAGGAACTCTAATATATTATTATTATTATTATTATTATTATTATTATTATTATTATTATTATTATTATTATTATTATTATTATTATTATTATTATCATTATTATTATTATTATTATTATCGGAGGAATTGCAACATAAAATTGGGCTGTTATACAAATATTTATATATTTCTTTTTTGTCTCTCATAGGGGAGGAGGCCATGCGAAGGCATCAGGAGCCTCCGACAAGGCAATGTCGGCTTTAACATTGTTGATGTTTCTTTTTTTCCTTAATATGCTACAGGTAAATAGAATGAATGTTTTTATTATTATTATTATTATTATTTATCTCGAGGTTTTAACAGAAAGCATTCATACACATTAACTAAGCTACTTTGTGGCATTTTTATTCGAATTCGCTTCTCATATAGAACTGGCCGGAACAGATTCCATTGTCCGGACAGGAAGGCAAAACCAATATAGATTTCATGTAAAAAAGAATAATACAGTACAAACCTTTCCTGCATACTTCTTCCTTACTACAGCACTCCCTTCATTCCGGTCCTTGGGATTTCCTAATTGTTTGGTAAAATTACTAAATTGCAATATATATATATATATATATATATATATATATATATATATATATATATATATAAAAGAGAACGCACAAATCCTTTGTGAACTCATCACGCTAATACGGCTGAACCAATTTCTTTCATTTTTGGGGGGTTATTAGGATTTGGACCCTAGATGGTTTTTATCATATCACTTTAATTTTTAATTACCAGTGTCTTGAGATAATTGACCATTCAAGTGTCCATACGTACAAATCCTTTGTTATTAGTTCATCATAGGTATAAAAATAAACGTATTTATATGCAACCCGCATGACCGTGTCACTCGGCGGGTTAACATAAATGACAGGCGCTATAATGTTAACATTTACTGCAATTTGAAAGCGAAAAAGTAAAAATTATCTAAGTAACAAAGTTTATTGCGTTCCGGGGTGAACGCTGCTAGTATATATATATATATATATATATATATATATATATATATATATATATATATATTGTCTAATAACAAAGGATGCCATTACTTTCCTGTCTCTCCACAATAAAACCTTATCAATGCTACCCTTGTAATGAATCAGAATAGAATCTATGTCTATGATCTCAAACTCTTGCGGGAAGTCACATCGGTAGAAGATAAAATATATCACTAAAACCGAAAGAAGAAACCTTAACTAATGTTCTATAGTTCGCGTCACCCGAATTGGCATGTGGCATCAGCCAATAAGCTTGCAGTGCGCTGTTACTAAATCTTCAGGGAGGAATGAAATTATTCATAATTGATTTTGTTCGTATTGTGGACAATTATGTATGATTAGATTTTTTTGTGAAGGTTTAGTAACAACGCGCTGCAAGCTTATTGGCTGACGCCATGCGCCAATTCGGGTGACTCGGACTATAGCTCTAGAACATTAGGTATGCTTCCTTCCCTTAGTTTCTACAGATAGAAGTTTACTTTCTACCGATATGATTTCCCTCATGTATCATTAAGGACTTGCTAAAAAGGTACGGTAGAAGAAAAAATAAGGAGGGGCGAAAGAGGCTGCAGTTGATGGACTGCGTTAAAACAGCACATTCCTACACGAAGACGAAGAGGTTAGTTGAAGATCATGATGTATAGAGGTTTCTCAGCTGCCGATAATGACAAAACATCTATGATGATAATGATGATTATGATTTCTTTTAAGAGCCGCCATTGATTCTCATAAAGATTATTTCCATATTTTATGTTCATGATTTTATGCTGATGATGTCAACTTGCTAGGAGATGATATGAGGACAATAAAAAGAAATGCAGAGTTTTTATTAAATGCCTACAGAGACATGCGTTTAGAAGTAAATGTGAAGGAAAAGAAATATATGGAAATTCTCCATGACCGTAATACTGAAAACTGTGAATACATTAAAATATCAAGTAATACTTTCGACAAAGTTGGCACTTATCACCATTAACAGACCAAAACCATTTCCACGAAGAAAATATGTGTTGACTGAAAGCAGGGTCTTTGTGACATTATTCAGTACAAACTGTTTTAGTTTTGCCTGTTGTGCTGTATGGTTGCGAAACATGGTCAACTTACTTTGAGGAAGAATACAAACTAAAAGTATTTTTTAAAAAATCTGAGGCGAATATTTGGACCCAAGAGGGACGCGAATGGAGAATGGCGAAAACTTAATAATGAGCATCTGCATAATTTCTATGGTTTACCTAATATGGTCAGAGTCATTAAGTCTAGAAGGTCCAAGCGGACAGATAATGTAAGCAGAATGGAATGAACTAGGAATACTTCCAAAATTTTAATTGGAAACCCAATCGAAAAGAGACTATTAGGGAGATCACTAGGCCATTCTTTTCGCCGATGGCACAAGTATTCTGGTTGAAATGTTAAATAACTCTTGCTCTGAAGAATAAACATTTGACAACTTGACAATTAAACACACGGAATGGGTAAAAGTGAACCAACTAAACACAAATACATCGAAAACAACAATAATAAATTTCAATGCCGGAAAACAACATTCTGTAAATATCCATGAAATTAATTTAGATGGGGAATTCGTACAGGTATCTAATACTTACATTTTTTGAAACTGATTGTAGACTCAAACTTAATATATAAATGGCTTATTGAGAAAACTAAGCAAAAAAGTTTACCTCATTCAGAAATCTAGTCATTAATTTCTTACGGAATTATTTTATGGGGTAATACCAGCCATGCCAAAAAAGTGTTTACAATTCAAAAGAAGATACTACGAACAATGTTATCAGTTTCCTTTCATACATCCAGCAGATCACTCTTTCAGCGGCTAAATATGTTACCATTACCTTGTATATTCTAGAAATAGCATCATATATACATACGAATAAGCGAAATTTTCAATCAAATTCCGACTTATATCAATAAAATACGAGACCCACCAATCATATCCATATACAAAACTTTAGGTTAACAAAATCTCAAAACTCGATACATCACATAGGAATAAAAGTATATAATAAACTTCCAAATTCAGTTAAGCAAATATCAAATCCGCAATAATAATAATAATAATAATAATAATAATAATAATAATAATAATAATAATAATAATAATAATAATAATAAAGTGAAAATACTGTTACATAATCAACTGTTCAGTACCATAGACGATTACCTTCAAACAGACATTTCTGTGTAAGTCGAAGATGAAAAATTAATTTGTGTCGAGTAAGATAATTATAAACGATAATTAATTTTTAAAAATTATTCAAGCTCTTATTATAGTATCGTATAATTGTTGTTGTCTTAGTTTTCTTTTCATTGTATAGTATCATGTAAAGTGTGTTTCCTTTTTAATTGTACTTTCTGACGAAGCCATGACCTAATAATTCCTAAGACGAAAATAAATAAATAAATAAATAAATAAATAAATAGACTCAGGCGCAGGTGGTAGGAAATTTAAGATGGATCTCGTATAAATAGGAATACAAAATAGAAACTGGATCTAGTTTGCTAAGGACATAAGTTAATAGAAAGTTTTCGTAAATGCAGCATTGAACCTCTAGGTTCTATAGGCATAGAGATAATTTAGTTTGTGTTCTTGATTTTATATTGATTTTGTAGATGTGAAAATCATTCATTTCACAGTTACATATACCGTACAGTACCAATTCTGATATACTATGCACAATAATATTAAATACATATTTCATAGCCCATCTATTCCCCAACCAGAAGGAAAAGAAATGTCCCACCGAAGGCTGATAAATTAATATTAGTGAAGACACAAATAGATTTGTTACACAAATATAAACAAGGCTACTGATAAATGACGAACTACCTGTTTGTGTCACCAATGAGAACAAATATTTTCTCTCCCTCAGGTGAGCAATCTTACGATTTGTTTGGTTTGATACAGCTTTCAATTTTCTCTCATTCTGAGGCAGATTAATTATTTCTGTGTATTTTTCCTTCCCTACATGTTATTACTTAATATGTGTATTTCAATCGAGGCCATTATATATTTTTTCTTCTGCAATACCCTTCATAGCTAATAAGGTGATTTCCTCATGTCTCATAATATGCCAATTATCCTATTTCTTCCTTTCGAATTATTTTTTTTTTAGTATGCTCTTCTCTCCTACTATTATCAATACTGTTTCATTTGAAAAAACATTCTAACGAATTGAAATGTCTCCTCTTATGCGGGAGAAATTTATTTAATACTGGCAATTCTTTAATAAATACAGCAAAGAAGTGTAACAGACACTTACGAAATCCATATAGTAATGACAATAATGGAATGGGAGCATTACTATAATACTGCATATAAGTCAAAAAATGTTTTATAGGAATAAACCTGGGGTCTCATATCAATCTGTTTTGGCACAAAAAATGAGTTGTCAGTTAAATGATAATGGTAATATTACAATGATGAACATTTCCGCAGTATACAAATGAAGTTCGATTACAATGAATTGATCATCGTTACAATCAACAATCACAGCTACTTCTCCAACGCTTAAGATTGCCATTTACCTCAGATCACACAGACCTCAGCTCCACCTTCGACTGAACTTGTCGTGTCAACTTCTTACAAATTCCTCATCCAAACTATTCTTTCAGAGAAACATAGGTATACACTATTCTATCTGTATACCAATCGAAACCGACAATAACGTTTACTTGTTGTTTTCTCCTTTTCTCTCTCTCTTTTTATTATTATTATTATTATTATTATTATTATTATTATTATTATTATTATTATTATTATTATTATTATTATTATTTGTCTTTAATTACAATAACCATGGTAATGATGGCGAATGTGGTGACAATAACGGAGGGTCACATTATTACCTTTTTCTTTCCTTGAACGTTCATTTCTCCAACTTTCTCTGTATATCTTGAAAAATATATTAATCTCCCTTATTTTACATTATAAATTTAATTAACTATCTTAGCTTATTTTTGCTTTATTATCCCTCTGTCTGTTATTATGCAGACCTCCCTATGGTTACTTGTCCAGCCGTCTCTTTCTTTCGAAACCCTTCTAGTAAGGGTGCCCATATCTTCGTGCTTTATGGTGCGTTTTGCCTAAATGCTCTTCACGTGTACACTCACGCGCAATACACGTTTTAATCAAAGTCAATGGTTTTGACTTTCAATACCCCACCTTTCGGGTACGGCCTGAGATTTACCTTATTTTTCTGTCATAAATTATATAACTTTCAAATGGATATTTTGTTGTAATGAATCCAAATGTTTGATCGCTTTTTTTTCGTATGTATATGTATATGTATATGTATATGTATATGTATATGTATATGTATATGTATATGTATATGTATATGTATATCCAATCTTAAAATTTCAATGACACAATTTCAATATGCTAATATGCTCAGGAGTTTTAACAATCATTTCACTTACTTGAAATTCTGACTCCTGAAAATATCTTAATCTTCCAACTTTTTGGTTTCCTGTAGCTTTGTTCATGGAAGATAAAAATAGCAGAAGTTTTATGTTCGCAGGAAAGTTTGCCAGTTCTTGGTAATGTAATTTTAAAAACATACAGATGGACACAATAACAAAAATCATTAACATGAGCTGGTAACCTTCCTTGCCTGATCAAAACGACATACAACTTGAGTCCGCCATTTCACAACATGCTGTACCAGTACTAGGAGTGTGACTGACAGATATCGACAAGATGTTCATTTGTGAGTCCATTCCTTTTTATATTCTCGATATTTTTGTAACATTGTTTTTATCCCTCGTGAACAAGGTTTTAGAGAAGAGCTTAAAGGTTGGAAGTATATTTTCGGAAATCAAAATTTCAAGTAAGTAAAATTATTCAATGACACTTTGCGTCATGACTCCTGTACCAGTGTACTCATTCATCTGTCAAACTATTCAATATTGAAAACTTCTGCGGAAGGCAAGTTGGTAGAGACAAATGATGGTATACGGGATTGGACTTTCTCCTACAATCGTTTTATTATAAAAACTTTACTATGATACAGTATAGTACAATTCTAAAGGTGGTCCGAAGACAAACAGTCCCTTAATTTGGGTAGGTGATTAAGGTTGTCCCAGGGGCCAGTCGCAGCCAAGGGACAGGTTCGGAAGAACTCCAGGTCCTAGTTGCAGCCAAGAGATCGATGAATGGTTTCTCTTAGCGCTCAGACGCAGCCAATAGAGTGGCAGGAATTCTCAAGACCCAGACGCAGCCAAGAGTGGAAGGAATTCTCAGGACTCAGACGCAGCCAAGAGAAAAGGATTATTTTTCTCTCAGTGCCCAGACGCAGCCAAGAGAAAGAGATTAGGTTTCTCTCAGGGCCCAGACACAGCTAAGGGATTGCGGTAGGGAGCTCTCTAGCCCTAGACGCAACCAAGAGATGATAAGGTAGTTCTAAGGGCCCAGACGCAGCCAAGGATAGGAGTAATAAATCTGGCGAGACTAATACCTTCGAAGGTGCTGCGGGCTCTCATATATCCTATCCTCATGAATCCCCGTTGGTGGTGATGACGTTATTCCTTTCCAGCTTACATGCTGAATATTGACATTCGTCGTCTACTGCGTGTTATTGTTGTGATTGAGTACATGGGCCGTCGTTATACATAGACGATATTATAATATGGTTAATGAGTGACACACAACTGGACATTTCGTGATTCTTTCTACTATTCTATATTATCTTCTTGACACGCCGACGATGAGTTGTTTGTAGCTCGAAAGCTAAGTGTTATATATTGAGTGCTTTCAGTACGTATGTTCTAAACGATCAAAATTGTTATATTGATTTTTATCTGCCAGTGTTGGGATCCCTGTGTTTAAACCAAATATGTATTTTACTTATTTTCGTAAATTAATCTTAATCAAGATTTAGAAACAAGTATATAAATGAGAATGTTAAAAAAAAAAGTAAAGAGGAAAAAATGAAATGAAATCTTTGAGTTTTACGTCCCACGGTTATGCCGGTTAGGCTAAAGGAGAAAGTAAAGAGGAAGCACTCATACGTCAGTTAAATGTAGAATTATTCTTACGCCTACATTCGTGTTTCTTCATACAACACCTAGATTTCAAGCATATACGGGGATTATCATCAGGCGTTTGAAGGCAAAGAGAAAATGTGACTAAATTATAATTGAATGATAAACTCCCACCTCACGCATAGGTAATTTCACAAAAATAAGTTCCCACAGACATTTCGTGATTTTGTTTTCTCTACATGCTACCATTCTATGTGGGAAAAAAATAAAAGTATTACTAAAGACGATTTTAAAAAATACGTAATTCAATTTGTAGGTTTTTTAAAAAAACAAAAACAAAGCACGAATTATGGATAATACTTATATCCATGTTACAGCCATAATATAAATGCACTTTAGAAGGATTGTTACTGAAGAAGAGAAGTATGTGTGTGTGTAGGGAATGAGGATGAGAGAGAGAGAGAGAGTCTTGGAGGGAAACTGATTAAAATTTTAATTTTAGGCTACTTGTTTGTCATTCGTTTATGGTTATTTTGCGTGCTATATCTTGCATTTTCATATCAAAGACATTTGTGATTGGTTTGGTTGCATACGTCCCTTTCAGGAACAAGCCTATATGAAACGTGGACCTACAACTTAACGTAGGATTCAGTGTTGGGCAAATTTCAATTGAATTAACAATTAACAATTAATCTGTAAATTTAATTGTTAATTGCAATTAACAATTGAAATAAGTAATGGTTAATTGTTAATTGCAGTTGGCCATTAAAAAAGGAGAATCAATTGCAATTGATCAATTGATTGGAAGTAATTGCAGTGGAAAGTAATTGCAATTGAATTCTGTAATTCAATTGCAATTGAAATTAATTGGCAATTGATTCAATTGCAATTGATTTCCACAGCAATTACTTTCAATTGATTGATCAATTGCAATTGATTTTCACTGATTAATTTTCAACACTGTAGTTCAGAGAGGGCGTGGGGCAATGAAAACTTTAGCCACGACCAATTGACTCACCACCCGTCGTGACCCACGACCCACCGTGACCCACTCTGACCCACCACCCACCATAAATTACTCTTACCCACTGCAACCCACAGACCCACCAAAACCCATTGTCATCAACTCTGACCTATGATTCACGCCCTTTTCTCTACTGACTAAAGAGTTTAAACTTGTAATAAAACAAGCCTATAAAATTATCACTCATCGGAGTTTGAATTTTTACGATCAATAGCTCAAGCACCGCACTAATACAATAACGGCGGATCTCACCTTTCTAATATAAATAAAATAGAGTTTGTTCGTGTGTCTATCTGTCTATCTTTGTGCGACCTGTGGACGAGACGAGTGGACCGAAACTTTTCAAAATTTGGTCACGGGTAGTTTGGTCTAGGCCCCAGACCAAGACGAAGAGCTTTTTTTAAAATTCCTTACTAGGGGGTCTCCAGGGGACGTTTACCGGTACCGGCCTGGGGACCAGACGAGTCGACCGAGAGTCACCAAATTTTGGTCAAAGATACCTTGGTCCAGGTCCCACACCAAGGCAAAGCTTTTTCGAAAAAACTCGAACCAGGGGGTCTCAGGGGGGCGTTTACTGGGACATGTAAAAGTAGTAGAAAATGACCGATATCAGTGTCGATTTCATAGTTTTCGCGGTCGCTGAAATCAATGGTGAAACTCCGATCGCATTAACTTCCAAATTCACCGTATCTGGCTACGGACCGTGGGTCACCGGGGGGGGGGGGGATGCCGAAACGTACAAGTAATCCAAAATGCCGATATTAGTGTCAAATCCATAGTTTTCGGGGTTGCTGATATCAATGGTGACACTACCACTAGCGATGACTTTCAAATTCATCCACCGTTGTATGCGGGCCTTGGGTCACCAGAGGGGGAAATTCCGAGACATGTAAAAAAAAATAATCGAAAATGACCGATATTAATGTCAAATTCATAGTTTTCGGGGTAGCTGAGCTCATTGGTGAAACTCAAGACCGCGTTTACTTTCACATTTAGCCCCCATCAGCTAAGAAATGGGGGCATTATAACGGGAATCACGAGACATGTAAAAATAATCCATAATGACCGATGTCAAATCCGTAGTTTTCGCGGTGGCTAAGATCAATGGTGATACTTTCATTAGCGATGATTTTCAAATTTAGCCACCATTGTATGCGGGCCGGGAGTCACCGGGGGTGGAGAATTGCGAGACATGTAAAAATAATGGAAAGTGACCGATATTAGGGTCAAATCCATAGTTTTCGCTGTCGCTGAGATGAATGGTGATACTTCCACAGGCGTTGACTTCCAAATACAGCCCCCATTGGCTGCGGGCCACAGGCATTGTTTTTTTTTCAAAATTGGAACCAGAGGATTATAGGGACTTTTACCGGCATATGTAAAAAGTAGTAGAAAATGGCAGATGTTAGTGTCACATTCATAGTTTTCGCGGTATTAGTTGGGGGTTGGTGGGAGCCAGAGGAGATTTTTTCACAATACGAACCAAGGGGGTCTGAGGGGGCGTTCACCGGGACATGTAAAAGTACTAGAATTTGTGTCGAATCCATATTTATCGGGGTTGCTCAGACCTATAGTGACACCCCCGATAGTGTTTACGTTCAAATTCAGCCCCCATCGGCCTTCCCAATGAAAACACAAATATGGCGGAACAAGTTAATGCTGTTCCGTCAGGAACGATTTCGAGGTCGTTTCCTTCACATCGTCTTGTGCGTGTTTTCTACCGTTTTGTAAGCCTATTTCCACGTTTTGTGATTCAATGGTAGTGGGTCAAAATGGGCATTCAATGTAGGAAGAAAACTGATCCACTCTCCCACCAGTATCGAATTTCAAGGTCGCTTTTTTCGCATTGTTTAGTGCATATTTATACCGTTTCTGCGCATACATTCACGTTTTGTAGACCAACGAAAGTGGGTCAAAGGCGACCTACAAATATGGCAGAGAAAGACATATTCATTCCACTTTCAAGGTCCATTTTGACCCTCTCCCACTGATGCACAAAGCGACACAAATCATGTATAAAAAATGTGAAGGAAACGACCTCATTTGATGGTGACGGAACAGCATTAAGTTATTCCGCTATACTTGTAGGCCATTTTGACCTATTTTTGTTGTCGCACTAAAGTGGAAATAGAAGCACTAAAGTGGAAATAGGAGTACAAAACGGTACAAAGCTGGCACTGTACGATGCGAAAGAAACGACCCCCCAAATTCGATAGTGGCGGAACAATGGCTCTATTTTCTCACACATTGATGGACCATTTTGACGCATTTCTGGTGATGCTCAAAACGTGGAAGTAGGCGAACAGTACGGTACAAAATACACACTAAATGATGCGAAAGAACCAACCCCGAAATTCGATAGTGGCGGAATAGTGAGCCATTTAACTCCCACTTTAAAGGCCCGTTTAACTCACTTCCGGTGACGCACAAGACGAGGAAGTAGGCACAGAAAACTTTTTAAAAAATAATCACTAAACGATGCGAAGGAAACGACCTAGAAATTCGACAGTGTCGGAACAATGGGTCATTTTGGTCACACTTTGGAGGTCCATTTTCACACACTTCTGGTAACGCGCAAAACGTGAAAATAAGGGCACGAAACATTCACTAGTCGACGCGAAAGGAAGGACCACGAAATTCGGTAGGTATAGTGGCGGAGCAGTGGGTCATTTTCGTCCCACCTTCGAGGCCCATTTTGACCGTCTTCCAGTGACGCACAAAACGTCGAAATACGCGCACAAAAGGGTATGCGATGTGAAATTAACGACCTCGAAATTCGATAGATGCGGAACTCTTGGTCATTTTCGTCCCATCTTGGAAGCCCATTTTGACCCACTTCAGGCGACGCATAAAACGTGGAAATAAGGGCACGAAACGGCACGAAAATCCACTAGTCGATGCAAAAGGAAGGATATCAAAATTCAGTAGTGGCGGAACTCTTGGTTATTTTCATCCCACCTTCGAGACCCATTTTGACCGTCTTCCAGTGACGCACAAAACGTCGAAATAGGCGCACAAAAGGGTACGCGATGTGAAATTAACGAACTCGAAATTCGATAGTGGCGAAACAGTGGGTCATTTTCGTCCTATCTTGGAAGCCCATTTTGACCTACTTCTGGTGACGCACGAAACGTGGAAATGGGGGCACGAAACAACACGAAAATTCAGTAGTCGATACGAAAGGAAGGACCTCGAAATTTGGTAGTGGCGGAGCAGTGGGTCATTTTCGTCCCACCTTCGAGGCCCAGTTTGACCATCTTCCAGTGACGCACAAAACTTCGAAATAGACGTACAAAAGGGTACGCGATGTGAAATTAACGACCTCGAGATTTAATAGTGGCGGAACTCTTGATCGTTTTCGTCTCACCTTGGGGACTCATTTTAACCCACATCCCACGACGTACAAAACGGAAGTAGACGCACAAAACGGCACAAAACGATGTGAAGGAAACGATCTCGAAATTCATTGGTGGCGGAAGAGCAATAACTTGTTCCGCCATATTTGTAGGCCCATTTTGACCCACTTCCGGTGATGCACAAAATGTGGGAATAGGCGCATAAAGCGACACAAAACACGCACAAAAGGTGCAAAACAAAGTACCTTGAAATTCCTTGGTGGCGGAACAAGTTAATGACGTCGTGAGCACCAATATAAGTATATACTGTAGTTCTTCTTCTTACCAGTTGGCGCGGTGGGTCAGTGGTAGAGCGTTCACCTCCGGTGCTTGAGGTCCCTGGTTCGATCCCAGCTCGCGCAGTTTGTACTTTGTGGTGGACAAACACCGTGCTCGTGGATTTTCTCGGGGTTCTCCCGTTTCCTCCCACTTTCTTCATTTCATTCATTTCCTATCATCAACGTCTCCTTTAGCCTAACCGGCATAATCGTGGGACGTAAAACTAAAGATTTCATATCATTTTTTGTAATTCTTACCATCAAGGCTGAGAACTGCACGGTCCAATTTTTTAGCCAAAGTAGAAGCCCAACCGGAATAGTGATGTCAACCGACTCGGATCGGTTCAACTGAGCGTACAGCTTGAACTGGCGTGGTTGGGATTACCCATCGACTGGGCTCAATTGAGCCAATGGCTTGAACCGGCTCCGTTGAAATGAGTCCATAGGCTGGGTTCGAGTCAGCTTAACTGAGCCGATGGCTCGAACCGGCTCGGTTGGGGTAAGCAATCAGCTCGGTTCGGCTCGGCTCGTGTGAGCATCGGCTCGAGCTGGCTCGGTTGGATGAGCTGTTGGCTCGGCTCACTTCTCGGTTCGGCTCGATAAGTGAATAAGCTGTGAGCGAGCCGCTTGAGCTGTTGACAACCCTAAACCCGGGTCGAGCAGTTTTGAACATATTTGGCTGGAGTCCCATAACTTTTAATAATTTTTGGCTCGAGCCCGATTACTTGCTCCTCCTGAACTCAAACCAAGAACCTCGTGACCGATGTCCTTGCCTCCTGAAGATTTCTTGACGACCGAGATCGACAGTCAAATAATTTTTAGTATTCCGATACAAACCGCCTATATTCCATGTTTATACAGGTACACGGTGTTATAATGATAATTAATTATAGTAGTAGTAGTAGTATCATTGATAATTATATTGTCTATGTATGATACTTGAAGATAGTAACACAAAGAATTTAACTCGAATTGGCTCGACTCGACTGGAAACTCGATCCGAATTCGAGTCGAGTTGGGGGAAATTTTTCGAGCCGATATCTCAAGTCGAGCTCAAAGATGTCTGCTTCGAGTCGAGTCGAGTTTTAAAGAAAACTCGCTCGAACTCGTTGGTGCCCATTCCTATTGTATGCATGACGGGCATATAGAGTTCTTTCGAGGAGGATAGAACCATAAACATAATATATTTTTAAAAATACTTAGTTTCTCGGCTTTCTTCCCATGGGGGGGGGGGGAAGGATGGTAGGTATCCAGCATTTCTTATAAGTACCTTATTTGAAATATGTAAAACAGTAACAAGTGCACAACACAATACACACACATCTTCAGTTTTAATTGCTGATTTCAATTGCAATTAACAATTACAATTAACAATTACAAGTTTCAATTGTCAATTGCAATTAACAATTAAATGTTTCAATTGCACCCTTTGCAATTGACAATTAACAATTAAAAGTTTCAATTGCCTGGTGACCAATTAACAATTAACAATTGACGAAAATTTAATTGCAAATTTTATGATTGAATTCAATTGCAATTGAATTAATTGTCAATTACAAATTGAAATCAATTGCAATTGAAATCAATTGCAATTGATTTTCAGAGCAATTACTTTCAATTGATTGATCAATTGCAATTGATTTCAATTGATTTTGCCCAACACTGGTAGGATTATAGCCCCATGAACTCTCACCGGGAATTAAAAAAAAAAAAAGAAATCTTTCAGTTTAACGTCCCACGATCATTCCCTTTAGGCTAAGGGAGACGATGATTAAAGCAAGGGAAAGATGATGGAAGAATCAGTGGAATAAGAATGTGAGAGGAAACGGGAGTACCCCGAGAAAAACCGTGGGCACTATGTTGTCCACCACAAACTTGTTTGGCTGAGGATCGATCCAGAAACTCCATGCACCAAAGATAAGCGCTCCATTTCTGTGCCACCGTGTCCCCAATTACCGGGAATTGAGTTCGGGTCTTCCGCGTTATAGGCGCGTATGCTAACTACATAGCCACGAGGGGGCTCTGAAAGAAATTTGCGACAACTGCTACTTGTCCTTAAACATAATTAAATCAGTTTATCTGATAATTGGACCACCATATCTTAGCGGAGGTGACGGTTTCACATAGAGGCTATTCATTCATAAACAAGATTGTTTTCGAATCATTTTATATCAGAAGTAAAACCCTAATCTGGACAGAGGGACCTTACAGATAAAAAAAATAATAATAATAAAAAAAAGTATTATCATGAAAGCAAAAAAAATCTATAGAGCCATTGTTAGTATAATCATCTTTATTCTTCTCATTTTTGGTTATATTCATTAGGACTCAAAACTTTCTCGAACAAGATTGAAGTCAGTTTAATCACATGTTCTCAGTGTGGTTTGAGGAAGAGAACTTGATTTTGACGTAACTTACCGCAATCTGATCTTCAATTGCTCACATTTTTGAAAAATTTAATTCTGGAAGAGAATACAAAAAAATTTAATTCGCCAGGACAATCACAAGTTAGTTCATTGTTTCTACTTACAAATTCTTATTACACAGCAAGTAGTTATTGAGTGTTTAAATGCTTCAAGTACTTACAAAGTCATTAGGTTATTGAGTGATTCACATTTGAATATTGTCTATTGAATGTTTGCTATTAGTGATCTTACTTATAAATACACATCAAGGATTCTCCACCATACATAAAATCGGAAGAAAAGAAAATCCTACTATCAAATTTTAAACTCATCCTATCATTTTTACTTCAGATGCGCCGAGGATGAAGATAGGAGTGTCTCAAACCATATGCAAATTTTGTGTCTTTTGGATGTTTTTTGTCTATTTCGCAAATTTGTCTTTTGTATATTTCAAAGTACGAAAATGTTTTCTTTACAGTTAGCTTTGAGGATACCCACACGAACGCTCTTCCCAGTCGTCCTATTCTTCAGCAGTACAATAGAGTACACGAAACCTCACCCGCGGCTAGCATCTTCCAGAGCTCTCTAGCCTCATTCCTTTCAATCTTTAGCTTCTAATTTTCCTGCTTATTATTAGTTTATTCGTTTGTTTGTTGGTCAGTTCCATCCGCTTTAGTTTGTTTGGTCTCTTAATATTTCTACTTTAAGAAATGCAGCAATTTACTCTGATTATTTTTAAACAAATAATATATCGGATTTCAAATGAAAACGAGGAAAACAAAGAAGAGAGAGCTAATTTTTATGAGCAACACTCTTTAAAACAAAGTGGGTTCATTGCTTCAATACAAACATAGTAGGTATTGCATCATTATTTGTTGGCTGTTATTGCCACGAAAGGAGAAAGCTCATGATTCCAATCACTCGAACAGTATACTTTAAATGTTTGCTACAATTTTCCATAAAGTTTGTTCTTTATTTACAAACTAAGCATAACTCTAATATTTAAGCAAATTGCTAGATGACTCTATATTCAACTGACTCTTTTAATTAATAAAAATTTCACAATTTCTAATTAAGAGCATTGCAATTATAATCTGATCACACAAATGAATGATGCGTTGATTCAGCAAATAGTTTTACGATATGAATTCCTTCATAATCGCATCAAGATTTTCAATTAAAGAGGAATTTCTTGGGCATTCCAGCATCACAATCCTATATATTTCTGAATAAATTTATTCACAATTTCTTTGATCGAAAATACGATACAGCACATATTGTTCTGTAGCGAAGCATTACAAGAAATAATTGAAAAAATGGTTTTGTAGTATTTCCCCTACAGTATTTCCCCTACTTACAAACTACCACCATGCAAAACAATAGAGATTATGAAGAAATACGCATATTCAAAGTTATGATGTTGCATAAGCTGTGAAATTTCCTCGAAATCAATGCAATTGGAAGTCTTCGGCCAGACTGATAAAAGAGAGGATATATCTGGGTGAATAGAAATATACAGAGAAAAATTGTATATTATTATGGATCCAAAGGATTTTATTAGGGACTTTGTAAAATATCTATTGATTGTATGCAGCAGCCAACTATTACGAAGGTGACCCTACATCCGTGAAATATTTATAAGTTAATAGATTATTCAAGTGTCATATCATTTTCACTGTGCTGCTATGGTCATGGACAACGTTTTGCCTTTGAACAAACGTGTATTATAGTAATAAAACAGCTTTTAAGAAAAAAAAAAAAATGAAAATTTACTGTATATATAAGTTTATGTGCATCAAGTAATAATGACTTAATGTGGGAATCCAGATATTCAGCACTGAGAAAATGAAGTACTGACAATGGTTTTAGGGTGGGTGCAAACTAGATATGTTTAATTAGCAACAAAAAATAGAAATTATCATGACAGCGATTAAGATATGATGACATTACCTTTCCAACTCACAGTAAATGTTATAGAAATTAACTTCGTCTTTTGCGGAGTGCTCTATTTTTTATATGAAAATTCTCTGTCTAAGTGAACGCACCTTTTTCTATTATGCTTCACGAATTTTCATATTTTCTCCTATCTTTTATTGTAACATTGAGAGATTAAATATATTTTAGTAACTTTTTTTCTTATTTTCACCTAGGACTGTATGCGACAGAGTATGCAAGAAGGAATGACAATGATGTTAGTGGCTGAAAACAGATCAGCACGAGGTGTGAGATCAGCCGATGAAGAATGGAAACAGATGACTGAAAAAGTTGTAAACGTCCAACTGCCTGATGTTAACAAATCGTCAGAGAATCAAAGAAGTTATTCAGACTACTTTCCACGGAATCAAAAGATCACAAACTGGGATGACTACGAACACTATCAGCGGATAGATATTAAGGAAAATGATATTAAGGATGAAAACTATGAAGATAGTGAGGAAGCATATGCGAAAAAGAAACCGGTCAAAGTAAAGCCGAATAAACATAAACCACAACATGAGGAAGTAGGAGAAGGATATCCTTACGAAGAACAGTCAGAGGAACCATATGAAGAAGAGCAAACTGACGAAGAAAGTGGAAACGAGGAAAAACCAAATAAAGAAAAACCCAACAAGGACAAAGAGAAACCCAACAAGGAGAAACCAGGTAAGCCGAGCGAGCAACAAACGAACGAGGAAAATGCTCTTGAAGAACAACCAAACAAAGAAAAACCAAGTAAACCAAGCCAGCAACAAACTGCCGAAGGATATGAAACCGAACAACCAAACAAAGAAAAACCAAATAAGGAAAAACCAAACAAAGAGAAACCAAGTAAACCAAGCCAGCAACAAACTGCCGAAGGATATGAAACCGAACAACCAAACAAAGATAAGGAAAAGCCAGACAAAGAAAAACCACATAAAGATAAAGATAAAGAGAAACCAGAGAAGGGAAAGCCAGGTTATTATGGCCATTATGGTAAACCTCATAAGAAGAAACCACATAAGAAGAAACCAGGTTTCTTTATGAAACCACATGGCATCAAAAATAAGCCGTATCACGAGGAAGATGACGATGAAGAATGGGAAGAAGATGAAGACGAATGGGATGAAGAAGAAGAAGAAGAAGAAGAAGAAGGAGACTGGGGAATAGGATGGGATATAGGAGAGGAGATTGATGATGAAGAAGAAGTAGTAGAATACTATGAATATCATAAAATAAAACCATTCATACATAAGAAAAAACCTTACGGACACAAGTACAAACCGCATAAGCAAAAGCCTAATAAAGAAAAACCAGATAAAGAAAAGCCAGACAAAGAAAAACCAGACAAAGAAAAGCCAGACAAAGAGAAACCAGATAAAGAAAAGCCAGACAAAGAAAAGCCAGACAAAGACAAACCAGACAAAGAAAAGCCAGATAAAGAGAAACCAGACAAAGAAAAGCCAAACAAACATAAAAAGAAGAAGCCTCACGGCTATAAAAAGAAGCCATACGGCTATTACAAACCAGAGGAGGAAGAAGATGAGGAGTGGGAAGAAGATGAAGAATGGGCCTATGAATGGGACGAGGAAGAAGAAGGATACGAACTTGAGGAAGAGGAGGAAGAAGAAGGATACGAACCTGAAGAAGAGGAGGAAGAGGAAGGATACGAACACGATGAAGAGGAGCCGGGAGAGGAACAGGAAGAAGGAAACAAGAAAAAGAAGAAGAAACCAAATAAGAAGAAAAAGCCAACAAAAAAGCCTGGTGAAGAAGAACCAACAACAACGCTACCACCAGAAGAGGAGGAAATGATAACTTACCAGGATATAGATGAGCCTGATTCCGCTGTGGGTTTCTGGTATGTGCAGAGGTTATTATGGAGAATGGCCGCTTGGATGAAACCCATCATGAGAATGATGCCAGAAATGGATGCCATGCCAAACGAATGTTACAACATGTTAGTTTGCATGGCACACATGTGGATGAAAAAATGGGGAAATACTGGACAGGTCCTAGCTAGAACATTTAGGTAAGTACTCGCTTTGTTATCATATAGTACCTTTAGAATATAATACTGTCTTTTCCTGCCGGTTTCACTTGCAGTAAAATATTCTTTATCGGATTAATCTGATTAATAACTATGACAGAAATGTTGGGTCTAAAATATGTTTATAATTTCCCTGATTTGAAAGGTAGACCAAGAAGCTTAGCAATATTTATAGCTCAGAAATAAGCTAAGGAATACTGAACATTCCTAGCTGCGTATATTCCCAAATGATTTACAAGTTTCTGAAATACATTTGCGAGAATGCAGTAACAAAAATGCTACTGTTAAGATCAAAGACGCATGAAGAGGCACACAAAATCAACGATAGAATTCTGAATTTGTTCCCGTATTAGGGAAATTCTACTTTTAACCCCTTACCGCATGCCGTGCCATATATGGCACATCCTTTTTTTTTTTTTAACTTTAGTTTTGTGTAATTTATCACAGGCGCCAAATGACTGCTGTGCAAGATATTGACGTGTATAAATAAGAGATTTTGGTGTCATCTAGCATGTTTTATTGTGATGTGTATTAGGCAGGGAAACGTTGACATGTGGTTTTTGTGAAGCAGTGAATTTTTATCAGTGAATATATTTTTTTGGCGAAACGTTGTGCGCACTTTCCAAACAAAAATATTAGATTCAAGATAAGTACTTTGAGATGTATTTCCAACAATACGATCTTCATTTTGTATGTTCGTATTGGAGGAATGTGAAAAAAAAACGTATGTGCCATATATGTCACCAGCAATAGATCCAGGGCTTTTTTTTATGATGGACGTTCATCAGTAGTTGTTAGAGAACTTCTGAATGGTGAAGACAGTGAATTATCAGATTTATCCGAAGATGAATCAGCACTAGATCCAAGAAATACCAATATTTTGTTATCGGACTTGGATGAAGATTCTGTTGCTCCTTCCCCTAAGACTGTCGTCATACCCAATTCTGATGACGCAATGAATTCAGATGTTGATGATGTCCCTCTCTGTCTCATGAATAATTCTCAGGATAGGAGGTCTACGTCATCGAGCAATTTGGAAAACATTAAGATCTAGAAACGTGGAAAAGTCCGAAGAAGATGTAAAATTTCAAGGACCTCAGGACTTACCTAAAGAACTAAAACAGCTATAAACGCCTATTGAATATTTCAAGTACTTTTTCATTGATGAGATTACGCAGTTGAACAATCAAAGCTATATTCAACGCATGTTCGGCCAACAAATGACTACAAATAAACTTGAACAGCTTATTGTGTGGTTTTCTACATGCCAATTATTCAATTCGCAGCTACTAGACATTACTGGAAAGGAAGGCTTGGTCATGATGCGGTAAATCAGGTTATGAGTTGTGATCGGTTTGAAGTGATCAAACAATTTATTCACTTCAATGCCAATTCAACTTTTATTCCTGCAGGAGAACTTGCCCATGGCATACTTCATAAAATTACGCGTTTTCTTAAACAGATACGAGAACGTCTGAGAGAAGTCTCCAAAGAAAAATTCTTAGCAGTAGATGAGCAAATCACTCCCATAAAGTGTAGATCGATAAAACAATATAACGCAAAAAAACTCATAAATGGGGTTATAAAGCATTTGTTCTGAGTGGAATTTCAGGTTTCAGTTATGTTTTCGAAATATTTACTGGGGCCCAAAGTAATGTTGTTCCTACTGCAGCTCCAGACTTAGGTGAAAGTAGTAACGTTGATGTTTGCTTGACTCAATCTGTACCTCGAAATATAATCCACAAAATATTCTTCGAAATTGATTTACAAGTGTACCCTTAGAATTGTATCCCTGCGCACTCCTAGGAAAGTTTACCTTACTGCATAATGTACCATATATGAAACGTACTTATTTCTCGTCGGAATTAAGTGAAAAATCTAAAATTCAAGTTTAAATTCATTTTTCAAGTTCCCATATGAGGATTTTCAATACTGATTATTTTTTTTTCCGCTAAAAGAAAAAAAATCATGCGGACAGGGGTTAATTCTCCTGAAAACTTTAAATATTGAACTATATTATTAACAGACAGAACAATGTTTAGTTTAGTTTTCCCATATATATTCCCCACTGCTTTTTGCTGGATTGCTTATTGAAAATTGCCAACTAATGTGCTGAATATTAAAATAACTTGAAAAGGAGGACTGAGGACTTGCATTTCTTGTATTGCCGTAATTTTGTTCTGTAAGAATGCTATCTCTGGAGCTATGTTCATTGCAACTGTAGTTATCTGTTCTCTCCTACAAACAACGAACTTTTCAACATTCAAAGAACTGTAAGTCGTAAACCGTTCTAGATATGGACAACCTAATTAGTGTATGCGATTGGGTGGAAAACATCATTGTTGTTTGATACCTCACATGGCCCTCTTTCCATTTAAAAAAGTTGACGTCGATCCAATATGGCGGATTTCAAGATGGCGGTCATGATCCGGAATGCCATAAAAGCATCCCTCCTAACTCGATTTACATAGCTGAAGCCATAACTATTGTTCCTCCATCTATTTCGAAAAAAAATCGGTCTTGCAACTATCAAATTATATTGAATATGGCTTTCCAACATTCATGTTTCTATTTCGTTTTCCCAAGTTTCTAGTGCTCATTAGCAGCTAAAATTTTAGTCAGTGTCTAATATTCAACCCTACATTAGGACAGTAGTTGTTTCCTTTTGCTAACGCAACGGCGAAGTGGTGAGGTCTACTTGTGAGAGAAAACGCCATAAAAATTTTCTTAAATCGCACCATCACAACATGCATGATCTATGTGAAAAGAAAATATTAAAGAAAAGTGTAAAATGGACTAATGTTTTTAAACACAATTCTAATAAATACAAACATTTCACAACTTAAAAAGAATGTAATGTTTTCTTTCTTCTTTTTTAAAGATATGTGCTTATTTTCTGTAAATATTTTAGGATCAAGAATAGTTCTACTGGTGAAAATTCCCACTCTTATTTTTGGTAGAAAATTGAAAGGTAAACTTAAGACTAAGTTTGCCAGACTGAACTGAAGGCAAGCCGGTGATCAGTACTTGCGTAATTCGTCTTCTTCTTTTACTCTGTTTTTTTTTGCGCTTAAACAGGGATGACATTTTTGATGATTCACTTCCGTCTTGCTCGATCCCAAACATAATTTTCTATTAACCCCTTTCTTCTAACTTCGTAGTCACACGATCTATCTATCTTGTTTCTACCTTTCTCTTTCTATTTTAGCTTCTGCTTACACCTTCTTCATACTCTTGACGATATGATCATAATGTCTTTTCATAACGTAACCATATTACTGTAATCTTCTCTCTTGTACTTTGTTCGACATCTCACAAACTTTAAAACGTGGCTCTTATTCTTTCGTTTCTGATTTAATCCAAACTGGTTATGCTACACAACCATCTGAGCATTTTCATTTCGGTCACTCCTAGTTTCTTCCCCTGTGTCTTCTTGATTCCTCAGGTTTCTGCTCCGTACTGCGTTGCGGGTATCACTACTGTCTTGAGGTTCTTTCTTCCATTTTGACACTTATCCTTTTGTCACAAAGAATACCTGAAATCTTCTTCCAGTTCATCTATCCCAAAGTCTATTTCCGCGTCTAAACTCCCATCCTTATTTACAGTGGAACCTGAGCACTTATGAGTTTTTAGTTCCTTTAGATCCTGTCGTTCTATCTGTACAGCTTCCTCTTCATCCCATTCGAAGTTTATATATTTTGTTTTCTTCTTACTGATTTCTTCCTACTACTTTTCTTCTTCTGTCCTCCAAAGTTCTTCTTCATTCTTCCAATTCTTCTCCGTTGATATTACATAAGGCAATGTCATCAGTAAACAGCATACACTAAGGTGATGCGTCTTTAATACCTTCAAGATAGTGGATATATATATAGTATATATATATAGTATATATATATATATATATATATATATATATATATATATATATATATATATATATATATATATATATATATATATATACAGTGATGTGAGGTGGAAAATTTTTCGTTCTAAAAAAATATCAGTAATTAAGTAAATTCCTCAGCAATCATTATAATTTTCCAATTAGCTTTCGGGAACCGGAAAATTTTCTAATATTCAAGTTCGGGAACCTCATAGGCCACTGGTTTGTTTTTCTTGCGCAAGAATATGCATGACATAATTGGTCAAAAGTGTCTGTCCTTCCTTTAGTGGAGTTGTACGTAAGTACGATTTCGAGCTTTCCGGTTTCCTCATCCACAGTGCTATTATAATGCATTGTTAACAACAATACAACCACTTTTTTTTTTTTGTGTGTGAAAGAAACAAAGGTTTTATTTTCATCAAATGCAAATTTTGAACTTCCTATGTCTTTACTATGAAGAAAGGAAGGGAGGATCTCCTTTTTTACTTTTGCGAAGAGTTCCTACCATTGTCAGCTCGTGCGTAACCAGCATATCTTCAAAAAGACTTTATCACATGCGACGTTTCTGTTTGTATGGTGAATCGATTCAATCAACTTTGTTACATAGTATGATGGCACTGGTACATTATTTGTGTCAACTTGACCTACATAAGGGATAGCTAGATCATGTAAGAAGTCTTGGAATTATTAAGCATCACAATCTTTAGTCCGTACTTATCAGGCTTGGACGGAATACATACTCTAGAAGAGTATTTTCCCCTGAAATCAATAAGTTGTTCATTCACTGTGCAATATTCAAAAGGAGTATATACAATTTTTGACAAATTTATCCCAAATCGTTCTGATTGCTGCTAATCTGTCGGTAGATTTTCCCAATTTCTTTGTTGTCTTATCGTCAAATCGAAGTGTTGTTCCGATAAATTTGAAGCGTAGAAGTGGCACTGTGCACCTATAAAGTATATTGCCAAACTTCCTGGACCATAATTCTTCTAGGTTTGTAGAGGCACATTTTTGCATTCCCGCCATGTACAATAAGCCAAACAAAGCTTTAATTTTAGTATTATCTGTCTCTCCATAGTATGACTACTGAGATAAATTCATTCGTTTCCTACAAATTTCTTCGTTGGTATGCTTTAGAATTTCACTGATTATCTCTTCGTCAAACAAAACGTGGCTCTATTATGCTTCAAGAGGAGTGGTAACGTCTTTTGCATTTCCTTTTGGTCCGGGAAGATGCACGACGTTATTTCGAGCAGGTCTTCTTCCGCGTCTCAACACTTCCTTGAGAGAACCACTATCTTGCTCAGTTTCAAAGCTAAAAACACTCAGTATCACTCTCAGATACAACATAGTCTGGATCAGCATTTGAGTCGTCTCCAAACATATCTTCCGTTTCATCTTCTAATTTCATTAATGTTTTTCGTATTTCTTCAACATCCATTTCTCTGCGATCTTTTCTAAAATTTACAAACTCAAAGTACACACTGGGGTCTACGAATCCCCAATCGACGCAACAATTGCAAGAACGTCTACTCCATTAAAACAGAAAAATAAAACTGGAAAGATTGTTATCGCCTCCGAAAAACAGTGTTGCAAACTTAATTTACATTGATGTCCTAAACCGTAAAAATAAATAGAATTATTACAACACTAAAATGAATATGTCTTGGGGTCCCACAGACCCCAGTGTGTACATTCAGGGTATATATATATATATATATATATATATATATATATATATATATATATATATATATATATATACAGTGGCGTATTTACGATTTGTTTCGGGAGGGGCTTTGCTAACTTTCAGGGGGGGGGCTTTGCCTGAAAATGTGAAAATTCTGCAAGATATTTCATATACTTTACTTTAGTAAGTAAGATTTCGGGGGGGGGGGGCTTAAGCCCGGAAGCCCCCTAAATACGCCACTATATATATATATATATATATATATATATATATATATAGCGAGAGAGAGAGAGAGAGAAGTGACGCTAGTATATGTCACTACTTCTTGTCTGCCTGCCTGACGTTAGAAGTCACTAGCGTGTAGGCAATTTACCAATTTAAAACTATTGTGATTATTTAATTGCAACTTAAATACAGTATTGTTTCAATTTACTTATTTTCTCAAAAAAGAAGAGCTATATTTATATTTAAGGATTGCAATTTGTGTATCTCTATGCAACATAAAAACTATGTTGTTTCAACTTGATTATCTGAAAACAGATTATGATAATACAGAATATGAACGTGCTTTGTTGATTCTTATTAGGAAAAGAGCTGTAACTACATTAAGATTTGAGCATTAATATTTGTGTAACCACATATTAATTGGTGGACAAACTCAAAAAAGAACTAAATTCGATAAGTGTAAACAATCAGTTTTTAATTAAGCACGAATTTAACCTAGTGTACAGCGTGCTGCAGGCTTGCGCACAACAACTATCATCACTAATGTAGACAGTTTACTTATATATACTATTCTAATTATAGTACAGTATTACCAAAATATGAGTGAGGTATATATTGGGTCATATAAAAAGTCTCCGAGGTTTTTGGTACATTTTTGAAAAAAAAAAAAAATCTTTATTGAAAATCAATTTTAATCAAGTACATGTTGACCATCATTATTTATAACCTTTTGCCATTAGCTTCATAATTCCATCGGAGTAGAACTTCTGTGGTTTATCGTCGAAAAACTTGGCCAAGTGATTTTCAGCGACCCTTCGGTCGGCCAATTTTTTTGACCATAAATAGAGTTTTGCAGAGACCGAAACAAATGGTAGTCAGACGGCTCATTTTTATTCTATTTGAAGCGACTCATTACAGGCGATGAAAAATGGATGAAACACAAGAATATCATACGCAGCGATCATGGTCAAAGGCTGGTAACCCTCCACAAATGACTTCAAAGCCTGGATTGTCGGCAATCAGAGTTATGTTGAGTGTTTGGTGGGATTGGAAGGGAAGTGTCCATTATGACCTGCTGCAACCTGACGAAACCATCAATTCGGTCCTGTACTGTGCACAACTCGACCGTTTGAACGAAGCAATCCAGAAAATGCAACCAGAATTGGCCAACAGAAAGGGAGTTGTGTTCCATCATGACAATGCGCGGCCATACACAACTTGAGTGGGAAATTTTGATGCATCCACCGTATAGCCCGGACCTTGCACCGTCTGACTACCATTTGTTTGTTTTCGGTTTCGATTGTCTCCAAAACCGGATCGGTTTTCTCATAAAACCGATTCGGTTTTTACCGAAACTGATTTAGGAAAAAACATAAAACTATTTCTGTGGAAATGGAATCGGTTTCCGGAGAACAACGAAACACTATTCTGGTCAGAAATAGAAAAAGTTTTGGAAAAAAAGTGAAATCGGTTTCGATTAAAAAAAACTGAACTGGTTTTGAAGAAAACCGAAACCGGATTCGGAGAAAAACCAAACCCGTTTTGAAGAAAACATAACTGGTTTCGGTTTTTACCGAAACCAGTTTCGGCGAAAACCCATTTTTTTTTAAATTTTCGAAACCTGGTTTTTGGTTTTTCTAAAAACCGGAAACCGGTTTTTGTGCCCACCACTAGCATATAGTATTAGTGAATAATATTAGAGATGTACTATTCTAATAATCACAATAAAATCTTTAAAAAAAAATCCTTATTGTCAATAAGTGTATGTTTGTAACAAGATTGCAAAAAAATTGTGTCCTTGGAATTTTAGGGGCAGAGAAGAGGGGGATGCTTGGACATTAGAATCTTTGATAAATTTTAAAAGCAATATTGTTTTTCTGTTTTTTTCTTGGGAAGGAGGAGGAGAGGGAGAAACATTAGCAACGGAGCCGACTTTCCAAAATTTATGTTGGTGCATATCAAGGGCCGGGCGTGTTATACTGTATGTTACCAGGGGAGACTCGATATTTTTTGATTAATTTCCTTTTAGTTAAAATATTTTATGAACACTGTCATAAAGGGCTGTACTCGATTCTATTCACAATATGGTTCCATTTTTTTATAGTGAGGACTGCCTCTGACTAGGCTAGACAGGCAAGGAAAAGGGGAGTGTGTTGCTTGGTTGTCTTTGCACAAACACATTGGAAACAAACAATTATGTTTTAGAAGTTAGACATTTTAACTTCTAACTTAATGCTTTAATTATTTATTGTTTTTTGATAATTGCAAGTGAGAAGTATTTATTTTATTTTGTTTCTATCTAAAATATTCTGTGGGTGCGGCGCACCCACAAGATTATTTATGTGGGTGCTGGAGCCCCGAAACCCACGCAGTCGGCGCGCATGAACATTAGTAAGATATTTTTTCAGGGAGAGTTTTAGATATGGAGAGGAGCACTCCTGATTGTAAATATTGTTCCATGAACATTTTTTTCTTCTAAAATGAGTACAAATGAATATCACTTATTATTTCAAATATATATTATATTTGAATAGTTCAAACTTGGTTTATAGTTGGAAATAATGTTGACAGTTAAAAACTCTTATACACAAATTTTACCGTGCTCATTAACCGAATACTCATTCACGCGTTGCGGAACATTAGCAAATATTTTTCTCTCGTAACTTTCATTATTTTTAAGAGGGTACTTCGTAGGTCCATGTATCACTGTATTTGGAATACCACACATTTGTCAAACTCAAATCCCTAGCCTACTGTCGGAATTTAATTTTCATGTGGATTGCTGCGGTCATTGTTTTCAAAACTTGAACATTTCAAAGTCTGTAATACTATTTAGAAAATATGCTAGCAGAAGTGTCCGTTCTTCAAACGGTAAAAAACGTGTAATAAACACAAAACCAGAAGTCTAAATTTGAAAGAAATCGTTTCTCTTTCTCCCTTTCCCTTCATAAGCGGAATTTTCAAAATCGCTCATTTTTAATGAAGATATTGTGTACCGAATTTCACATCTCCAAATTAAGCCAATCTCCTCATTAACATTTTCTAAATGAAGGAAGATAATTTTGAAAAGAAATTTCACCTTTTCTTCCCTCGGAGCGAAATTTTTGAAAACTCTGGAACATATATTCCCTTATTTTCAATTAAAAGTCTATATACTTAATTTCACATGTCTATCTTCACTTTCGACACTTTCTGAATAAAGTAAGGGAAATTTGAATCAAAAGTGTTTCCCATTCTCCTTTCTTTCAGAGCGGAACTTTTGAAAACGCTGAAACATACACTCCTTTATTTTTAATATTCATATTCAAGGATTTGTGAGATAATCAATTCTTGGAAGAAAACTTGAACCTCTCTTCACCCTCTCATGATATTGTATATGTTACAAAAAAATCTTTTTTATCTCTTGCTTTTGTGATAAAAGGAGTATTCTGTCAAAATTTCACGTTTCTATCTATAGTAGTATAAGCCCAGATGAAGATGAGTCAGTCAGTTCTACTCGTTTTTCATCTAATAATGTAGATATAGGTTAACATTTTAACCGAAACATGGGTCTCTGAGACCCAGTTATAAATTTTAAAACACAATGGTAGCACCCCTGATTACTCGCGAAAGTTTATTTGGCTCTTTTATTTTATACTTTCATACACCATGTATATAAAAAAAAAGCTTTAAATACATTTCAAAGTAAATATATTACAAAATTGTCTTATAGGTCTCTGATACTTTGTGTTTCTCATAACGTTTCTGAAACTCATGTTTCGGTTAAAGTGTTAAAATCATGAATGTAATAATTTGTGTATTGAATTGCAATATATGGCACACCAAATTATAATGAACCAATTTAATTAACAATTATATGTCTTTATTTGTAAATCTACAATGATATGTATAGATATTAATGATAGAGGAAACAACCGATTTTTTTAAACACACCAGATTCTCTGTAGATGTGAATTCTATAACGCACATAGAGTGAAAAGTGACTGACTGGACCTGGAAAATTCGGTTGTTTCCTCTTTCACTAATATCTATATGAAATCTCAACCGTCATAGGTGCTCAATATATGGACATAGAAATTGTCCAAACACAGCAGTGATTCTGTGGTACAGCCCACATGGTCCGAGTGGAGAGCACCGACCTCGAGTGTGAGTGGCTGTTCTGGGAAGAGGACTGGGTTGCGTAGTGATTAACGCATCGGCACAGTATGCCGGAGGTCCCGGATTTGAGTCTTGGTCTAGTCAGTCACTTTTTCACTCTTTGTGCGGTCTACAATGATATGGTTTACATGTACTTGAAACAAGTCATTTCAAACCTCTATTATGTCTTGAAAGTAGTGTGTCAGTAATTTATGAAGCAAACATATTCAAAAGAAAAGAGAGAGGAAAAAGACACATACGAGTATGAAACAGAATTGACTAATGTTAGTTGATACCTGATTTGACTCAATTTGTAACTTACACCATTGTTCTAATTTTTATTTTCAGTGAAATGGTTGTATGGATTTGCGGTGAAGAACAGCGAGGGAAAATTGTTCATGCTGCCATGATGGCTAAAAAAAAGAAGACATGTAAACCACTTGTCAAAAAATGCGAAAAAAAATCAAAAGGGCGGGCTTTGGTACCTACGATTTTTAAAGTTGTCGATGATTTTATACATAGCTAAAACTACTTACAACTTTATAAATGACAATAAACTATAATTGCTTAAGTAAAATTGATAATTTTACTTGTTTCCAATACTATTGTTACTTTACTTTTAAACACAAAACTAATTTGTCAGTACTATTGCGTTTGAGTTAATGTTTGATTTGAGTTTTATTCACATTTTTCATGGTAAGTGCTTCTACTTTTATTTAAGTTGAGATATCCTTATCTCTTATAATATACATTTTCTTGGCTGTTGGTTTTCTTTTACAAGCATAGTATAAAATTGTATATTCTGATCTTATATAGTGATGCTATCCATATAGTTTTGAAAATTTTGAAAACATCGTACACTTGTCAGCAAAAAAATGCAAAAGCACCATCTAGAAATTATTTTGCCAAATCTTCGTGTTTGATGTTGCCAGACCGCCAAGGAGACAGTTGCTAATAATAATAATAATAATAATAATAATAATAATAATAATAATAATAATAATAATAATAATAATAATAATAATAATAATTTAAAAACATGAGAAGAAGAAATTAAGAAACAAATCAATGAATACTAAAAAAAAAATACGAATTAAACCCAAAAGTTCTTTCACATTTGCAAGATATCTTTTCAAGCACTACTTTCCATATAATTCTTACATAAATTTAGCGCATCTCCATGAGCAGCCTGCTACTCTTCAGCTGAAGAAACTTGATTCCTTCGAACCATAATTAATTATCATCATGTATGAAACAGTGAATTCAAGATTTCAGTAGAAAATCATTGTATGATGAACCCATGAATCTTTTCTTACAAGTAGATAGCACCTATTGCTCGACTACTTCTACATAGCACCTTATATTCGTGAGAAAAGAAGAGAAAAAGAATGTTTAACAAACATTCTATAGGTTAATCGATAGAACTGAATTAATAATCGAATAATATGGAAGTTTATCTATATGTATAGTATACTGTAGAAATATGTAAATAATTGAAAAACATAACACTGCGATAACAAACGTATGTTTTACTGAATATTCACTGAACTTAATGATTGGAAAAATGAAATGAAATATTTGAGTTTAACGTCCTACAATTATGTCCTCTAGATGAGAATCTGGTTGGGTATGACCACATACACGATTAGTTAATTTATTATCGCACTGGTAGAAACACATTTTGGAACATCCTGCACACATCTTCCGCCGGATCACTGAATATTATCTGTACCTGGTTGTAGTGTTTACAGGGTTCCCACAAAAAAGTGAAGATCGATTTCCCTGACAAATTCTTGAATATAAAAGGGAAGATATGAGGTAAGTTCTATCATACACTTTTTTAACGGCCTTCTTCACGCCCATAGCCGTCCAACACACACTTTTAATCAGGATTTACATATTTGTTATGTTCAATATAAGTAATTGTTATTTACACAAAATTTAACATGTAGGTATATAATAATATATGTATGATAGAGTAACACATACCTTGACATTGCAAATCATACTTTTTTTGCTTGAAAAAACAATAAAATGCATTCAAGAATATATTGCCAATTCTTCCTGAGACCTATTACTCAGTCTTAAAATGAAATGAAATCTTTAAGATTTACGTCCCACGGTTATGCAGTTTAGGTTAAAGGAGACAGTGATGATGAGAAATGAATGAAATGGTGGAATGAAGAAAGTGGGAGGAAACTGGAGAGCCCCAAGAAAACCCTGGCGCGAGCTGGGATCGAACCAAATGACTACATAAACCAGAGGTGAACGCTCTACCACTGAGCCACCGTGGCCCACTATCAGTCCTAATATTGCCAACCCTGAGACATGTTAACCCTCACATTTTCATTTTTAAACACAATTTTGTTTTGCTTTCAGTTCTTGAATTTGTTCTACGAGAGCGTCTTGTTCTTGTTTGTAACATAATTCCATTTGTTTCTTTTTTGCTTCCAATTTAACTTCAGCAAATAATTTTATTTTTTCACCTTCGATTTTACTTTCTTCTGCGCTTTTGATTCGTTTCTGTTTAAGGTATTCATCACAGCGTCTCCGAGCTGAACGAACTGAGAGAAGCATTCTTCGATCAACAGAAACAGATTCTACACCTCCCTAGTACATATTTGGATCATGCACCCGCTTCTGCTACCAGAGAATCTTTGATTTGGTTTTCTAGAATAAGTGTCTTATAGACTGAGAACCTGCCCTCCACTGAGGCATTGCCGTGGGTTAAAATTACACATATTTTCACAACATACACAAATCGGAATATTCTTGTTTCTTGGACATTATTTTTGCAAAGAAGTCATCTAATCTGATGCTGCCCGATCTTCTCTTCGTATTCTTTGAAGTCAATTGCAAGAGACCCCTGGATTTCAGTACAGAAAGACACAAATTGACACCTTGCTTTCTCAGGTACAGAATCAGATATTCTGTTGCGCTCATGCAGAGTTTCTATGATGCGTTTCCTAGTAATCTGAGCAAGTTCTGGATTGTTCTTTTGTAGCCTGGGGTCCAAAGCTGACAGCATGTGCTAGTTTGTACTTCAGAGGACTCCTTTCCACAATCATCTTGATTGTGCTTAGCAAAAAGTTTCGACAGTCAAGCCTGAAAACTAGTTTATCGGATGATTATTAAGCAGATTTGGTGATCATGTAGATGATGACGTGTCAGTGATCCATTAAGGTATACACGATGGAACGCAAATGTTTCCCAAAAGCAGACCTGTCCGCGCGACGCACTAAATAGTCTAAACAGGAAGATTCTTCGGTTCGACCTAATTGACAGGATAACAACTGCTGGTTTCTATGTGAGAACACAGCCAGTAAACAATCAATTGTTGCAGGCAGATATTGGTTCCCTCATTTTTCTCGTATAATTACACGTAAGACCTGCTCATCGTCGAGAACGTCTTTGGAAATGTTGGGAAAGACTGTAGTGGCTAGGTGAATGGATGGCGATGAGAGTAGTTTCCATCTGGAATATAGTGATGATCATATGCGTGACCGTAGACGCACAGGTGAGTGAGAAAATGTAGCATGTGTTCGTACATATCCTTCATTTGGAATCCTACTATTGGAGCAATAAACCGCCTCTTGTTCTCATTCAAGGAACATGACTAGTGCACCGTACATTTATGATATCGTCAATTCTGTCATCCGATTTATCTGGACATTTTGCGGGACCTCATCTTCCAACGCGATAATGCGCATTCTCTCCGTTAGGCCATTCAGCGTGCTCTACTTGGTACTATCCTTTTGCAATGGCCTGTTAGATCTCCAGACATAAATCATATCGACCAAACATGGGACGGCATCTGACAACCTTCCTGATTCCGACAACGACCATCGTTAAGGCATAGTAAGACCTACAGCTAGCGTGGAAGACGCCCATACACCAGATTGACATTCAGCATCTGTATGACTGACCTACCCGAAAAGCTGCTTGTGTGGCCCCTTGGAGGGGATATACGTGCTAAATTGAGTACTGTATATATTTAAACACACTGTAACATGTTCAGAAGTTCTAATATGAGAGTCATATTGGGAATATTACCATTTACCATCACCTTCTTATTGTGCACAAATGATGAGCCAGATCCGAGAATTCGAACTGAATGTTCTTAAATGCGTTTCCACCAATATTTTCGTAGAAACGGATTTGATAACTGCAAAGATATGATTAGAACAAGTAAAGAATATACAATGAGTATGTGCATATGTGTTTCTATATTTGTTGCTGTTTTTCTCTAACATTCAACGCGTGTCACATGTTTTATAGTAGCAACAATTAGCTATCGTCGGCTTAAATTGATCATTTACAGATCTTAGCCACATTATGTCTAATCTTCGTTCCTGAACTCATTCCAACTCCACCAATTGGTTGTTGGTTTGGAATTTTCAGCACTGAGTCTATATGAGACGTAGAGACATACAGCTTAACGTGGAATCCGAATTACATGAGCTCCCACCAATCGAATGGATTTCGTGTGCCGTAGGACACGTATGGTAATCATACAAGCCACGAAGGAGCAAAAATTTCATCAATACTTTCTAACATGCTGAAATTTTGACACAGGTGTTTGAACATATCAATTACTACTTCCCTATAACGCTTACTAGCATCTTTTTAAAGCAGTGATGGCCAAATGGTGGCCCGCAAGTAAAAATTAAAAAGGATATATATAAATTTCATGTGTAATGGAAAGAGTATCTGGCCATCATAATACTTGAATCAAGACGACTTTCAGTTGTGAAAAAAAAAAAAAAAAAACTATCATTTTAGTTACTAAAGCCATCAGCCATCAGCCTGCAAGGCAAGGGCCGTTGGTGACAGATTTATTTTATTTTATTTTATTTTATTTTTTTAATGTAGATCTCATAGCTACTTTTGTATATTTATAGGTCAGGTTCTAATTGGCCTAGATACAGGAAAGCAAAAGTATGTACAGCGGTGGACACTTCTAAATGGTACAGCCATATGGAGATTTACGGCTACGGTGTACCATTTAGAAGTGTCCACCGCTGTACAACTGAACAAGAGTTTATAGAATAGAATGTGAATATGTGTTCTTAAAATTGCTACCGCCTTCATTATAAATTGACCATCATTGTTTTAGAATATATGCATACATTTAAAATAGAAAGAAGGCAAGAACTTCACCAATTTATGATCAAAATGTATGAATAAATCAGTCCAAATTGTGTGCGGTATTCGTAAGCGTGATCAATAGGTGGTCTAAAGATTCCAATTCAAACTTGAGATTATCTTTCTTTACACATACTACGTAGCTGAAAGATATCGAAGGGTTTCTGTATGTAACACACGGAAACAACGCTCTCATGACAAGTAGAGAACATTTCTCACCTAATAAACAGGAAAGTCTGTAAGTTAGCTGACTTCGATGGCGTTAACTAGTGACTACTTAGGTTTGATAAGGCTATACACAGTTAATTTAGTAAGTATCGAGACTGATGCTAAAAAGAGAGAGAGAAAGAGAAAGAGAATAACCGTACCCCATGTTATTAGTTGGGTCGATGCATAAGTTCGGGCGGTTCTTATATTTTATTTTTATTCTGCTGTTCTGTTAATTCAAATACAACATAGACATAACATTAACATATTTCTATGAGTGTAACAATAGATTGCATACATTTTACTGTAACTCACACTGCATACATTTCATGAAGCAACTCATTCAAGCAATTTTCGTCAAAATCTGGCGATCTTCCAGAACGTGGATCATCAGACAAATCAAACCGTCCTGCTCGTAAGCGGGAAAACTATTTCTGTGCTGTTCTTTCAGCAATTGCTTCATTCCCGTACACTGCATAAATTGTTCTCGCAGCTTCTGCTGCACTGGATCCTCGGTTAAACTCGAAGAGTAAAATGTGACGGAAATGATCGCTTTTCTCAACTTGACATTCCATATTAGTTTGTCTGAAATATATACAATAATACGTTCACAATCTAGGAAACTCGTGTTTCACAATACACAAAGCCCCAACTACGGTAAAACAACGGAATAACGATAAACAATCGCTTCACGCCGCATTGTTGCCAACCCAAAGAAAAACCGCACGAACTTATGCATCGACCCAACATTTTACACACATCCCATCCCTCCTCTTTCGATACAAGTAATGGCACACGTGGAACTGTAGAATTCCTTCTGAAAGTCTTGTGTGATTCTGTTCAGTTTATTGGTAATGGCCTGCTGAATACCAGAAATGTAGTCAACCCTCTGCCCCTTCGATTTAACCTTGAAGAACAGAAAGAAGTCTGCTGACAAGGGAGTGTCACGCAATGGCTCCGCTGAGATCCAAACGAGACAATTGTGTTTGCGTTTGATATGTTATAACTAGACGAATCCCAAAGTCATACGTGCCACCGGGCGGAATGTCGTGAGTTACAACATATTCTGTAATGTAAAAGCTACAAAGCTGGGAGAATAGTTTGAACCGGGTCACTTGTTCAGAAACAATTAGGTAAATGGAAAACTCGGCGAACACATATCCCATCATTTTCAAGGACACAATTTGGGGATACAGTTTGCGCAAGGGTTCCTCGCAGGGTCCCAGATGGGGTCCAACTTAAAATTTTTAAATAGCAAAGGGGGTTAAGTAGCACATCGTTTGAAAGTTGTTGTAAAATGAAAGAAAATGAAGCAAGTCTCGACTTTCTACAACAACCCTTGCGAAAGGGCGGTGGGTCAAAATGTAAACAAAAACTTAATTGAAAATCTATGGCCACCTCTATAAATCGGAAACAGTGAGATAAATGTGAAAACAGGAAAGAAAGTGTGGCATTATTTTCAAAGTACCACGATTTAAGTTAAAACATCTTGTCCCAGGGCCTCCGCAGGGTCCAACTAAAAAGTTTCAAATGGCAAGAGGGATTAAGTAGCATATCGTTAGAAAGCTGTTGTTAAATGAAAGAAGATGGAGCAAGTCTTGAGTTTCTACAACCCTATGCAACATGGAGGCGGGTCAAAATGTAAACAAATGCTTAATTGAAAATCTATGGTCACCATGAATCCAAGATGGCCTTAAAACCTAAATCGAAAAGATAGGCACACCAAACTGCTGAAGGTAGGAAAACCAAATTTAGCATTAATTTTTGATTAGTAGGTGACGAAAAGGTGCGAAATGTTCAAAAACACGACATCTTGAGTTCAAAATGCCGCACTATGTATCGAACGCATGTCTAGCTCAAACCCCTTGGTGTTGCAGAAGCAAAATGCGGTATTTACTTTATGGTTAATAGTAGATTTCCACAAAATATCAAATGGCTGCCACCGTGAAAAGTTAGTTTGTATATAAATATACTATTTCTTGGAATATTGTGACTAAACCAACAAAATTTGACGCAGCTCGATGTACTGAAATGACTTACACGTGGTTTGGTACTGCTCGCCAATCTTGTAAATGATTTTTTTTTTTTTTTTTTTTTTTGTATATTTGGTATTGCTTTAAATATTGCGATCAAACCAACGAACCGCATACAAATGTAACTATCACAATGCGTTACAATAGAGCCCTCAACCTGAGTGGTGCAGCAAGTTCTTTATGTATGAACAACGTATGACAAAATTAGAAAAACACACAAAGGTATTCAACTTTTGTTTACCAGTATGAATAGGAAGTCTGAGTTGTGTGTTCATCACATATTCACTATATTCACTTAAATAATATCGAGAGAACCGTGAAGAACGTGCATTAGGAACAAAACATATATGTGTTGTTAAGGAATTAAAAAAATGTTGAAGTGAATCGAAATTCACCTGTCTTTAAGTCTTCCTATTGTTTCTAAATACATAATAGAGAAAAATAGATATTTAGATTTGTACTGTTATGAATGACATAGGTTTTAAGCGGCAATCTTGGATTCAAGGTGGACGCTTAATTTTCAATTAAGCTTTTGTTTATATTTTGACCCGAGGTCATTTTGCATGGGGTTGTCGTAGAGTCAAGACTTCTCCATCTTCTTTCATTTAACAAGAGCTTTCAAACGATGTGCTACTTAACCCTCTTCCATTTGACACTTTTTAGTTGGACCCACCTGGGACCCTGGAAAAGATGTTTTAACTTAAATCGTCGTACTTTGAAAATAATGCCACACTTCCTTTCCTGTTTTCACATTTGTCTCACCATTTCCGATTTATAGGGGTGGCCATAGATTTTCAAATAAGTTTTTGTTTACAATTTGACCCGCCGCCATTTTGCATGGGGTTGTCACAGAAAGTAAAGACTTGTTCCATCTTCTTTCATTTAACAAGAGCTTTAAAACGATGTGCTACTTAGCCCCTCTTGAAATTTGAAACTTTTTAGTTGGACCCCACCTGGGACAAGATATTTTAACTTAAATCGTTGTACTTTGAAAATAATGCCACACTTTCTTTCCTGTTTTCACATTTGTCTCACCGTTTCCAACTTATAGGGGTGGCCATGGACTTTTCAATTAAGTTTTTGTTTATATTTTGACTCGCCGCCGTTTTGCACAGGGTTGTCGTAGACTTGCTACATTTTCTTTCATTTTACAACAGCTTTCAAACGATGTGCTATTTGACCCCACTTGCCATTTGCAAAGTTTGAGTTGGATCCCACCTGGGACCCTAGGATGTTATAGGTGTTGGCTGAGTTTTCCATTTACTCAACCGTTTCCGAACAAATGACTCGGTTCAAACTATTCTGCCTGGTAATTTTTTTTGTAGCTTTTACATTACAAAATATGTTGTAACTCACGATATTCCGTCCGGTGGCACGTATAACTTTGGGATTCGTCTAGTTATAACATATCAAATGCAAACACAATTATCTCGTTCGGATCTCAGCGGAGCTACTGCGTGACCCTATCTTGTGAGGCTAGGTCTGGAGAATAAGGAAGGGGTTGATGCAGGCAACAAGGTGCGTTATCATGGACGAGAAGACACTCGTGGGAATCAAGAACTTCCAGTCTCACATGCCGATGTCTCTTCCTCAACCGATTCCTAATGTCTTTGTAAATTGCTACTGTGGTATATGAGCCTCGGTTATGGATCCTTTGTGAACCACACGTCTTCAGCCGAAGACCACCACATCATCATCTTCTTCACGATTGACTTTTGAAGACGCGTTTTCTTCGGCTGCTGCGCAGAACCTTTATCAACCCAATCTGCTGATCGGCGCTCTGTGGAATGCTTGTACGCGTGAAATAAAACTCGCCACCAGTTATGATGTTTTTGAACAATCTGGGTCTCTCATTTTCATCAACTCAAGTTGCAAAAGCTCCATGTTCCTTGCTTCCTCCTTTTGTTTGTCAATCAGTGTGTGTGGTACAAATCAGGCACAACGTTCTTTCCTGAAGAACCTATTCCACATTTTTTTCTAACAATATCTTTTCCAATGTTCAGGTCCTCAGTTATCACCCTTAGTTACGGAAGTTACCGAGCATAACACTTGGAAACATTGGCTTGAGATAGAGATTCATCTCTGTATGCAATATTAATCAGTTCTATCGTTTCTGCCGGATTTTTCCAAGTTTAACGGAAAATTTGATTACTACTCTTTGTACTGTTTTCGTATTCATGACAACACACTGCGCAACATCTCACTTGAATCACTGTAACTCACACAGTGCTGCAGTAAAATAACGAACTCTTCATAGCATGTTCCTCAGGTATTACACTAACTAATTCGCTTTTACTCTGCCAGATTTTGGCATCCGTCGCATTGAACTGTTGCCAGTCTCGAAACTTAGTAGACTGACTATGTACATTTTATGTTCTGGCACGTACAAAGAAAGAATGGAAACAAAATAACGTCAATATATATTTACTACTTTATTTAAATTTGTTTTCAAGTAAGATTATTAGTTTCTTACGAGTCTGATGAATCGATTCCACGGCGAGTTACCATCCAATATAAAACATAAGATAGATGAAGCAAGATTATGCATGAAAAGTAGGGTCATGACCACGTGTTCCATCGTAGATTTCAGTAAAGGGGATTATTCACTGACGTGCCACCGAATTAGGCACACTTGATGGTTTAAAGTTCTCGCACTGCCACGCCTACATATACGTTGCCCCGATAACTCGCCTTAAAGGTATAAACAGGCAGGATCTCTGCCTGCACGGCACATTAGTTATAACAAGAGGAATGAGAAAAGCATGAGACCTAGGCGTGTTCGATCCAGGGCAGATTGTTGGTGCTCGACGAATGGGGTATTTCATTTCAGAGATTACGCATCAATTGGGGTTCCACAATTGCAAGGGTGTGTCGAGACTATGTAAATGCAGGGAAGAGATCCGGAAACAGGTCAAATGCAAAGGTCGGTGCCTCATTGAATGTGGACTGCGCCAGCTGAGCCATGTCGTACGAACCAAATAAGAGGCCAGACCCTGTCGCAAATCACATCCCAGCTCAATGAAGGTGCCATCTGAAGTGATGGTGTGCGGATAGTTCAATGTTTTCTGCATCATCTTAGTTTCACGAGCCGCAGCCGAATTCGAGTGCCCCTGCTCACAGACCCGGACTGAACGCCTTGCATGGGCTCGAAAGCACAGGTATTGGACAATGGAATAGTGGAAACAGATAACGTGGAGCGGTAAGTCCCAATTCCAGTTGAACCACGGCAATGAGAGAGTCCGAATCTGGCGTCAACAGCATGAAGTCATGGATCCCCCATGTAAGGTTGGTACAGTACAGGGTTATGGAGTCTATTATGGCCTGGGATGTCTTTAGTTGAGCATCATTAAGACCAATAGTACGCATTAAGTGGATATCTAAATATCAACCTGTTTGTGGATATTCTGGGGGACCATGTACCTGCTCATGACCATAGTTCATGCCAACGGGACAGGCATTTTCCAGCAAGACAACTGTCTAGTCCACAGGCCCTGGATTGTGTTAGACATAGTGAGTGGTTCGAGGAATATTCTACTGACTTCCAGTTAATGTATGCTTCCGCCCGCAGTTTAAATTTGAGTCAAATTGAACATTTGTGGGATGTCGTGGAAAGGACTGTACGGAGCAGATAGCCCCACCAGTATACATGGAACATTTATGGGCCGCTGTGGAAGAAGCATGGCTTTCAATACCTTCAGATGACGTCCAGAAGCCAGTGGTTATTATCCCGGCTTGTCGCCGCAGTTCTTAAGGACAGAGGGGGAGCCTACACGGTACTAGGTAGGTGTGCCTAATTCAGTGGAAGATAACTGTATTTCTTTCATATATTAAAACATTATCACTAAACACAAGTTGATTAATATATCCAATGATGTTGCATGCAGGGTAGACCATTAATATTGACAGACTTTTGTAACTTTTAAACTAATGGGCAAAAAAAACTGAAATTTTGTACCATGAAAATATCGATAGGGGGTGACACTGTGATACCATGAGATTAACAATGCTGCCAACTCTATGAAACCATGAGGTTTCAATATTGATCGATAGAGCAAGAACAGTAAAGAGATATCGCGAGAAGCGACTTTCAGGAATCGATTTAGCTTCCCAAGGAAAAATACCACCTCCACTTGTATTCATCTACTAAAACGTAAGTTCTAAAAATTGAATATTGCCTCCGGTTTCAATATTAATTTCCATAGAAGGAAAATGGTAATTGGAAGCAATAAATGATTTTATATGGATTCAGTGTCCAAAGAATACATTTAAGTTCTTCTGAAACTGGAAGTGGTAAGAATTAGTAGAACTTTCTGTTTCAATATTGGTTTCTATATATAGTAATAATTGTACAAGACCGCGAGAAAGTGTTTTTGATTTTGATTCAGCGTCAGATATTATCGCACGATTGCAACTGGAAGTTAAATACGTTTCAGTATTGAATTCACATAATTTGGAAGTCTACCATAATTTTACAACTGCGAAACGAAACTCACCTGTTTTTAGCATGGGTGTAAACAACAATATTTTATCAGAACGGCTCATGTAATTACAGATGAGTCGCCTCTTTAGGAACGGTGTACAAGAAAGAGGGGGAGGGGGTAAAGTTTAAATCCCCCTTAAGAGAAGTACTATAGAAAACATTTACTATATGTGTTAAGATATATATATATATATATATATATATATAATCATGCTTGTTCTCAAAGAATATGAGATTGAATCCCGCTTAATGATCTGCGTACGCCACTTCTTGGAATTCGTGGTTTTGCATAGTTTTGCATATATCAATAGGAATCTATAGATTTATACAAGTATCCATCGTATATTTTAATTCCATCTGATGGCTGCGGTCTCACAGTGGTAGTCCGTTCACTTCTAATGCGTGGGGTTCTTGGTTCGACGCCAGCTCCATCAAATGGATTTGTGGTGGACAAATGCCGTGTGCGTAGGTTCATTCGTTTCTTCGTGCTTCCTTCAGTTCTATCACCACCGTCTCCTTTAGCCCACACGATCTAATCGCGAAACATAAAACTGAACGATTTTTAGAAACCTTGGGACAGACAGTATAAGGGAAATCTAATACTGTCTATCAACCTATCAATAAGTGTTACCAGAAACAAACATATCGAAGATTAGTATACGGAAGTTCTTTTGCTGATTCATCTTCTGCAAAACGTAAACTGAAATGCTTTCTTATTTTACTCTAGAAAAGTTAACGACTTTGACCCCAGATCATTTCTTTATATACGTTTCATTTGATTTTCCTTCGGCAGATCCCACGCTAAGCTGTAACCATTCTAAATGAATCCCACGTCTCGTATAGTCTCGGAGCTAAACAGACGTTAAACCTATAAGCCAATCATTGCTAGTAAAAGCAATTTCAATTAACTCTGTATAAAACTTAATGAGAGTGGTGATACTTCGTGAACATAATTTAATCAATGACTTCGTAGATTGCTTTTGATAATCTTCGAACATGTCCACCTGGAATTTTCGTGAACTTTCAGAACGAAGAATATAGAGTAATTAAACGCGTCGCCTAAACATGATTTGTATGGGTATTTTAATTACTTAAATGCAGATAAATATAAGATTGGAGTAGCAAAAAATATTCATAGTAGATAAAATGTGTTAATGGTTTCTGACACAGTAAATAATTTCTGATACTTCGTACACTTTCTACAAACTATACTAAAATGTATTTTTCTTTTTTCATATTCGTAATTTTGGTGGTTCAAGGATGTTCCCCACGTGAATTAACGATCAACAATAAGTATAGTAGCGGAAGAAGAGTTACTGATGGAAACCCGTGAGGGTTGAAATAATTTAATATAACAATATTTTTTGGGATACAAGGTTAGCACTTAATTTTAATTTAGAATATGTATCTCACAGCGTGCATTAGTGGATGCTATCACGTGTTTCGATATCAAGTTAGAACGGTTGACGTTAATTACCTACCGAAGTCCTTGACGGATACCGTAAGTTTTCTTAACCAGTTTTTTTTAAAAGCATTTGATTTTGTATTATATATATTACAATTATTCAAATTCACGAAAATGACAAGAAGGATTGTCAGTTTATGAATAATAAAAATCATTTTACTATTAATTCAAGCGTCTTTAACCGTTCCATGTTCCATTTCTTTCTCAACTGCAAAAATTATTTGTTTCAACTGTACTCGTAATTGAACCATTCTATCCTGTATTTATCTGCTATAGCTCAAGGAAAAATATATTATTAACACAATCAAAACAAATGCATTTTAAATTTCTAACTTTTCAACAAGCAATCTGAAGTGGTATTCCTTCATAAATTAGGAACTGTCGAAATAAAATAATATTTTACGTACCAAGGGTTTATTACATTACTCTTTGCTATACAAAATTAACAGTTTTATTTATAACTGAATTTTGATCCATCTTTACATACCTAAAAACAGCACACAACATAGTGTGCTGTGGTTAGCTCATTTTAAAGACTGTTCTTTTTATCAACATTATTGAAAAATATAAACTGACTACAATTACAATTTAAGAACAAGTGAGTTATTTATTTACACGAAAACATTATGAACATCTCCAACGCAGCTTGCATAGCAATGTGTTTTCTAAGATTTTTCCTTTTATCAGCAGAAATAGTCTTTGGAACTGTTTGTACGTCGTCTGTAAAACAATTCATAGGTCATACATAATTAATTTATATGTATATATAAAGTGTGTTTTCGCACCCTTGGAATGTAAGAACTAATTTTAAGCAGTTACTGAATAGTTCTTAAATCGATCAGTTTTGTACTTTATCAAGATTTCAACAGTTATTTTAAACAAACAAATAAAAATGACATGAAAATCACCAGTCATACTAGGGGAAAAACAGTTCATTCAATCACCCAACTATATATGAATCTGATAGGATGTTTGATAACAGATGTTGCCTGTGAAACACTTATGTCACTACACACACCAGGATCACACGAATATATATATATTTAAACAGTAAAAGAAGATCGTTCTTCGTTTGTTTTTTAAATTAAAATTTAATTATGAAGCACTATTATTTGAGGCTAATGAACACGCAAACTGCTTTTGTTTCTTAAGAAAAAAATACTATTGTATATATATATATATATAAAATGTTTTTTGCAGAAATCTTTTAACTTTCCACTTCTTGTTTTTGAAAGTGCACAGAAACTAACACATCCACTGAAAATCGAAATCAGAGATTGTTTAGTGAAGATATGTTAATGATAAATAAAAACACAAAGATTCCATGTGAAATATTGTTGAGGTATATCAAGTTCACTTGTCCAGATGTCAACTAAATATATTTAGTTTGGGTAAGGGCACTCTCACCGAAAGTAGGATCTGTCATCCGAGACCAATCTGTTTGTCCCACAACGAATCCAATTGCTCGCATTCTCTCCTGTTGTTTTCGCTCTTCCAAATCTGCCCATCGTACCTGGAACGAAAGTAAAAAAAATCAGAATTTTTAGTATTATATAAGAAAAAGAAAGATAGCTACCACACAGAAGCACAAATTTCTACTTCAACATAATTGCATTTACTCTACATTCACTTCTAAAAGTACGGAATGAATGTATTACAGCAGTGTTTCTCGAACTTTTTCCAAGAACCTCCTTTATTGAATCAGAATGTTCACCGGATCACATTGCTCTTGTTTCCTTCGAAATCAAATGTATCATTTATCTTATGTTTTGAGCATACGTTCAATACCAGTATACCCACATTTTTTTTTAAACAGTATTAATTAAAATTCCTTTAATTTTATATTGGTATTAAAAAGAAGGAAACATATTCATTTATTTTAATAATTAAAGGCTATCAAGAATATCTTATAGAGTAGATAGGGTAATACATTTTATAAAATGTTAGTTCTGAGAGACGCTTGCTTATTAATTCCCAAACTCTTGAGATTCTCAACTATTGTGTGACATGGAATACACTTGAATTGTATTTTGCTGTCTTTTTTGATGTTCAATCTAAAAAGGACCACACGGGAAGAGTTGGAGAACCACTTGTAATCCGGTAATCATAGTTTGAGAAACGTTGTATTATAGTAATAGATCCACATATCGAAACTATTATTTCTTAATGTATTCGCTTCCATGTGAAAGTAACATGAAACATTTTTGCCAGACTAGCAGGCAAAAAACTAATTATCACAAACAACACGCTATTATAAAAATATTTTCCTGTAGATTGAGAAATCCTTAAATTCTTACTGAACTAAATAACATTCATCCTAAAATTAAGTTTTCCTTAGAGTTAGAAGAAAAGAAAAAATATATTTTTACACATAACGATTAGTAGATTTGAGAATTCTTACTAATAATACCGTATTTATCCACGTAATTTGCTCTACCGCGTATTTTGCGTACCCTAGCTCCGTGTACAAGTATTTAAGCACTTTTTTCTTCAGTACGGTACGAATTTTTCTTTGTTAAATACACGTCAATTGAGCATGTATTGTGATGAAAGAGAGGATCTCTTACTTCTGGTGCTTAAGGTCCCTGGTTTGATTCCAGTTCGTAGCAAATGTGCTTTGTGGTGGACAAACACCGTGTGCATGGGTTTTCTCGGGATTCTCCCGTTTCCTCTCATTTCCTTGATTCCATTTTCATTCATTATCACCATCACTGTCTCACTCAGCTTTAGTGCATAATCGTGGCACGCTAAACTAAAACTTCCGTAATCTGTGCATACGAACATACTGGTAGTCGTTTTAAAAATTCTGTATTCTTAATTACCGTACACTACAATAAAATTCAGATGAAGACCTGTATTAAAAGATCCGCATATTTTATTTTACGCGCCTCGTCTTTTAAATTACCAAAACAGAATTTAAAAAGTGTGCAAATCGCGGAAGAGAATACGGTATATGGAAGACCAGCAGCTAGGTTTCTACATAAATAAAAAAAAATCTAGACATTCCTACAGGGTTGGATCGAACGTTTGGATACATTTCTTCGTAAGAGTTTATAAAGTTATTTCGCGCAATAAGATTGTAGAACAACAATTATGAGGGAAAGTAGATGAGCCAAATAAAGCTACGTAAGAACACGTCAGTGACACCAAAGCAGTATCAGGATTACCAGAATATATAACTAACTATTCTATCAAAGACTAAAGAAAGACATCATCCATGGTAGAGATATCTGTATATGAATCATACTGCGTCAAAATAAAAGTTCCAAAATAAAATTTTAATAAATTCACATAAACAATGGAATTTTATAATGAAGAATTCAAGATCAAAAACAGTGATAATACTTTTCTTAGTTATTTGCTATCGAATCCACTGAAGCAAATTTTAGTAATAACAACAGGTATTACAGAAATTAATTGCAGAATCAAGGTATACCAACATTGGAGGCTGGCGTTAAGTAAGATGCGGCGACCGTTTGTTATAGTATTTACAGTGTGTAACATACATGCCTTTAAAAATGTAATTCTTATAAATGCTGTAAGTTTACTTAGGTATACAATAAAATAAACCGTGCGAGGCCATAGTTCATAGTACAAGAACATATGAAATATAGGAAGAAGATGTATGGTTTGTGTTCAACTTACAGTAGAGAAATTGACAAGACGAAGGTTGAAGACTAATTAACTAAAATTACTGACAAGGATGAAGAAAATTTACGGAAAACACGGTAAGAGTATTCTTTATTATAGAATCTGAGTAAAAAACAATGCTAATTTTAAATTTATTTGATATGGTTTCCCTTTAACAAAGTGCACTTTTTACAAAGCTGCTGCAATCTTGCAAATCAATGAAATGTAAGTCCAGAAATCAGGACTCTGTGTGAACAACAATCGCTTACAAATCTGTTAATCGTTCGACACAATGCTGCATGTTAATCGTTCGACAAAAAAAAAAAAAAAAAAAAAAAAAAAAAAAAAAAAAAAAAAAGCATTATAAGGTGTCTACTAAAATTCAAAAATGAAATTTCGTGACTTTTTCGTGACCTTTTCTTTACCAAAACATAAAATTTTGTAACATTCTCAAGAGTGAATTTGGGTGCGAACTAGGCCAAATTTTCATGCAAACAATAGAAGCGTCCTTTGACTGCGATTTGGTGGCGTCTAACGCTGACCATAGGCATTTTCGGTGGTGATTTTAGACGTTTTATGGAACAAAATTTTTCAGACTATAACTTATTTTTGTACAGATACAAAAATCGTGACCCGAAAGCTAAATTCTTGACTTTCATGACCGATAGACACCCTGATTATGATTTCGCCATATTAGAATTATAGCAGGATGTTTTCATAATCCCAAAAGACAGTGGGTAGGAATTTTGCAATGGATTACTCTGCCTTGACCTTCTTTACGTGTGGTGAACTGATGTAGTGTAGTGGTGTATCCTACTTCTGCTTGGACATGAGATGATCCAAATACAATCCCACTTCGTCCATGATTATCGATCATTACATAAAACTGACGCCACTGCCTTAAAATTGGGCTGAGACTGCCTCATTTATCACTAACCGTTCATGCATCTAACCGAAGTTCAATATTTCGTAATCCATTTTACCCTAACCTTCCTCACATCCAGGTCTTTATTACGAATTATCTTCCACAGTCGTTCATGGATGATGTTACAATTCCTCCTCTATCCGCTGAAGTGAAAGTCACAAAAATTCACCTGGTCATCATCACCAGTCATCTTTGGATGGTCACAGAAACTGCTCGTTTGCACCTTAAGTTATCCTCCTGCCCAAAATGCCCACTTTCAAGTTTGAAACTCACATTTTCACCGTGGCAACAATATGCCTTGACCTTATTGTCAGGAAGAGGGCGTTGTGAATTTACTTCATACAGAACCTTCCTGAACAGGTATATGATACAGACATGTTACTCATGTGTGTTAAGCGTTTATAATCCTAGCTTTTGAGTTTAAGAAACTATTTGGTTTTTTCAGATATTGACCTGCAAGGTGTACTCACGGATTATAAACTTTCAGTGGAAACTGTCAACTTGTGCATCATGGTGCCCAAACTCAGTTAGGTTGCGACTTTGCATTGAAGCAAGCTACCCACGAGGAGTTTGCTTTCGTTCTTCTTTAATGTCATTCGGTATTTTTTCTGCCCAAAGTTTGGTACATTTTCATGGGATTTCCACCTTTATCTTATTTCAGTATTTTATCTCCTTATTCCTGAAAGTGCGTGCAACTACTTCACCGTTGGACATTGTGGAACGTTTAGTGTGGTTATGATGGATAATGGATGTGGTGCAGGTAATTGAAAATCCCACTGAGTGTGAGATACGACCGGTGATCAGGTTTTTGACCGCGAAAAATGTGAGAGTGGCACACTTATTGCCAGTTTCGCTAGAATGTGGTTCAACAACGCTGATGAAGCTAAACAGACCGTCCAGAATTAGCTATCTACGCTGGCGGCAAAGTGAGTATGTATGTTTAACGCCGGTCCCATGAATGTCCACGACAAACAACGATCAGGATGCCCCTCAATCATCATCGACCCATTGATGCATGATATTGAAATGCGATACGAGGTAACCGCCATTTGGCAGTATCAACGCTGCCCGATTAGTTTCATCTATTCCTCCACTCGAATACATTCCTCGCTGGAAGCGGTTCAACAACGTTGATGAAGCCAAACAGATCATGAAGGATTGGCTATCTGAGCTGGTGGCAAATTTCTTTGGTGAGGGTCTACAAAAGCTCATCTACTGCTACGACAAGTGTCTCAACTATGGAAACACGTTGAGAAATATCTCAATATGGATAGGACCAGGAATGGAGATAATTAAACTTCTTCCTTTGCATATTTCAGTTTTTATCTTAAAATAACCCCTAATTAAAAAAATAAGTCTCATATATTATATTCAATTGATATCTGTATTGATATTAAGAACATTTCCTGTGTTGCTAAAATTCAATTAGAGTTGTGAAGTATAGTTTTCTTTATGTTCGAAAATTCTAAAAGAGTGCTGATTGTGATTGCTATGGAGGTAACTTTTATACTACCTGTAGATTTCCATTTTGCGTAAACCTGTTTAAATGAAGAAACACTATTTACGTGCTTCCTTATTATTTTTATTGTGTTAGTTTAAAGTTTCCAAATAGTTTTGATCTACTAAAAGAAATGGCACTTCCGTTATATATATATATATCCAGTACGTTACAGATAGTTTCGAACGATGAAGAAATAATCGGATTACGTGGAATCCGTGCTCTATTTGACTGATTTTAAGGAACGCATTAAAAAATAGTACTTTGAAAAATATTCAAGATTTAAAAAAAAAATAGAAAACATAAGTCACCAACTGATAGGATTCGCTAAGATAATTGGCGGTTTTCACATACTATATTTTCCCGGTTATATTATTGTCCCTCAATTTATTTTTTTAGTTTTTGTTTCACGTGAAGTACTTGACTCCTTGAAGTACAGGCAGTGAGTATTTCGATATTTCATCTTCATATGAACAATATAAAGAGCTTTTTAATCACAAAAATGAATATTTTGATTAAGAGGTCTCCTAGAAAATGTTACTGGTCTTCAAAAATGTTTCTCTCTCCCTCTTTTGTTGAATAACATGTGAAAAACGTTGTAAATCTTGTTTTAACTCACTCATTTATCTGTGAAAAAATTTATAACGAGTGCAGAATGGTACCAATTGCTTTCAAGATGTCCTTTCATTTAACATTTGAACAGTTAAATTGTGACATTTATAGAGAAAAATAATTACCCTCTTTTTCCCTGGTTCGTCTGGACGATTGTTGTAGTCGTCCGAAAGTTGTAGCCAGTCCTCGATGGAGGTCTCCGTCTTTTTCTTCTTCACTAAGCCGTCCAACCGATCTGTAACAACACCATAAAGTTATCCTTTTACTACTGTCTTCGTATATTTTCTTTACGCTTCAGTACATACATAAGCTACATGAAAACGTACCAGATACAGGCTTATCAAAAATCATCTTCTATTTGTTTCAGTATAAGTTTACGAATAATATTTACGGAATACCCGAAACGAAAATAAGCACAGTGGCAGCTCTTGAGGGAAGTCACATCAGTAAAAATTTGAATTGTACTGCTACGAATAAATCGTACTTAATGCACTAATTCTTGTATACAGCTTTCTTCCCTTGGCTTGTAGCGATAAAATTTTAACTTTTACCAAAGCCACATCCTCAAGACCCGCCACTGGAATTTATATTTCTTATAAGAAAGTTATAATCATGCATTGTCCTATATTGGTAATGTTAATTTTAGTGGTACGCAATGAATCAAGAACTGCAGAATTCAAAACCCTAAAATATCGCAAAAAGATGAAATAATACTGAAATTGAGAGAGTCGAAATGTAATATCTGAAAACAGATCAGAAGTGTCAAGCATATAACCTCTGACATAACATGAGAGGTAGCAAATTAAATATCAAACACTATTATATTTGAAAAATTAAGGAAATCACCGATTTTACATCACATTGTGTTCACACAGCCTGAATCATAAAGTGTATAGAGGTATAGAGAAAAAAGGTAAGAAACATCAAGAGATCACAAAAGAGATCAAAATTCAACTAGTTAAAGCGAAACCTCCAGTAGAAATGAAATGCGCACACAGAAAAGACATATGCTACACATTTACCAACTCTATTGTTTACTCTTAATAACGTTGTTGTTATAACAATATATATATCAATCTAATTTCAGAAATATTCTAGCAGTCAAGTGTCAACAGCTTGAGTTAAAAAATTGTCACTTTACAAAATCCCATCCATTTTTACATACAACAGGGCAATGTGTTTGTCAATTTCTATGATATGAAGCAATATTGTAAGCCCTCAATCATTTTACTGAGGTGTAGCAACTGCTTCATACTTTCTATTTTCAGGAAATACAATCTCCTTATGAAATCGATGTGTCAATCTACAAAGATTGTTACCGACAATTTCCTTTCTTTAGATAACATATGTAAGCGTGAAGTCAAAATATTGGGGGGGGGGGGGGGACATAATATGACTAGCATAAAGATCAAGTAACTAAGATATGTGAACAACTGCATAAGACTCAACGACTCATGTCATGTACAACGGATATGATGTGGGCCACTGTATTTATTTAACTATAAGACGCTGGAAAGTTGAACCACGTGAGCGAACTCCATAACTCATATCAATCCATACACCATACGAACTCTGAAACAATGTTACAAATATAGTTATTTTGGAAACACTGTATTTAATAAAATTAAATCTTTTGTTGAACGTTATATGATAATGGCCTTCAAATAATAAAGGAAACTGCTGATCAATGGATGTGAATATTATTATAAAAGACTTGGTGGAATGAGAATATGGGAGAAAACTGGAGAACTAAGAGAAAATCCAAGGGCACAATGCCGTCAATCACGAATTCACATAAGCCTCAGTGGCTTAGTGCCAGGGCGCTCATTTTAATTGCGTAGGGCCTCTGGTTCGATCCCAGCTCGTACCAAATGGGCTTTGTGGTAGACGAACATTGAGAGAGGGGTTATTCCACACAAGGTTTCCACGGGGTTATTCCTTTTCTTCCACTGTCTTCATTCCACCATTGCATTGTTATCATCATCGTCTCCCTTAGCCTCGGTGCATGAGAAAAAACTAGAAATTTCATTTCATAAATTCACATGAGCTGGAATCGAATCAAAGGCCTATCGCAACAGAGATAAGCACTTAACGACTAAGCCATAGGCCCCTCTTTCTGAGAATATGAAATTACTTTAATTCTTAAGCTTATGAACTTTTGTTTCACGGACTTAAAATTCTACATACAAAAAACTTCTTGGCCAACAATAGAGAAACCTCACAGCTGGAAATCCAATTCGTGTACGTAATAGGAAGATTGTGAGTTATTACAAACATTTTCACGAAAAATGAATGAAAGTGCATTTATTTATTTTTTTTTTTTATCAGTGTTTAAATGACCAACAAGACAAGATTAAAGAGAAGTTGTTCTCGGAAAACCCGAAATTATATGAACGAGTCACGAACAATTGTCATTACTAAGAAGACATTTGCGAAAATAAGGAAAATTAATTAAAGGAACTGATCACCTCTGAAAAACCAAATATTTGAAATTATAACATTATTGTATATATATATATTAGGGGATTACAAGAATTTGTCACAATATTTTGAGAATAGATTCCTCACATCAAAAGAAGAAAAAAAAGTTTATATGGACCTGTGGTCAAAAGCGCATAGTTAAAGTAGTTATCGGGTGCCAAAAACGTGAAAAAAAAAAAAAAAATGCAATTTAAAGGTCCATAGTTCCACTACTATAGACCGATAGTAGTCGGGTCAAGACATCACTGAGGAAATAGTAGGTGAATTACCCAAATATCCATCTTTCAGAATCTTCGGTATTTGCACAATAATTTTTAGAGAGGCTGTCTGGGAGTACTTGATCACCCTCTACCTGACTCTCTAAAAATTGGTGTGCAAGTACTGGCGCATTCTTGGATAGTTCATATACCAGTTCCTCAGTGATATCTTGACCCGACTACGATAGGTCCCATAGTAGTGGAGCTATGAACTTCTTAAAGGAGCAGTTCGAGTTAAAAACAAGTTTGGTGCAATAGAAAGAGTAACAAAAAATGAGGCGTATTTTTTAAAATCTTGATAGGCCGTCTCGTTCGGCTTCTATAGGCATTTGTTTTTGATGAATCGCAAATGCTGACGTCACTCGTGGGCTACGCGAGGAACTCAATGTGAGTGAGCAACTACTTCCTTGTACGCAGCTGATAAATCTTTAATAGTGCAGTGGATTTAATAGATTGTGTTTTGGGTTTGTTAGCAGTCTTGCTTTGTGTTGAATTCTTGAGGGACGTTTTTGTTAATTGCTTTTCCTACAGCATTAGTACAAAAAAATTGACAGAGAACAGTGATTACGTAGTGTTGTGCGAAGCAGTGTTTCTTCCACACATGTTTTTGGTGGTGACACTGTCTCCCGAAGTTCTGAGAATGTACCCGGAAGATATAAAAATAATACGTCTATAATATAATAAATAGAATAGTACTGTGTGAAAATAATGTGCCCATCCGAATATAAGTGAGACCCCCTGGAACATTTCTTTCTGAAAGAAACTGGTGCGAAGTAGAAAACACGTGTTAGAACAGCGCGTGCTGTCTGTGAATTGAGGTAGAAATGCCTAACACGTGCTGTTTTCAGTTGTAATTCTTGTGCGATTCAAGCTGAGAACATATCCTTTTTTATTTCCAAGTCGTGAGAAATCACTAGATCGATATAAATTATGGCTCAAGAAAATCGATAGGAAAAATTTTGTGCTAAATGAAAACACTCGTGTTTGTTCCAAACATCTTGAAGAGTCCGACTTCGAGCAGTCATGTTTACTGAAAGAAAAACTAATGCCAAGAGAATTATTTACACGAAAACTGAGAAAGTATGCTGTTCAAGGTATATTATTGAAAGGTTTAGAATCCGAGCCATCGAATAAGCGCCGATCTATGTCCAGTTACCAACGTAAAAATATCGTACAAGATGCAATTGACGGTTGTGGTAGAGACGAAGCATTAGAGGGTAATAGCAACGGTGTCACTCGTGATTGTGATGGTACTGCTTTCGAAATAAATGTAAATACAACTGCTATACAATGTGAATTGGGGAGTGCAATATACCGGCTTGTAGAAGGAAGTGTTCCTCAGGACATTGATTTCGTTTAATTTTTCTGTATCAAGTGACAATGATGAAACGGGTGACTAGTAGAGTTGTTCCGTGGAAAGCGATGCGAATGAAACAAATTTAACCGTAAAGTATTTTTCGTATTCTGACAAACTTTACAGATGTAATTTAATTTTTGCCACATATGTCGCGCTCCTGTACATACCTTGAAGCACAAAATTATAGGATCAGCGTTAAAAATTGCAACAAAACGTGATAATGAACATACTTGTTTGAGAATCGGAAGCATGATTAAAGAAAAGGTGCTTAGGTGTTGTAGCAATCTCGTCCGCCATCTATTTACATGGTATTGGTTTTGAAATTTTAGTTTCTTTTGTGAAACGCTGAACTTATGCTTTGTAGGAAAAACTACGTTTTATAATATTATAAAAACTTTTCTGCAGCCCACCATCACATATCATTTTCTACATATTATCATTTTTTTTTTCTTATTTTGATGTGAGGAATCTGTTCCCAAAATATTGTCACACATTTTTTAACACCCTATATATATATTGTCCTCAGGACATTGATTTTGTTTGTATTTTTGTACTGACATTTCTACAAAATGGTTTTCAGTTTGCTCGTCTACTGATAGCTTGTGTTATTTTATTTTTTTACTGTAAGAAAAGGAACCTATCCTTATAATTTGAAATTATAGCACCCTACAACTTAAGAAGTAACTGCGAAATAGAGCAATAAAGGATGGCTACGAGTTTGCGCCATACGTTATGGAGTCATATTTACTAAATTCTAGTGTTTTGATATCCATATTTTAATTTTGCTTCTATTCTTACTTTAAAAAAAAAAAAAAAAAAAAAAAACTTAGGTAATCTGTCGAGAATTTAATTCGACAGACTCTTAAGCACCGCAAAATATTTTATTATTTTAAATTCACACTTTAAAATAATAAAATAAAGCAAAGAAACTATTAGCTTAAATTAGACAAAATATCATTAGAAGAAACATCACCAAAAGGTAAAGTGTTCTGGAAACTGCTATTATCGGCCGAATACTACGTAACAATGAAGAAATAAATCATGATGATCAAACAATTTCATAGATAATCCTTACAAAACTAGCTCCATACAAGTCACTGTAAGTAAGTAGACCCTTAAATCCAAGTGTTATATTTATAGTGAAAAAGTTCTGGATATTGCTCCTTAAATAATAAAAGGAAAAAATGAAAGAGTAAAGATACTGCCGAACGGCGTTCTCGTTTAGAATACTTACCTAGTTTATCTTCTGACGGCTCCATCTTTTCCCACTTGCTGAGGTAAATGTTCGTGCCTGTTTCCTGTAGGAATAACTTTGATAATTTAGATAAAAAAATATTCCCCCAAAATTCCCTTCACCAAGATAGTTGCTGATGGTTCTGTATTTTTTTTTTTAAAGAACTCTCCCTACTGCATAAACTTTAAAATAACGTTTAATTTTTTTCTACTCATCAAGAGAAAAGAAAATGCATCATCTCATTTAAATGTACTTATAATAAATAATTTTCATTTCGAAATTTTAGGCATGAAGAAGTTTTCTTCTTCTTCATTGAAGTGAATATTGTCAATGTTTATAAACTCTTGACAGCTATAAGGAGGAAAAATAAAGATTAGACAGAAACACAAACGGAAAGATATTTACTTCACACAGATATTCTATTTCTCACCATTAAAAACAAATTACTTCTTAAGGAAATACAGTGAAACCAGTTTGGTTGGCCACCTATCAGGACTACTTAGGATTCTCTACAACAAAACTTGTTAATGGGTGTTTATCTTCGTGCTGTATTACTCAATTCTCTTTAATATTTTACCTAGTGATAGCATAACAAAAGAGAACGAAAGTTTATGAGGAAATATACATATATAACAGTAGCTCTCAAAAAAACTTTTCGTATTCGGGATTATTATTAAATAATTAAACGTGAATTGTGGTATAATTTTGCCAGTAATGTAGAGGAAGGAAGTTAATTCATAAGGACGAACACAGGCCGAGTGCCCAAAAATTTTGAGAAACATACTAGAAACAGAAAAATAACACACAGCGAAAAGAGAATGTTACATAAAGTGGAGTTCTACGATATGTATTCAACGAATACAGAGCCAATTTAATTATGCCGTCTTAGGTGGACGAGATATGGAGTTTTCGTTGGCAATATGCACGTAAAATGTTGTAGTTGGAAAGTGTCCAATAAAAAAAATCTTGGGGAGAGATTATGAAAAAAAGGTGGAAAGTAACTAAACATTACTTATGGGAAGTAACCAGTAATTACTATAATCGGACTAGAAAAAAATGTGATCCACTGACAGATTTCTTGTTCCTGCGTTGTTGTTTCTTAAGCTGTAAAATATTCGTTATATGTAATAACGAAACACTAATGCAAATATCGTACTATACAGTCACCTTTATGGCTATAAGGGTAGCGTGGATGCTTTCTGTGCCGTAGTAAAGGGTTTGTGGAGATACTAGGCATCCGATAAAAGCCGCGCTAGTGATCCAGAACCCACCGTAAGCAGTCTGACATAGCCTCGAAGATCAAGAGAAATATTAAACACTAATCAATCGATCAAAATTATTCCCACATTCCTACATCACGACCATACGCATTAATATTTAAAAAGATTCGTGTTTAAGCATTTTAGATTACTTTATTTTTGCTTCAATATTAATTTGGAGAAGAAAGTTTCTGTTTAGAATCTGGAGGCTTCGTAACACATTCTAAAATTTATTCGGGCTCCAGTCATAAATAATTACGTTAATTTTCAATGGTAAAAATATATACATATACTGTTGTGTTCGAATAAAACCGAACACTAACTCTTCTTATAAAGCTCTGTGTCCAGTCCATAATCTTTAAAAAAGATGCAGCATACATATGCCTTTCTCCTCTTCGAAGTTTCTCTTCCGAACTTAACTATCAAATCCTGTGAGTGCGTCTCTCTCTTTCTCTGCGTGTGTGTGTGTGAGAGAGAGAGAGAGACTACTATTTCACAAAACGCTCGGTATCTTTTACTGTGTAATATCTACTTACTTAAACATTAAAATCGATACCTCAACAAGTATGCCTCTACGATTCTGATTAGTTGATGTTACACTTACACAGAAAACTGTGCTGCTCAAAGCTTTGTAATCCAGTATCTATCTGGATTCAACCAACAGCACCGTATACAATATACATCCTTGAACCAACACGACTACATTTGCATTCTCTCCAAACACAGTCTGATATTTTCTTTTTATGTAATATTTCCAAGTTTTGTTCTTTGAATTGATTATGTATGAAAAACAATATTTATATATTTCTGATTATGCGTAACGGAGATCAATTTCTTTGTTGTTAAGTATTTTAGTGAAAACCTGTAGCATTCAAATTTACAGAATATTCAATAATCACCGTCACGTCTGGAATTCTTAATAATCTTCCCAAATATTAAGTGCAAGATCTAAGTACATGAAAATGTCATAATAAAATGTAATGAAGACATCATTAATGTAAACTTAGAACTGAACAAAATATTTTGAAATTTGCAAATCTCGGTCCCTAAAATAACCACGAGAAACTTAAACTAAACTTGCACAGAATGTACTGAAAATGGACGAGATATTTCGTAAAAATTTTGTTTTAAATGTACAATAGACACAAATGTTATTGTAATGGTAATAAAATTTACATTTCGCAGTCCAGTAGTATCGTATCACCTAAGGGCATGGCGGTAGGCAAATAATCGTTGCAGTCACCAGCACAAATGCATAATTTTCTCCATGTTCATTTATCAATAACTTTTGAACAAATAGGCCAATTTCAGAAGAGTTTTATTGACGAAAAAAGATGTATAGGGTTATATGCACTTCACTTACGACTGGACAGTATGACGTAGTAAGAATACAATACACAAATCAACATCTCATATAAAGAATAAAGGGTGGGGTGGATATAAAGGAGAACACGCACAAGCACCAACTTTCAAAATAATATCTCATTATGCCTTACGCACAACTTAAGATTCCATCAGTACGTACGGGTCCATAATACTAAATAGTCATAACAAAGGCGGCCAACAACATGAGTTTAACTGTATTTTCTTCTAACTATAGTATAAACCGTTTCTGAAACTTCTACTGCTAAGATTCGCTTTGCTGAGAACGGAAAAACTGCAAACTTCAGTTCTTTGCCATACGACTGCTTTTCGTTAGAAAAAAATTAAATCAAATTAAAACACTAAGTAATTTACAGTTATTTAACCCTTCCTCTACCATCTCCTTATAAAAATTCTACGAGAAATTCGTCTCGTTCTTTTCGAATTTCAACGATTTTTTAAAAACAAATCCTGACTACTATCAATTTTTAAACAAAACGGACAACATTGTGATTTTACAAAATACAATATTTTAAAGACAAGAATCTAGGCATGGATTTAGTATTTCTTGGAAATAACGTTTTAACATGATAAATTATAATTATCTGGAGAAGTGCACTACTTTTTACACAACAAATGATTTTATTTTATTCATTAAACTAAAATAAATACTGTATATATCCAGTATACATGAATACTCTTCACTGTTAGAAGAATCCATGACCAGGTTCTCTCTTCACGACTTTTAATCTCATAACAATTCCTACCAATTATTTTATATGTATTATTAAGAAATAAATATTTGAATTAAGTAATGCTTCTTTACACGATTTAGCCACTAAATTACATATATTGCTGAAATTTCCTTTTGGCATGCACAAAATTTATTGACTTTTATCTAATTCCTGTGTAGTAAACAGTTAACGATTCAAATTTGACAGTACCTAGGCCTCAATACAAAACCATACTATGCAGAAATTTAAGCACTTAAGATGAAAGAGTACTCTCTCTCTGCAGTTTACGTGAAATTAACGAAAAACTACGAGCTTAATTATTTGAGGTAGGTTACCAATAAACAAAGGCGCTATCTTCTACGCTATGGCGATACTTATTCAATGGCGCAGCAAGTTTTACTTCATTATACTCCAAGTGCAGAGAACCACCAGTTCCTGCGTACTGGAAATTACAACCTGTTGTGTATCTTGTCTTCATCATAAGTTTTGATTGGGTGTATACTACTTTGAATAAAATTTATTATTTGTCATCTCGTATGCGTATGCTATTTATCTGTTTGTATTCTCAGTAACAAATTCCAGCTAATTTGATGGATGTACTTGTGTTGCTACATCTTTAGGCGAGTACAACAAAATGAGGTTATCTGCGCCATTGACTATCTATCGTCATCTACTTACCATCCTCAAATAATAAGTTCTATGTATTCTTATTCCCATTAATTTCTCGTAATGCACCGACCAACTGCACTTTATCTTCAGATCATAGCTTGCTTTACATAATTTTTTAATACTTTGTATTGATTTTGACCTAGTTTACATAATGTTATCTACCCGACGTTATAATTAATTTCTCTGTCTATCTGTTATTACAATATTAAAATTATACAAACTCTCATGGCTCAAAACACATTCAAACGATCGATAACATTAATAACTATTCATATTACAAAAATAATATTTAGTATTACTCAGTAATTAAAATAAAGAGAGAAAAATTAAGTTAATTAAAGTCAGATCTTATTTCAAAGAAAGTACAAAAGCTCTTATACATCTGCCTAATATATAAATACGTTTGCAGCACAACTAACACGCATTGCAATATGACGACCTGAGTTTTGTGTTATTTATATTGCATTTGGTATATTGAATCTTTTGGTTATTTATGTTGTATTGCTGATGAATGATTTACACAGTGTGATCATTATATGTTCATTTTATGCAATAAATGAGGATAAACATAGAGGAAAATTTAAGAGATCAATTCTCCTTTAAACGACAATGCGCAACATATTTGATTTCCTATTTAGTACAAGAAATTCAAAAACTTAAATGTATGAGAAAGAAAGTCAATCAAAACAAAGCATTACAGCAACTTTATGAAAAATTAACAATATTTATTATTCGAACATACTATAATCTTCGCAAACGTGTAAGCACTATGAAGATCTAAATATCTGTAAGCATATTTCACTAACACATCCGTTAGTCTTTGCTTACTTTGAAATGCTCTCAAATATACATGAAAAAAGAAAAAAAGAAGATAACGTTTCTTCTTTTAAATTTATTATTGATTAGTTCCTAATTTCGTAATTTTTCACTTTTAACATTAATCTGGTGCAACAGTATACCAAGTAATGAAGTATAATTGTGCATATTTGGCTCTACTAGTACTATTAGATGATACAAAGATAATGAATAAAAATATCTACGGAACAGATTTTTCAATGGTATAATGAATGATAAATGAGTATACGCTGCAACAACATTTTAAATAAATGCAGAATATAATTAAGAAAAATTAAACTGCATGCTTTCAGTTTCAATTTATATTGTTATCAGTGGCTTATTCTGTAAGAACTAACAATTTTTCGTAAGCATTAAGTTACGTGAATATCCCTGAACCGTAAGATCTGTCAAGCAGTTACTAATATGCTGTATCTAGGAGTTTCTAAATAATCAAACAATGGAACCATACGACCATAAAATTTCCACTTGGTACAAACTGTCTAGAATTTGATTTTAAAATAGAAGAAACAATTTCACCTGACCAAAGTGCAACTCAACATTCGAAAGAATGACAGAAAAAGATAAAAACACCCTTTCCAAAGATATATAAAACACGTAAATTCACAATAACGTTATCTTTCGGACAGCTCTGGATATAATATTGTTGCTGAAATAAAATAACTCAACAGATGAAACAATGTTTCAAAAATCTTTATCAGTTGTCTAGCTGAGTACTTAATACGTGTGCCCTATTGTTTTACTTTTCTTTCACGAAGATTTGGTTAAACAAATTACAGCTTAAGCAAAAATGAAATATGCTGGTTAGAGCTTTAACCTTTCTTTTCAACATCGAAATCATGTAAGACGTGAACCTAAGGACTGACGAGATCCGAATCACGTAAGGTCTCATCAGGAATTGAACCTGGATCTCTCGAATGGTTGGCAAATATGATCCCTACTGTTCAAAAAGGAAAGTATAATAAATCACGAAATAAACCTATCTCAAATCACTAAAATATTCTTATTTAGTGAATTTGATGAGTAATCTGGTAATACGTGTTTTAAATAGTGCACTGGAAACAGCAATACACGACTTTTTTTTTCTTTTTCTAATATTCACTCTCAATTTTACGCGGGTATAAAGGAAAACTACATCTATTAGGTATCCAAAGAAGTTCTGGCGGACTCTGACTTTACAAAGGAAAAGAAATAACGTGAAAATACGAGGCGCCTAGAAAATCAAAGAAAGTCTACGTCAGCTGCAATAGCCTACTTAATTCTCAGGTAGATAAGGTTCCCTAGGTAGTGCAGCTTTGCGAACCGTGAACGAAAATAGTCGTCCAACCCGTGAGTCACCTCGTCGATGTCGGAACTGTCGTACTTGGTGTCCCACTTTATATTATTCCCTGCTAGTAGAGGTATTAAAATAGTTTCTGCACTTAGTTCCATACTTCTTCCAAAGTTTCACAGGTTTGGCCATTGTCGGTTCCAATAGCCGTCTCGAATGTTTGCTCGTCGTATATTTTGTTCGCTCATTAAATACATCCCTAATGCATGTCGGATATTTGCCTTTCCATTTCCCAATTTTACTCGTAAGGCACACATACTGTAAACGGTATATGAGCTGCTGTCATTGATATTGTAACGCCCAAAACTATAACCTACAACAGAGAACATTCAAAACACGTTGCTTTTTTATATATAAAAATAAATAAATAAATCAATAGAACTAAAAAACAAAAGATGCAGTGCGCGCGCATGCAGAGATTTTTTTAGGTACTTAATAACATTTTGAATACCATTAGTACCATAGAACAAGTTTAAGAATGGGTATTTTTCTGCTAATGTTATTTTCATCAATCCTTCCTAAGCCACTGCGATCGAAATATATCTTATTCAAAGATTACATTTATAAGCGATCAATCTCAATTTGATGAGATATACAGATGCATGAAGTATGATAAAAATCTGTAACTAGCTAAAAAAAATAAAAGAAAAGGATATATACATATGCTAAAGGATATGTATATGAAAAGGATATGTACACAGCCCATATATCCTTATAAATTATGTTCTCTAAGATAAGTATTACAAGAAAAATTAAACAAAACATATTTTAGTCTTTTGTCACTATTTTTCAGAATTTGCATAAACCATATCATATTCGAATGTTCGTATCGAAAGGACTTTTTCTTTACTTCTCATAAATTCGTTGCGTAGAATCTATTGGTATTGCTTGAAATTAAAAATAATAAGTTTATACGCACACATTGACACAATAATACTGAATGTCGAAAACATATTTTGAATTCCACCTCACTTTTAGCAATATTAACGAACACAAAATAAAACATATATGCATTATAAAAAGATACACTTTTAACATAATACTTTCATTAATCTAATTTGAATATTTAAGTTCATGGAACTTTAAGAAGAAAATTATAATGAGTAAATGTTAATATATAAAGAATCTCGATCATTTATTTAAGCAAAATTGAACTAATTTAACAGAAGGTGTCTTGTATTTTTCTCCTAATCGATATGTAAATAACTATGCATGGCTGTTTGCTTGCAATACTTATTTATGGTGTAATTGTCTTCACTAAAGCTGGTAATGGATTTGTTCCTTGAAAATAATTAGAACTATTACTTTTGGTGAGAGAAGTAAACAAATGTTTTCCATCCATTCCATTACAGTACAAAATGACGATACAAAATTATAAGCATCAATTTCCCGCTAAGTCCGTCTCTGAGGTTCTTTATAATGAAAAATTCTTAGATATTACATTTTAGAAAGATGTGAAATGTTTAATTATTTCAAGAAAATTCCTGAGTGAAGCAAACACTAGAATATACATACATAATATCTAATACATAATGACCACAATAAGATCACATTTTATAATCGGAGTTACGAACTGACTGAGTTGGATGGGAGGTGTGAAAAACCAAGACATTTCCTATATTTTTTAAAATTTCTTTCTTTATTCGTTGATTTCAGGTTTAACACAGATTTTATACCTTGAATTCTGGCATTGGATGTTTCTGATTAATGCCTATCGCTTGAAATTTTCAGCCATTTCAGTTCGGTATATACTAATATGGAAACATGTAACAGAAAGTATGCAACCTCGAAACTAATCGATCTACCATTTCTTTCTGTGAACCTCTTAGGATTATAAAAACAACACAACATATACGTATATTATAAAATATCTAAGCAATTCATTTAAACAACTCTGTTCCAGAAAATGAGAAAAACTGAACAAGTGAATACGGTGAAATAATAATACAATAACATGTATGTTGTGTCCAAACTAATTTTATATACAATATCTGAAGATGCCTTATAGAAAAAATATATTTGTAAATAACCAGAGATTGGTGAATAAGTTGGTGCAAGAATCATGTATTATCGCTGAAAAATTTATCCACTATTGGGTGATTGTACGACTTGAAACATTCACACATTTGTACACGTATCTGAGAAGATTCTACAACTTAAATTCACACACATACACACACATCAAGTATTTCAGTGTTTTGTTTAACATTCTCAGATCCATCTATTTAACGCGCGTAAAACTTTTAATATAGTTCATATGTTCTCTTGCAAACAAAGATTTAACAGTCATGTTAAGAACGTGCCATGAAACAAAAGCTATATGATACAATGAACTTGAACAATAACTACATACATAACTAAAAGGACGTCAAAAAAATTTATTGACCTGTCATTAGGATTTTCTATTTTATTTTATTTTTTAAATGATGTAATGTGCTTTGAACTATGTGGTTTTCTATCTATATAGAAATATAGAAACAACTTGCACTTTGGAACTGTCAGGTACACCCAGTCACTTCTGCAACGAACACTATCTTCTGCTTCTATCAGCTGCAATGCTGTAATAAAAACTTGTTAATGCACTTGAAAGAAGCATCCATTTTCTTACTCAACAATATCAATGTTTCAATTATTACACACATTGATGGGCTGTGTAAAGCATTAAGTATTTCCCCATCTGGTCAATTCTCGGCGTTTTGTCTTACCTCCTCTGCTTCTTCTTCTGGCTTTTGATCTTTGTTCTCTGGACCATCGCCTCCTTTCACGTCATTAGTTTCCCCTCCCTCTTCTGGCTTGTCCTCTTTATCATCCACTGTATCCTCCATCTCAACCTTCATGGAGGAAAAAAAAAAATCAAGTTGTTCTTAAATTTCACAAGTAAAAATTGGTACTTGATTTAATAGGATGCATACTGAATATTCACAAATAAAATTTTTAAAGAAAGCACTCCGAATTATTCAACTGTGTAAGTTTTAGCAAAATATTTAATTGTCTTTCTCAGCACATAGTCTTTCAGAAACTTGACATTGTCAATGGAATTACACCGTTTTTCACTCTATTAACAAACGTAATTGGTCTAGAAAAATGACAAAACTATGACGCATTGACAGAACAAAGTTATTTTCTGATTTGCATATTGTAAATCTGTATTTTCATTCCAAAGGAAACCATATTTAGACTGAAAAAAACTATGCCTTAAAATTTCTTACATAATTAGTTCTTTTTCCTTAATATATATTGCCGAAACGTACACACAATAATTCTGAGTGCTTTTGGAAGTATTTTTTTTTTTTTTTTAATTTATGAATATATTAAGTATTTTTTAAATTTATGAATATTCATGAGCTAAACAGATATACTGAAAACACAAACCACCTGCTACTAATGTTAATCTTACATTCAACTTTTATTCCACCTATACTCTCAGAAAATACCTAATGAACAGCCTCCTTCAGTTCTCATTACAGAATGCCATGCAGAACTATTACTCCAAGCCATTACTATCAATCAAGATATTAGACTGACTGATTATTCTGAATTTAATGTTGCTTTTGAACACTGTGGCTATATAAAACTAGTCAACACCCACCCACCCCCGTGACCCGAACTTGGTATCCCGTGCATTAGCTACTTTGTTACAAAGAGGTTCTGCAAGTAGTTAATGGAACTTGAAAGAAATCGCAATTAGTAATATCGTAAACACATTGAAAAAATTAAAACCAGAATTTTAGGACACATGTGCAAAATTCTGAAGATATAATACCAATAATTAAAAAATGAAAGAAGTATTATTATATATTGCCTGTTTACTTTTTACAAAACAAAATAAATGATTGTAGATCACATAAAATAAAAGGTAAGGGCCACCGCACTAAACTGTCTCGCTCCAATCCTTTAAACTAAATCACGTTATGCTACAGTTATTAATGAAACATTTTCTTGTGAAATACGAACACGATTTACAGCATTTTCGGAAAACTTCATTGAAAGAAAACTCATCCTCGAAAGTAAACATCATCTTGTAGTTTTTTTTTCCCATAAGAAATAACTTATGTCATATGTTAGGGTTATTAACCTCTTCCACTACGATTTATTTTGTGAATTCTGATAATTGAAATATAAGTTATAAAAGTGTATTATACATGTTTTATCGTTATATATCTTTCAAAACATCAATATAGTAACCCTACGTGATGCTACAATAGTTTAAATTTTATGACGAGTGTAGCTCGTCATTGTGTGATTTGGCACCGGGAGGCCCCTACGAGCTAGACTCGTCATTTCAGTGCAAGGGGTTAATGACATATCTGTTTATGAAATAACGAAATTGCATGAGTGATATTTTACAAAATTGTTTAAAAAACTCACCCCAAGAACCTCTTATGAATATTCTCTTGAAAGTGATTTAAGAAATAATACGCATAATAATGAAATATTTATTTATGAAATATGAACGAAACGGCTTATGACATTTTTGGGAAAATCGTCCAAAAAAACTCTCACCCACGAATAAACCATCCCTTCCAGATCTTTTCAGGCCAAATGAGACACGTCATATTGTCAAGTTATCAAGTAAATATTTATTTGTGAAATGTGAATAAACTTGCCAGAGTAGTTTTTAAGAAAATCATCCGGAAACAAAACTCATCCCCAAGAGTAAACTACCCCTCGTAGATTTTTTTAAGGACAAATGAGTTGTACTATAATGTCGGGTTATTAATGAAATACTTATGAAATATGAATAAAATCGCATGAGTAATTTTTGAGAAAATCATCCGAAACAAATCACCGAAGAAAAAGCTATCCACCGTACAGTTATGACATACTGTCATGTTAATCATGAAATTATTTACTTATGAGGTACCAACAAAATAGTCCAAACAGAATTCACTCCTAACAAAGTACCCTTCATATTTTTTCAGCACAAATGAGTTATACTGTTTTGTTCGGTTATTAATGAAATATGAAGAAAATCGCCAGAGTCGTTTTTGAGAAACTCATCCGAAAAAGAAAGAAAGAAAGAAAAAAAACTCATCCCCAAGGATAAACTACCGCTCGTAGATTCCTAAGGACAAATGAGTTATGCAATAATGTCCGATTATTAATGAAATATGAATAAAATCGCCTGAGTATTTTTGAGAAAATCGTCCCAAAAAAACACAAGAATAAACTACCCCTCGCACATTTTTTTTTTCAGGACAATTGAGCTAAGCCATATTGTCAGGATATTAATGAAATATTTATTTATGAACGATGAACAAATATGTTCGAACATCACTCCTAAGAATAAACTACCCCCCTTCCCCATAGATTTTTTCATCAGAAATGAGTTATATTATATTGTCAGGTTATTAATGGAATATTTATTTACGATCGCGTGAGTCCTTTTTGAGAAAACTGTTCGAAAAAACTCAGCCAAGAATAAACTACTCACCGTGCATTTTTAAGGACGAATGGGTTATGTCATATTGTCATGTTATTAATGAAATATTTACTTAGGAAGTATGAACAAAAGCATCCAAAAAAAAAAAAAAACTCACCCCAAAAATAAACTACCTCTTCTCGATTTCTCCCGGAGAAATGATTTATACCACATGGGGTTATTTTTGGAAAATTGATTTATGAAACACAAACAAAATCATTAGAAAAGTTTTCTAGAAAATAGCATTTTTAAAAATCTTTATCCTTAAGTAAACTACCCTTGCTTTTGGTGGTAGCGAAAAACTCGAAAAAAAAAAAAAAAAAAAAATGGAGGACCACATAAAAACCTTAAAATTGGGTAGAGATATGTTGAATGATATGGCCTCTAGGTGAGTGTATATCAGGACGAACGGATACACAGATGTTGAAATATCACTTTTACGGTATCTATGAGCCATGAAACGCGTAAATCCGTTGAAATATTGAATTCGATTTTTTTTAGGATCACTATATTTTATTCTCTCCTTTCGTCTGTCGAAAATAAAAATGACAGTCGATAACACGATAATCACATCGCTACTTCTGCTCTTCTAACACGGGCTATTTTCAAAACAAACTGTTTATTGAAAAGTAATATTATCAATCCATTGTTCACTGGTGCTGACGTCATATATACTGCTGTGATTCAATAATCACAAAAACCGTTAATAATTCTGCTCCGTAAAATTTCTTTTAACTATTAGAAAATGTTACCTATTGGTTCCACAAATTCTAGAGACTGCCCTGGTAATACTTTACCTCTGTTATTGCAGCTGCCTGCAAGAGGGAGCGAATATCTACACGTAGATAATGACGAGGTGTTTCCTCCCAATATTTCACTATGCTCTCTATATCCTTTTCGCTCCTGTTGTGAATATTACGCTTGATACAAACTGAAACATCCATGTCCATTTCGGCAATGTACACCTGAAAAAAATTATAGCACACATAATTATCATTAAAAAGTTATATATATTTACTAAATTATATGTAAATCCAGAAAGTAATTTCATTGTCATTGTAGCGATAAAGTTTTGACGATGGTGGTCTATTTGTAACGTTTAAGTACGAGGGTGATTCAGAAAGTAATTCCTCCTAGGTGATACCTTTATTTGTGTTTACCAGCACCGATACAGGTGTCAGTGGAAAGCTTGCAATATCAGCTACAAATGGTGGCATCGTTTTTCGACACTGTCCCCATTACGAGCACGTAATACACTTGCCTCAACACGAAACAAAGTTTTTCATACCATCGGCGAAGAATTGTGGTAGCTGCTGACGACACCATTGCCGAACTGCTGCTTCCACCTCCGCGTCAGAACCGTAGCGCTGGCGATTCTTAAGTTTGGAGAAGGGCCAAAAGTCTCAGGGCACAAGATCCTGACTATAAGCAGAATGAGGCAGAACGTCAACAACACTCTGCCAGCAGATGGGGCAACTTTGAATTTTTTGGCGGAGGAGAGGACGTGTGGCGGTACTCAATCGACTGACGCTTCGTTTCTGGGTTGCAATGGTATATCCACACGACTCGTCGTCGCCGATTAATGTTCCTGGGCGCATAACCTTCTGCAGTCAGAAATTCAATAACAGCACGCTGTTTAAACAGAACGTCATCACTGGATGCCATAATTTGTTCCATTACTCTGGAACGAGAAAAGTAAAACCAGTGGTACTCTATAGCGTAAACATCATTGCATTAATGACAAACAGTTAAGAATGTTTGCAGTACTATTGGTCAAGTAGTGGGCTAGGAGGCATTACTTTTTGAATAACCCACGTAAAATTAAGAAGCTTCGCGTAGACGAAATGTGATCCTTCATCCGTTTCTTGAATGGTGAAAACATTAAACCGGTTGAAAAATTCACTGTGAGATTAAAGTTTACGATGATTATGCAGTAAATAATTCAATAATACGGAGATGGGTTCCGAAGTGTAGTAGTGAAGGACACGAAACCGTACTTGATGAACAGAGAGGCTGAACCATCATTTACAGCAGCATTTTAAACAGGATGGATTGATTTAAATCAGTCTGATTTAAATCACGATTTTAATCAAGATTTAAATCACTTGATTTTTTAAATAAAAATCGTTGATTTAAATCAAATTCCGAAATGAATTAATTTAAAGTGAAAGTAAGTAAAATCCCGTTTCTCTTCTGTTATTTCGATTATGGAAGATAATAATCATAATACAATGAGACTCAAATATATGTAAGCACAGTATGAAAACGAGTATCATGTAGGGAACGATCAGGGAAAATCCCGTTTGAACGGGTTACAGGTGAACCCTGCTTTCTTCTCTTTGTAACATAGGATTTTAAAATTTCTATTCCAACGGGGAAATCACCATGGACATTTAAGATGAAAACTCTTTTGTGTCCACGTCTATTTGTTTGTTTCCAGATAATAGGGGCCTATTTAGAGGGGTCCGATCCCCTCTCCGAAACAAAAAAAAAAAAAAAAAAAAAAAAATTTAAAATTTTGGGCGAAATTTATGTACTAAATACATAGAAGTTCGTCGGGATCGTAATACGACAAATTTTGGACGCGTTAAAATATCGAATAATACTTTTGATAAAGTGGATACTTGACCCCATTGCAGAACATGCCGCAATCTGCGATGTGATCGCAGAAAATTTGCCGCACTTGTCCAGAAAAAAATTGTTAGAGCAAAATAAAATAGCCAACAGAAAAGTATAAAAACGTGCCTGCTATGTATAGATGTCTTAAATGCACGGACAACTTGCATTTGAACTGTTTTTCACGTCACATAAAGCATATTTTTAACAATCACAAGTGTTTCTTCTTCTCGAACTGATCATCTTGATTTTTTTATTTTGGAATTCGTGCAGGGAATTCGTGTTATTATTCAGTTCAAAATCTCTTATCGTCGCGAATTGTGTCGAGGAATTTGAAGCTTTAAAATATATAAAACGATAATTATGCCTGTTGTGCTGTATGGTTGTGAAACATGGTCGCTTACGCTGAGGGAAGAACGCAGACTGAAAGTAATTGAGAATAAAATCCTGAAACGAATATTCGGAACCACAAGGAACGGAAATGAGGAATGGCGAAAACTTCATGATGAGGAACTGCATAATTTATACCATTCACCAAATATTGTTAGGGTCATCAAATCTTGGAGGCTCAGGTGGGCAGGACATGTAGCGAGAATGGAAGAAAGTAGGAACGCTTTCAGTTTTAACTGGAAGTCCAATCGGAAAACGACCATTAGGAAGGCCTAAGCGCAGATGTGAGGACAATATTAAGTTGCATCTCGCAGAAATAGGAATACAAAGTACAAACTGGATCCAGTTGACTAAGGATAGAAGTTAGTGGTGAGCTTTTGTGAACATGGCATTGAACCTCCGGGTTCCATAGGTCATAGAGTGAGTAAGTTAATTTTAGGCTAAATTTACGTATTTTATATGTATTTCGTGCCGCTAGCTAGTCCCAATTGTTTAAAAATATGCCCCTGTCAAATATCAGTAACTTTCGTGAAAAGAAAAGTGTCATGTTGATATACATTGCTGTACTCTTTCCTTAGTGCTTAAGAAACTGTTTGGTATTAAAATATGTTAACGATTGGGAATTAATTCAAAATTAAAACCCAATACTTTCACTTAAATGACATATTAACATTTAATACTAATTCCTAATGTTTTTTCTTCAGTTCGCGACTTGTATTATACGAAGAAAAAGACTTGATTTAAATCAAAAAAATCGATTTAAATAAAAAAAAAATCAACAAAAATGATTTTTTTTAAAAAAAATCATGATTTTTTTCCACCCTGATTTTAAATCTTTTCTTGTGTCCAGTGGTTTTGGGACAACAAGGAGGTCATACTAACTTCTACAGGCTGCATTTATCTACGACAAGAGGATACTGCTCGCACAACAGATTTTTCATGCGTCTCACTTATGACCAGTGTTTGAAGTGGAAATAAAGCAGAGGCGGTATGTTTTACCATCATTTTGACTCGACATACCGGCTGTCCAAATGTTGAAATCAGTGAGGGTATGTTGCCTAAAAGATCGCATTTCTGTTCACATAATGACTGAAAATCACTGGAGAGATTCTATTTAGTTCCGAAGGGGACAAGGAGAGACTTTGATCCATCACCAACAACTTTCTGAGAAAAAAATAAAGTAAAATAAAATAAATATCCTCTTCTGTGGTACACGAAAATGCTCAAAAACCCAGTTTTTATATTAACAATTTTCCGCGGGAAAACTTCCGGACCCTCACTCGAATGAGGTATACTTCAAACCCCCGTAAGCTCCACTTCCACAGCACACAACCACTCAATCCGCCCAGAATCAAAACACGACATTTATATGAATTAAGACAAGAAGATACACACATACATACGAAAGAAAGAATTCAATATGGCACATAAAAATATAAACTAGATGAACTTCTTTGAAAACATCTCATTTTAAAACCAAAACATAGATAAAAGATAAAAATGTCGGTGTTGTCAACTTAGAAATTTAAAGTCTTTTTACGTGCGAAGATATTCGTCAATTATGGTGTAAAAAAATGGATTTATTAAAGGTATATTATCATCCACTTTGCAGTGACGGTGTGTCTTGATCACTGAAAAACCAGAGGCGGTATAGCATACCACCGCATACTGTCTCACTTCAACCACTGCTTATGACATACATCAACAGCAGGAGATACCATCGTTGAAATAACCAATAAGTGTATTTCAAAAATTGAGATGTTTTGTGTGCCGAGTAGTATAGGTGCTGAGATGAACTGCAAATTAACAAAGAAATAACTTGTTTTCATACTATAAATTTGCTAGAAACAATAAAAACACAAATGTGGTGACAACAGACTTCAGAAGATTTCCAGGTGTGGAACCATCAGCCAAGCCATGAGAAACGTGAATCAACGATTCAAGGCTACAGGTTCTATGTATGATCTACCGCGAAGTGTACGAAATTAAGAAAACACAGAACTTGTTGTTCAGAGTTGAGCATCTAGCCCGAAGAAGTCTACCAGAAGGCGCATGTGACATGCATCTCATTTAAAAAAAAAACTGTTAAAGGATCAGAAGATGATTGATTGATTGATTTTGAGTTTTACGTCCCGTTCAGCAGCGAGGCTATATGAGACGTGGACCTACTGATTAACGTGGAATCCGAACCACATGAATCAGAAGATGAAAACTTACTGGCCAAAGCTTCTGCACACACTACACGAATGTAATCCGAACTGCAGTGTTTAAATTTGTGAGTGGTTTCTCATTGGGAACGAAACTGACTGTGACTTCTGGAAACGAATTTTATGGACAGATGAGGCCTCTTTCAAGACGAACGGTGGCGTGAACGGACATAACTGTGTTTATTAGAGTTATACAAATCCACACGAAATTATGACAGAAGATTTAAACATTCCTAGTGTCAGTTTGGTGTGGTAGTTAGAGCGGTGATACGGTGATTCATTTTTTGAAAGAGTTGTTACCAGTGGCATATACCTTCAGATGTTGAAGGAAGTGTCATTCCAGAACTTGGAGAAATTCGTTACGAAAACCTTCAGTTCATGTGGCAACACGAAGGAGCATAGTTTCACTTTGATGTGGTTGTGAGGGATTTCTTGGATCAAGATTTCGATAAATTCAAGTATACTGGTAGTCGTGGTACAACAGTCTGGGTATCCTGTTCACATGTTCATGTGACCTCACACCATGCGACTCCTCCATCTGGGGTATTATCAAAGACGAGGTGTTTTCCAGACAACTGCAGGATTTGGATCACTTGAAACAGCAAAGTGAACTACCATTCGAAAGACTGGATGCCAATCCTCGGTTGGTAATAATATTTGCGAATCAGTGCTGAAGAGATGTACCTTGTGATTGAATATGGTGGAAGACAGTTTGAACAGTATTTGTAAGTACAATAAAGGTTGTCAAGTTGCCTAACTTCTTTTAATTTATTCCTTCACATATTAGGGAAAGCGACTTTGTGCCCACGCTGTATACAGTAACAAAAAATAATGAAAAATAAAAAAGATTAAATCTGCAATTGTGAAATAAGTAACAAGGAAAACTAGGAAAATGAATATTTTCAGTTTTACGTTCCACGGTTATGCCGGCTAGGTTAAAGTAGACAGTGATGATGAAAATGAAATGCAATGGTGGAATGAATAAAGACTAAGCGGAAGTACCCCGAGAAAACCCACGAACACGGTGTTTGTCCAGCACTAAGCTCACTTGGCACAAGCTGGAATCAAACCAGGGACCCTATGAACCAGAGGTGAACGTTCTACCATTGGAGACTCCGTCTTCCCCAAGGAAAACTAGAGTAAGAGTGCAATGAAAGTTACTGTTTTAGATGACTGCAACACCAAAAAAGACATATGTGAGTGAAATAAAATTCATACCACAGATTCACTACATGATTATATAGAAATAAACTCAATTTCAGAACTGTAAAACCTCTAACATTGGTAAATCTGTATGGCAACTGATCAACCAATGTTCTGAGGAATTCCCTGCCACGCTTCTTGTATGTGAGTTCACAAGACATCGATACTACTGGAGAACTGAGACAAACAAAGTAACGACCAACTGTATCCCACATGTTGGATGGGCAACCGCGAACGCGAGGGAAGCAACGGTAAGATCATTTTTCGAAGAAAACTTGCACATTCTGAGACATATATGGGCCGGCATTGTTTTGCTAAAATATGGTGTACGGTACTGAAGGAGGGGTCACGACCTCTAGATTCCTTAATGTAATAGTTACGCTGAGGCTGCCCTCTAAATACGTACTAGTCGAGATCATGTGTTGTAAGAAAACAGAGCTTCAATTATTTTGACTCGTTTGTTTTAGTTCTCAGTCAAGGACCAGTTTAGGGCTCAACAACATGTTCTTACTGTGAAGACATTTTACCAAACCGGTGGAAGTGGAACACATGGTTAGGGGTAGGAGTTTTTCGCAAGTTGCGAAATCGCGAAAGGTTTCCGATAAAGAAGAGAGTTGGTTTTTCAACGAACTACGTCAGATTGAGTAAGGAAATAGGTATTTTGAAGTCGGGACAACATGCGATAACTGACATTTTGAGCGAAATAATGCGGCAAAATGCGATTTTCTTTTTAAAACGTCAATTCCAGTTGTTAAAATACAGAAATAAAAGGTACAGTTTTCCAAGCAATGTTTTCCTTTTGCAACTAGCATCTTTGATAACTACTAACTTGCGTTTCTAGTTCATAGCTGGTAGTTGTGGAACATTCAGCGTCGTGTTAAAACAGCAGATATCCTCACTTTAGTATAAAAAGAAAATGGTGATATTGTTTAAAAGATGCGGGGAAAAGTCCCTTTTAAAGTTACATACCTTGAGGAAAGGAAAGCAGGAATTGAATGAAATGTACGAAAGCTTTGGAAAATTATTTCATCTCTCATTTCTTGGGTGCCTCTCAATTCCTGATATAAAGTCTTTGTGCAAGCTTCTTGTTCACATACCGGGATTTTGTTCACATACAAAGGAAACTGCAATGTATGAACCTTTGTATGCTAATTTCCATAAGAGTTTAAGAGAAGTTGTGATGAAGAGTCAAGATGACAATGTCAGTGTGATGGATATTTTACTTGCACAGAGAAATCAAGAGGAGGAAAATTTATATTTCAGTAACTTGTGCCTCTCTGCAATATAGCTTCCAATAATGAATACTGATTGTGAAAGGTTTTTATCGAAATACAGTTTGATAACCAATGATAGAAGGTTACAAAAGAAGAGAATGTGGAAACGGGGAACATGTTGCACTTTTCACTAGAATAATAATTTGCAGACGAGACATACAAGAAGATACTGCGCTATTGTATTCTATATATGTTTTTCCCTTTTTCGCATGTGTGCTTTTGGTATATAGCTAATACCATATATAGTGTTTTGTGGTGGCAATCGTGAAGATACTGTGCTAGTGTATTTTAAGCTTTTGGACTTGTAAAAGAAGAAAGAAGTAATTTGTTGTTAGTAACTGCATAAGGAATATCTTTATTGTCCTAAGTAGTATTATTGTTTATTACTTATATTGGGCCTATATTAGAGCTTGTAAAATAATTAACTTAGCGACAAAATGAGAAATTTTATATCTCAAAATGCGACAAAATATGAAATTTGTAATTTTAAATGCGAAATTTTTAATTTTAAATTGCGAAAACTCCTGCCCCTACACATGGTCATATGATCATCTTTACACTCTGATTTCTCCTTATAGAGGTTTGTGAATTTACAGGTGTACGTCGACAAACTATGCGATTCGAGGTATCCAAACAGACATGTGCCAAAGGATTATCAATAATTTTATGAAGTGAATAAATGCATGCAGACTCAGTGGGAATGAGCATATGCTCGACATCGTATTCATACGTAAATGGACGGTTACTAATTATATATATATATATATAGCCACTTTCATGAAGCTCTGCCATTTTAAAAGACAATTTAATTCGGAGTACTCTATATGGACCCCCCCCCCCCTCTCTCTCTCTCGAACATACAGAATGATTTTATGAAGTGCTCTCAATTTAGCCATTGCTAGATATTGCTGTACTGCTAGAATCAAGACATAAAAATCAAAACCACTTAGCACTCATATCTCTTGTTGAAATGTATAGTAGCCTTGAGTAAGTACCTGGAATCCTTTCTGTTTTGCGTAGCTCCACATTTCTTCAAAGTACTTCACCTTATCATTAATGCAGTCTACAATAACAAATGGAAAGAACCGGTCATCTATAGTCTTTTTAAAGGCTTTCACAAGACTACTACGGTAATGTTTCTCCATGCCTGACTCATATTCGAACACCATTTCCTGAAGAGAAAAAGAAAATCACGTCAGCACAAAAATAAAGTAAATAAAAATGCAACATGTATGTATTAGTATTTGTGTATTACAGAACTATAATGTTCCAAAAATATGCATACTGTAAACTATAATATATACAATTAACAAAAAACTATATAATAAATTAATACAACAGATATATAGACAGAAAAGCATTACTAGTTCTATAATACAAGAAACTAATTGAGATTAGAAAAAAATACTTTTTCTTTCCTTCTTTCTTCATATTCTGAGTCACAAACAGGCATACATTACTAACCTGAACAACATAATTATACAAATATTTCACTTTAATTACAAGTGAATATTTATGGATGTTAGTTCTTGAAGCTGGTGTACTTAAAATGTTTGCGTGGCTGGATTTCCTGTTTGGTGCATGAAGGCACTTTTGTGAGTAAGTCTAATATCGTAAAAGCTTAACCGTTCCTTCAGCTAATAGATCCGATAGGATCAATACATTAATGATGAGACAATCGATGGAATAAGTGAAGGGAAAAGGTTTTAAGTTCGAGCCAATGAGAAAGATTTACTATTTTAGCCGGTGCAGCTACAATATAATGTTCGTTCAGAAATATCCAAGTTCAACCTCGTTATTCACTTATGACGGGAAAATAAACACACGCAAAGTATGGTTGATATGGTTAGTTTGGGAAGTGAATCCATGATTTCATGAATTTGAAAAATGAAATGAAATCTTTGAGTTTTACGTCCCACGGTTATGCCGGTTAGGCTAAAGGAGACGGTGATAATGAGAGATGAGTGAAGTGGTGGAATGAAGAAAGTGGGAGGAAACGGGAGTACCCCGAGAAAACCCACGAGCACGGTGTTTGTCCACCACAAGGTTCACTTGGCGGGGGCTGGGATCGAACCCGAGACCCCAAGCACCAGAGGTGAACGCTCTACCACTGAGCCACCGCGCCCCCCTTCATGAATTTGAGAGAAGCATACTAAGGTGGTTCTTCGTCTAACGAACAACTGAAAAACTTTTTTCTTTCTAGTTTTTTTTTTTTTCTTGTTAAGAAATAAGCTTTCATATAATCTTAAAAAAGAAATATGCAAAAAGAAAAATAAATACACACAAATGTACAGAAGGGGACGTATTAAAGTTTCATCTGACAATACAGGATCTTTTCAGGAAGACTGCATCTTCAAATACTCACCATTAACCGTTAAAAATCGTACAGTGGGACGCTCACCAATCGGGACAGGCCGATGCAGTCACCATCACACTGAGGTCGTCTTCTGCTCATTTTACAAAGACTGCGTAAACAATTAAGCTAATCTGGAAAGACAGCTGAACGAGAAACTCAAATCCCGTCCCACCGGGATCGAACCCCGGCAGTCTCGTTGGTAGATAGATGCCTTTTACCAGCTAACAATGCCACTGTGGCAATATCGTGCAGATGTACTGAAGGAAGTATGTCTTATTAATGGAGATATTTCTTTCGGAGTTCAAGGAGCCTCGGTTGAATAATAATAATAATAATGGTGATAACTTTTATTACAACAAATATAATTTATAAGAAAAAAAAAGTTTATAACAAAAATAAGGCCACCTGGTAAGCATAATCTTTGTTGTCGCAACATCACGGTTCATCGATGGCCACGAAAAGTGCTATCCCATTTTTAGGTATTTTGTTAATGAGTTTTGTACAAATTAACCAACTTAGATACGGTTTTCGGCAACGTACAGAGAACTAATGGAGTTCTTCGAAGGTCAATCCGAGTATGCAAAGAAACTACAATTCCAAGGAATTTCTCTTTCTCTCTCTCTCTCTCTCTCTCTCTCTCTATTATATATATATATATGTAAACTGGATAAGCACTTTTACTGTACTGTACAATTTCCTTGTAAGCAATTAACCACATTAATACTGAGCAATGAATAGGCCAATGTAAAACAAATTGCTATAAACTGAAATAGCTGGTAAGACTGTAAAAAGCGTTCTAACGAATATCGGGATTTCTACATTCAGTTTTTCAACCAGCTGCACAATGTGACATCATATTTCTGACGAGAACTAATGTATACATACAATCGCATGCCATTTTTCACCACTGACAATTACAGCGGTCAACCAATCTAACTTTACTGGAATCATTCATATTCATACAGGCGAACAACACAAAATCCCAGATTTGAGTACGACAAAGACGGATGCTTTATTTTAAAAATGGAATTTGAAAAAATAAATAAATAAATAAATAAAAAATAAAATAAAGATCTACGTACCTTTGTCGTAACCTTTCTCCCTGTTTCAGGATCTTTCTCTTCTTTCTCCGATTCAACCATAAAATAATCATCAAGGGAAAGAATACGGGGAGCACTACCACCATTCTCTACTTCTTTATCCTAAAATACATAAATCAATTATAACATATAATGTATGTTTAAATTACAATATTATCTTTGCAAATGCTAAAAGGTTCAACAAAAGAGAGGTTGTTATTAATTTTAAACCCAACGAATAAAAGAATTCCATTTCATATGTTAAGATATACAATGAACATTTCTCCTTTATACCTTTTCACTAGTACAGTTAACTACGTGAAGTGCCAAAGAATTAACACCACAGAGAACGTTAAAAGATCCTATCAACAGAGTCGACCGTGTGAACTTGACGCTTTATCTGACATGGAATTGGAACTACCCATGTCTGTGCGAAAACAGAGTAACATTGGGTCGTGTAAAGGATTTACTAATGCCAATTGGCCGTGGGCAAATTGTTCGAGCGCGACGGAAGGTGCATTCTCATAAGCCAAGTGGCCACTGCTCTGGAATTTTCTCGGGAATCAGTTGGAAGGCTGTACCAAAAATACGTATATTCTGAACAGACTAGAGGCACATGCACAGTGTGAACGCCCATGGTGCATTGCTAGAACCCACGGAACGAATACAGTCACCATGAAAAATTACAATTGAACGTAGTACTGATGCACCAGCTAGTCACCGCATTGTACAAGAAACAATATTTTCCTTTGGGTTCGTCGACCCATCCTGGTGCTAATGCTAACACCCAGGTATGAGGAGCTGCGCTTCACACGGGCCAAGCACAATTTTTTGACTGAATTTCAAAATGTAGTTAAAATTTTATGAAAATAATCTTTTAATGGAAGTTGAAATTCTGAAAATTATCTTCTCTGATAAGGCATGAAACCAGTCTTTTTCTTGATCTCATTCACTTCCACATTAATGGTACGCCGTTTTAAGATATTCTACAACTGTTCATATTCTTCATCGACGTCAAGAAACCTACTGCAACCACAATCACACCTTTTTTTTTTGAGCACAGAAACTAGCGTTTTCAAAATGTCGTAATCAATGGTATGTTTGTCTAGCTAGAAAGAGAAAAACCTCTTCTCTCCTATATGCGGTGAATATTGAATCACAAGCAGTAACTTAGGGTCCTATGGGTCCTTTAAGTCACTGTCTACCTTTCAAATTAAGAGAACGAAGTTTTCGTACTTTCTTATTAATAGAAATCTATAAATTTCATGTTAAGCTGACGCAAAATATAAACATAATATGCTTGGTTAATAGCAATATTTTTCGAAAGTGCGAAAGAAAAAGAAGGTACATTTCTGTCAAAGAACCTGCAGAGAGAGATGTTTGAACGTAACTGAAAGAAATCTGTAGAGTGCCCACTTGAAAGCGACGAGTGCACATAGGTTTAATGACTTTTTACTTGCTGGAACAAGCTGGCGAGACACATATCTGAAGAAATGACTCAGCCAGCAGAGATAACTTAGTTGCATAATACTATTCGATATCAATACAATTTCACTGTTTTGTGCAAAAAGATTTGTAGTCTGATGTTTCATTGCCGTTTTCAACATTGACAGTTGAATTTACGCGAATTTTGATGTGTTTATTATGTACGCGGGTTTACTATGTATTATGTGGAAATGAAATGATTAGTTATATTGGACCATCAGTTATTAGAAATCTATTTAAACTGTCATATTAAAATTGACATGAAATTTTAGAAAAGCAAATTTTTGAGTGCATTTAATCAAGAACGCTGTAAATTCTTTCCGAGAAAGAGTTGTGTTAGAACAGCAAGACACACAGGGAATAGATTGTTAATTCAATGTAAAACACTCAACATATCTCTATACCAGGATTCGTCAGAATAAATTACTTTCGTCCTTCCCCTTAGTGTTACTTTGTGTGGGATTAAACTCTTTTAGAATACGAGAGGTTGTAACAGAGGGAATAACTCATCTGCTCAACCTAATATTGATCTAGTACATCTTAACATAAACAGAAAAATGAAAACTGGACACAAACTCCAATTTATAGTGTAGTTTCCCACTCTCTCCTGACTTTAAACTTGTTTTCATGATTCTTCCTACTATATCTGTACCTAAGAGACAAACTTAACCAAATCATAATTTTGCAAAAGCGAAAAACTGTTTTTTTAATAAGAATTTGTGGAAATAATTTTAAACTTTATTAAGTACTTACAAAGTAGTACATGCTTTTAAAAGTACAAACTTTTTAGTCATCTTTTTCTTTATATTCATGTTATGAAGATTATCTTTGATATTGTAAGCAAGGGTTTCACTAGTGTGAGTGTGAAATGACTTAAAATACTTTACCACAAAATTTTATCTGTGTTAAATATTACATAGATTTACTGCTTATACTTGGAAAAAGAAGGAACAATACCATCAGGCAAACTGTAACTTGTCAGATTACTGAAAAATGCAGTATAATTTGAAATAAAAAGCAAATTATATATCACCCAGTTCTTAGAACTCACGATAGCAGCATGTGGTAGGTGTAACTTTGAAAAATAGGTGTAATTTTGTAAAATACTCATGCCTAACTTTTGGAACCTATTTCAATAACGAGATCTCTGTATTTTGCGAAACTTACAGGATTTAATTCAAGCTTAACTAACGAACTTCATCTGGCCATACGGACTGTCGCTTATCTTTATTGAAGCACATATAAGATTTTTTTTCTGCGTTTTTTTTTTTTTTTTTTAAGTAAAGTTACCGAGGTTTTATTTATTTATTTTTCGCGCTTGAAAAGGAATCATTTTTGATATAGATGCGTGTTCATTGCCACCTTTCTTGCATGGACGCCAAAGACTTAAATAATGTTAATATAATGCTTGGAAGTCTTTGAATTTTTTCAAGTCCGCATTAAGAACGATACCGGAATTCTTTTCTTTACAATTTCTAACCACTGTTGCCAATCCTTTATGGGGAAAGTTCGGATGATTTTTTCTTACAGGTTTAATGGCATATTGGGAATCTACTTCCGAGTGAATGTGGCCCTAAGCAAAACATCTTGGTTTAAAGTAAAAAATGAAGGAAACTTACAGAGTAATCGAGGATACGAACACACTATTCATCATGTTTCAGTTTTAACCAGTGAAACTGTCAGACATTAGTACTTCACCGTCATTGTTCTAAATTTCACTTTCTGCCCACTTGTACAGCCCGGAAGGCATTTCATTACTACCTTTTCCAGCCTTCGTTTCGTCTCACATTAGTCAGTATGTTTTTTTCCTTAGCGCTTTCACAAATTGAGTTATTGAAAATGTATAATTTTCAAATGAAAATCGAAAAGTATATTAAAACCATTGGAGAAGCAAACTATTTCAAGTCTGGTTTGAAATATAATGCTCTCAAATAAAGGGACTGCGAAATAGTATAAGTATACTTAGCATAGTTTACCTCTAAATTGCAAAGATGTCATTTTCTAAAGAACACACTTGAATTATTAAGGCAAGTATTCTAACTCAATTTCGACCAGAAAGTGACTCAGCACAGCCTATCTCTGAGATACAGATATTTTTTTCGAATTTTCAATTTGTAGGCACTTCCAATGTAGGAAATGAAATGAAATATTTGAGTTTTACGTCCCACGGTTATGCCGGTTAGGCTAAAGGAGACGGTGATGATGAGTAATGAATGAAATGGTGGAATGAAGAAAGTGGGAGGAAACGGGAGAACCCGGAGAAAATCCGCGCACACTGTGTTTGTCCACCACAAAGTTCACTTGGCGGGGGCTGGGATCGAACCCGGGACCCCAAGCACCAGAGGTGAACGCTCCACCACTGAGCCACCGCGGCTCCCACTTCCAATGTAGGGTGACTAGACGTATTGATTTTTGCAGTACAGTACTGTTTTTCAAAGAGCTGTTCCGAGTGTTGCGAAGACGCCTAGAAAATCGAGAAATGTCCTTGTTTTTTAAAATATTCTGCGAAATGTCTTGAGTTACCTTATTTGCAATATCTTAATGTTTCATTCTTTACTCACAACATTTTCAATCACAGGCACATTTCTCGTGAATGATGAACTGCTGTTTTTTTAACACTCCTCAAAAGATTAGGGATGGAGAACAATCAACAAACCATTGTTTTACAATATATTGTTTTTACTAAGAGCAGCTTGTTGAAATTTCGGTAAAGTAGGAAAAGTTTATATTTCTGCTTATGACAGTGATGCTAACCAAGTTAAGTAGAAGTTCCCTTGTGCCCGTCTAAATTTTCTCTCATTCCTTAAAATATCAACCTCCGAAAATCGATTTAAAAATCTTTAGCCCAACACGAAGTTTCACTGTACGTTCATAAAAATAAACACATTGTCATTCATCAAAGCACTTGAAGTTGTGTTAAATTTTTGGAATACTTCTGTTCAGTACTTTTCTTTTTAACAAAAAGTGAATGATTAACTTAAAGTTAACGTTAAATGGAATGAGAACATGCGTATTGCCGACGCAGTAAACTATCATATACTATTATTATACTTGCGTCCTACTTTTCGCTTGTCAGAATCTGGTCACCCTATTCCAATGCGAATGATAAGATGAAACAGTATCTTTAAATTAAGGTTCCGCATAAATATCTTGGGTAAACTTATTCACCCCAGTGTAACTTTGCAATATCTTAACAACAATGTAATTAACAAATTACTACTATTTTAGCTGAGTGCAAATATGAAACTTAGTATGAATGAAAACTGTGAAATCTAAAGATGGTATGTTCCCACTACATACCTTAATAAGCTTGGCAACAAATGTTTTACCAGACCCTGGAGGACCTCTCAAAATAATGACAAGGCGAGCAGGCCTTGTTTCACGACCAGGTAAAACTAAGAGATCTTCAATTAAAATGGTTTCTATCTTTGTCTCCCTGGGCACTGTGAAGGATGGAGGTGGAGGAGGTGCTGCAGCAACCACACTAAAATGAAAGAAAGGTATCAAAATAATAGTCTTGACATCTTAACCAGTAATAATAATTGAAACTAATTTTGGTTCTGCTCTATTTATCAGTATACAGAGGTTGTTCAGTCTACACTTGGCCAATTTCGACTTACCTAAAAATTTAGAAGAATCCATGGCGCCAGGTCCGTAAGTGCTCGATGTGTTTCCCTTGGTTCCTAACAATAGCCCGACAGCGTAATTTCCACTATAATAGGCTTCTCTGAAGAACTGGGAGGGGAATTTGTCCCATTCCCTTTGCACAGCTTTCCAAAGTCCATCCACAGTTGTCACACCCCTTTTTCCCAAAGCCCGCTTCAACAATCCAAATCCACAATAGTCCATAGGACTTGCATCTGGAGATTTAACAGGTACCTCATTGAAAGGTATCACCTGTATACCACTTGCCTCCTCCATCTCCCTGTAGAATGCGAGGGACGATCGTGACGTATGTGATGAGGCCTTGTCCATGTGAATGCGCACCAGATTGGTGTCATTTCCGTACATTGTTGGAATCTCATGCTCGTAGATCGGCCGCATGATCTGCTCCTGAAAATACTGCGAATTTATTTTGCAGTTCTTCCCCACCTTACGAATCTTCAGTTTACCTCGGTAACAGTAGCCAGTAACGACCATTACCCTTTTGAGAAGGATTCTTTACAGACACGAACCCACCTTCTGAAGTTCTTGGCGCCTTTCTCTCGGTACATGAGGGCCCTCGGTTTGCCACAGTCGGAAAGGTAAATCCATGCTTCATTGAGCGTTACGACGTACATCCACCTTTGTTTTGCCAGATGACGTTCGTACAGCTTCCGGGCGTTACACTTTCGTTCCTTTTGGTGGGCATCCGTGAGAAGATAGCCGCGAGCTTTCATGGCTTTATCCAGCTTGAAATGATGGTGTAACGTTCGGCTCACAGTCCCCAAAGACACGTCAAGACGATTAGTCATACACATTTGTGTAGGCAGATTTTCTTGCACTGCCATTTTGCGAAGTTTCCTCTGCATGGTGGAGGTGGCCTTGGTGCATTCCCGCTTCCTAGGCAACTTCGCTGGTGATCCAAATGGTGGATCTTCGTTGTCCTTGTACTTTTTAATAACATTTTTTACTCCACTTAAAGTGGGCGTCATAAAGAGCCGCAACATAGCCTTCCCAAAACAGGCTTAGTTTGGGCGGCATTTTGGTCAGAGAGGAAACCCACATACTTGGAAACAAATTTAACACAGCACTCACAACAATGGTCCTGTTTTGTGCGTTACTGTCGTCCGCGCGGAAAAACAACTCCATTCCCAGGAGTACCAGTGCAGGACGCCACGAGCCAGGTCTAGTGAGCCCATTCTGCTCGGGAGGGGGAAGGGACGAAATCGGCCAAACATAGGCTGAACAACCTCTGTAAACAGCTTCATTGTAATTTCAGATATTTAAAACACATGATTTAAAAATAACTGAATAAATGGAACTAGAATACGAAAACTGTTCTAAAACGTTAATATTTTGGTAACCATTCCTTTTTCTTCTTATTATTAACCTAATGTTATTCTTGTAGTGACATGGATGACGTGTTTTGACATCCATGTCATTGATATTTTCTTAATAAATTGACATCTTGTAGCAACAAAATTTTGCACTTAAATCAATGAAAAAAAAAAAAAAAAGAAAAGAAAGAAGAAATAAAAGAAAAATTGTTTAGCTTAATTTTAGGTTATTGAAGATGTTACTGTCGGTCTTCAATCGTCTCGTGGTTTTGTTAATATGAAATAAATAGAAAATTAAATTAGGTATCTATCGTTTACATTATGCCATTTTACCCATAAAAATTTATAGACACGAGACATAATCAAAAGTGTTCGTGGCCCATGCAAATTCAAAGTTCTTAATCCATACTAGCTATATCCACTTCTACGCTTTTTCGCATTCTATTTATGATCTGTTCTAGTATTTGTACTATCACTTACCTTTCATCAATTTTTTCGTGATTTCTTCCGTGGTCCCGCTCTCTCTCACGATCTCTTTCTCTATCCCTGTCCCTATCTCTTTCTCTGTCCCTATCCCTGTCCCGATCACGTTCTCTGTCTCTATCTCTATCCCGGTCCCTGTCGCGATCTCTATCTCTATCCCGGTCCCTGTCTCTGTCCCTATCTCTATCTCTATCTCTGTCACGATCTCGGCGGTCTCTATCTCTGGATCTATCCTTCTCCCTTTCGTAACTGTCGTGTCTTGACGAACGTCGGTCATCATTTTTCTTGTTCCTAGAAAGAAAGAGAGAAAAAAAAAAACATTCAGTTTTCAAAAAAAGTGTGCAAAAATTGATACAAAAATATGATACATCCTTTCATCATTAAAAAACCTTTCAATTTTTACCTACGACTCTTAGTTTCAGATCTACAAATTATCTACACAGTTTAACACTGGATAGCGCACGTAGCGATACCTATTAGCGTGATTATCTACTAGGATTATCGCGACACAGACTGAGACGTTTGCCGTTTATTATTAGACTTTAGCATTGCATTCTAAATTAGATTAGCTGTTCATTTGTTCCTGAATGCATGAAATAGAACACTCAATTGTTTCGTTGCTAACATTCATGTGTACGTCTATAGCTCTTAAGCTAAAATCGAATCTTAAGCAGAAATCAAAAAATATATCAAGTTGTCTAAAAGGTAGTTCTAAACAGAAAATACATTTATTGTAACCTGAAAATAACACTATTCTGTTAGATTACCAATCATTTTTCCGGCACTACTAAAATCCCATCGCTAAAGAACTTTTTGATTTCTGGTCGAAAAACTGTAATACGTGGTTTTCTCAGGCCTTTCTTTTCTGAGAGGCCGGGCTATACATATTATGCGTTCAAAGCTCCCAGCCAAGTTCTCTTGATTTTTGACGGGTCGTTAAAGATGCATGCAATCTGGCATTGTCACGTTATACAACACCTTTTCTATTGACCAGTTACGAAAGTTCCTGTTGACTTGCTAGATACACTCGCGTTAACTGTCGACAGTATAGGTCGAGGAATCTATCGTTCTGCCTGGCACTAGCAGCTTGTAATGCACGATGCCCTTCCCATCCCACAAAACTAACAGTACAACCTTCCTGGGCGTCAGTGTGGGATTTGCCACTAACTGTAGAGCTTCTCGCTTTGACCACGATCTTTATCGTACATTGTCTCGTAGGTTATTTACATTTCGCCATTTGTGATGAACCGCTTCAGAAATTACCCGACTTCGTTATGTTTCAGAGAATATTCGCAGATAGAAATTCGATCGAGTGAATGTTTTTGGATCAGATCATGTGGCACCAAAACGTTGAGCTTGCTTTTGCAGCTAGCTTTCTTCAAATAGTTTAACATTGTTTGGTGATCGATACTTACGTCATTGGCGATGTCATAACTGCTTTTAATGCCGGTCATAATCGACTTTTGCTAGAATATAATCCACTTTTGCTGTAATTGGTCGTCCACTGCGAGGAGTATTTTGGATATAGAAATTTTCGGAACGAAAGTGACTGAATCATCTTTTGGCTGTTGTTTGTAATAATGTATCTTCTCCATAAACAGCACAAATTTCTTCACGGATCAGTGGAGCATTTGCGTCTTTATTGAAATAAAATTGTAAAATGTAGGACACAGTTCTTCGAAAGGTTCACTGATCTTCATGGAGCAATGCCTTATGTTTGATTTTAAGAATTCCAACACTAGCTTCATCTACTACTAGCTTCAACTGCTAGCTGCCAAATTATATTAGGTCTGATCCGCTGCGAATTACATAGCCTAAGATTTGGACACTAACGCCATTTCGTGCGCAAAAGGCTCAATACATTTTACACTACCTAATATTTACAATGACATTTACGAAGATAATTAACTTACTTTTTTAAAAAAGTTAAATTTACTTACAGCTGCTCAATATCTGATGTTGAAATGAAACATTTTCATATTACAAAGAATCGTAATAAAAGATTTGAAAATGACAATAACACAATCGACAAACTTATGGAAACGTTACTATAACCTTCTATGTTTCATTTATTTACTTTTGTACTTGCTGCAACTAGTCCTATGTAAATATTGCACTATCTCGTAACATTCTAAAATAATTGTCATCTTAAGAATAAACATAAGTATATTGACCTAGGAGACTTTTACCATTACTGGAATATATCTTACAGAGAATAATGTATTCGAACTGTTTTTGTTCCATAGGTGTGGACAAAGTATGGTAATGGAGGGAAGTGCAATATTATATTTCGGAATCCTACAATAGTTCTATCGAACAAAGACAGAATTTTGAAAAAGATTCAATATTCTTCTGTTTGGAACTAGTTGAAGCACGTTTTTTTTTTTTCCACTAGAAGATAAGATAAATTGTAACATTTTTTGAAAACAAAAACAATCTTCCACCTTCTAGCTTGAGAAACTCATTTACAGAACTAGAACATCAAAATTTATTGTCTGAAATTCCGAAAATATATCACTCCAAAGTCTTCCCTCAATCTAGCGGGTCAAGAAAAAAGTTTCTTTATTTGCGTACACCAAATATTAATTATGAAAACTTTGTACCAGTATTTATGAATAGACTAGGTAGCTACACGGTGCAATCCATTATAGGTAGTAGCACGAGTTTTTCGCACTAAGAATTTGAAAATTTCGCGTTTCGTTTTTCATATTTTGCGTTTTGTCGCATTTTCCAAATAAAGTTTTGCATTTTGTACCTCTTGTGAAAAGATATTCCCTGACATTTTTAAAATTGTTCCTTTTATTCGTAGATTACTACAGCAATAAACCATTAATTACCTAAAAACAAAATACACTGATATTTCACTTGACATTGTAAGTAAATTTACTTACAGTAAAGTAAGTATATATATATATATAATCAAACTGAAGGAAAATCAGTAGGAAACTTTTGCTCTCTTCTGAAAACACATTGGCACAAGTTAAATTTAAGCATTACAAATAAGCATGTTACATGTTTCCACATTTTCCTCCTCCATTGTTGTACGCTTGTCACTTATCACCAGTCCATGCCATTGGCTAGCTAATTAAAACGACTCCTCCCCATCCAGCTGCGACGGAGATAGCTAACGCGCAACATGTTCTATATAGGTGCTCCCTCATGGCTAAGCGGTTAGCGTACGCGCCTTTGGCGTGGGAGATCAGGGTTCGATTCCCAGCGGAAGCTCACGTGGTTCGTTTCCACGTTAATCAATGGGTCCACGTCTTACATAGTCTTGCTGCTGAAAGGGAGCTTAACTAAAAAACAATCAATCAATGTTCTCTATAGCTACTCTATCCATCACGACTCTGGAACTCACTAAAGAAATAATAAAACTCTGACCAGAGTATATACACTTGTTTATTAAAAACTAAATTCCAGCAGTTAGTGTCTGATGAAGACAACGTTACGTTGTTGAAACTGTTACACTGGAATTTAGTTTTTAATAAACAAGTGTATATACTCTGGTCAGAGTTTTATTATTTCTCTATAGCTGTGTCCGAATCACCCAAAATGTACCGTTCATGCCACATTTTACCGTTCTGTTGGCGGAAAACTGGTATTTTTAAATTAATGAAAACGTATTTTTAAAATTTCGCGTTATATCGCGTATTGTTGGAAATTTCGCGCAAAACTGCGAATTTCGCGTTTTATCGCGCAACAGAAACCAACGAAAGTATAGATAGAATATCATAAAACGCCAAGAAACTAAAAATTACTTAATTCTGACGCATTTCGTTTTATCGCGCATTGCGAAAAACTCGTGCCCCTAATTGTAGGCTAAAGAAACTATACTCCAGGTATTAGATACCATACTTTTCTCGCTACCAATGCTGCTCACCTGTAGGTTTCGCTGAACATATTGAGTAACTGACACAAAATTTTACCTGTCATCTTCGTCCCTTCGGCTACGGTCATCTCTACCAGATGAGTCTCCTCGCTTTTGGTAATCCCAGCGATCTCTGTCCCTGTCCCATCTATCTTTCCTTCCGTGTTCTATAAAATTATAACAAATCAGTTGTTAATATTGACTTTCATTATTACAGTTTCTCACATTTAAGCAACTGTTTCTATCGTCTACAGCCTCTATACATCACTATGGGAAAAACTTGATAACGCACTCACGATGTATTTCATGCTAAAGTACACACTCCTGTATTAGTATTTCATAACAAGACTTCCATTTTCGAAATATATATATATATCACGTAACTACGTAGCCTGAGTAAGCTGTAGGTGTCTTTTTCACTACTTCCTAACCAAAATTCTATACACCATGCGCATTTTCATGTAAGCGATTTGGTCTATCCATTATAGCTATTTCGCTCATTTATACCAGGGCTTTTCAAACCGCAGTCCGCTCACCACGAGGTCTTTCCTTGGTTGTGTCTTTTTAGGATGAAGATTTGTAATAATAATAATAATAATAATAATAATAATAATAATAATAATAATAATAATAATAATAATAATAATAATAAACAAATAAATAAATAAATAAATAAATAAAAGATCAAATGAACTGGGTATCACACACTATAGCTGAGATAACAGCTTATATTGATGTACTACTATACAATGTTCATGATAGCCTTCAATTAAAAAAATGGATATTCTATTAACACCAATATAAAATTATGAGAAGTTTAATTAATACCATTTTTAAAATATAAGTAGATATTGGTATGATCAAAATGAAAAAAAAAAAAAAAAATTCTAATGGAACGAGACTATGATGGTCCATACAACATTCTAACTAATAAAGGTGATCTTCACTTGAGAAATATTTAAGAAATACTCATCTATACCCATAATAATTAAAAATGAGTTAACGGGTTTAGCAGAATAATCAGCTAACTGCTTTAATTTGCGGAGCACATCTATGGAACAACGGAAGTACTGTAGTATGTTATATTACTACTCTGTCTAGTTATCCATTGTATAACCATGACACTTTCCTGTGACCAACTGAAGATATTTCACTTTAACAGTTAAAAGAGTTCTACTCCATGATAGACAATTTTTCCAGCTCACCTCGATCTTCCCATCTACTGCGTTCTCTGCCTCTTGGGTACCTTCCATCACGATCCCACGACGGAGCACTATCTCGACCCTCTTTCCTCCAAGATTCTATGATTGCAAATAGAAAGAATTAAAGTAAATTGAAATATATGTCGAAGTATGCTATTTTAACTCTTAAATATTTAGTAAGTGAATTAAGACGTAAAACGAATACTACGAAATTTGCACTGGTTCAATAATAATAGCAATCGAAGACCGTTAGCCACTTTCATGATTGAATTATTTATATCAATATGTCTTTTCTTTTTCAAACAAGACGTTATAATTTATCTGTATAATTGAAGGGTTGATTTGGATAAGGGAAATTGAAATCTTTTAGTTTTAAGTTCCACAGTTATACCGTGTAGGCTAAAAAAAGTCGGCGATCATAAGAATGATGGAATAAAACAATTGAGGAAATGAGAGATGCCCGAGAAAATCCACGCGCACGGTGTTTACCCATTTGGTGCGAGCTGGGATCAAACCAGGGACACCATGCACTAAAGGTGACGCTGTCACTGAGTCACCATGGCCCCTGTAAGGGCTCACGTAACGAATTTGAAAATTTCAAAAGAGAGGTTTTATTTTTTGACTAATCTTTTACTGATTTTGTTCTCTTACTTGGTTTGTATGAATCCAGGCATATCACTATTAAGTCGCTTATTTTAATAAGTTTTGAATGGACATGGCCGTAGTCAATTATACAACAAGATGTATTTTGAACAAAATACTACAAAAGTTCTTATCCAAATCAATTCTTTAATTCTTAAACACGAACTAAATACAGCCTTAGCCATTCGTAAAATAATACAAATAATATAATATAATTATATTATGACATATTCTAAACTTAGCTAGACATCCAAATATACAGGGTGGACTATTTATTTTTAAACGCCTAGACGAAGTATAAAATGTTGCACCAGATAAATATAGGGAGGGTGACATTGTATGACATACTCTACAGTACCACAAGGTTAACAGTGTTGCCAACCGAATATATATATATATATATTTTTTTTTTAATGGCACTACGTCAGGCTATTACAAATTTCAAGTTGCAAACTGAGACGCTACAGTATTACAAACGTCCAAACTTTGGAAGCATCTACAGCAATTATAACGCAAGTGAGACAGACGGAGAAAAATACATTGAGAGTACCTTAGCGTCGAGTAGCACTAATATATGAAGTATTACGAATAAACAGAAGCGAAGTTAAAATGAATTGAAAATTTGACATTTTTCGAAAGCCTATATTTCGAAAAACTGTTTTGATAGGTATATCATAAATGGCATTTAATAGTCGCTAATATCATAACGTCGTTTACAGCAATTTAACATCTCAAACCGTTCCGGAGATAAGAGAAATACAGGTAAGATTGCTATACTGTTTAAAATGGCATATTTTTGTGATTTTTTTTTTTAAATATTGTTGCTTTCTTTTGCTTCTTTGCCATTGGAGCAGTTTTTGGTAGTTGCAATTATAAAAAGTTCTTACAATTATACGATTTTAAATAGTGCTGCAAACTTTATCAATGTTTAATATATCTCCGGAACGATTTGAGATATCAAATTGCTGTAAAAGTCCATCGCTTTTGAAAATCATCATGTGATTGGAAGTGGTACTTATCCAAGCACATTTTTGAAAAAGATTGAATTTTTAATCACTTGTAACTTTGTTCCTCTCTACTAAATACATCACATCATGATCGTAGTATTAGACACTAAGGTACTATTGATGTGCATTATCACGTCCATCTCACTTGGGTTATTAATGTTGTAGAAGCGTCCACAATTTGGTTGCTTTCCAATGTTTGTGATACCGCAGAGTCCATGGTTTGCAACACTGAACAACAAGTGTAGTATTTAACACACACTTTAATACGTACATTTGAAATTTGTAAAATATATCTTGCAATACTACAATTTGAAAAACAACGTAACTTTACGTTGGCTTGGTATTACTGTTAGTCTGGTAGTATTGCAGGATATATCAAACAATGTCACCTGCTGGTATTTGGACAGTACAACATTTTAGTGTTTTTATGTATTAGTTTAAAAGCTACTCGAGTGTTTCAAGATAAACGGTCTACCCTATATATACAAGGTTTGTCAGGAAAGACACAAATACATTTGCAGGTTAGGAGAAAAATGTATATCAAAGCTGGCAACACTGACAGCAACCTTGATCCATACTACGAAAATTGAGTGATTCGTCAGCTCTGTGCTGAGTTTTCTGCGAGAAGCACGCGTTGGAAATGGCAGTGGCAATACCAAATCCTGTCAGGTGTGAAATGTACAGCGTGATCAGGTTTTTGCAGGCAGGCAAGTAAAGCGTTCATTGGAGATCAAGAAATAGTGTCTGTGTACGGGAACGTAATGACTCGACAAAATGCGATGCTTTCGCAGAAGGTTAGTGCGTGATATTTACGATGAAGAGGAGATCAGTGACGACCTTTGCAATCGCATCGAAGCAGAGGTTGTTACAATTAGAGAATTGTGTGTGATGTTTCCAGGAAAAAAGTCACAACGTGGTTCCAGATGCAGGTGCCGGATTTTTATAATTCTAGATATAGAAATTTGTTTTGCGTTTGAACAATGATGGGGTACTACTGTGGAGAAATAGCCTCTGTATCAGTGTATCCAGTGCAGCTTTGTTTGTGCCTAATACTTTTCTTGTATATCTTATTTTTGGTTTGTATTTTTACTGTATATACCATCTCGAACTTTTTACTGTATATATATAATCTCGAACAGAATTTTTTAAAAATACGGATACTCTTGAAATACAACTGTACAAGATTTTGGAGTATATGTTAAGTTTTCAATTTCCAGTATTACTGAATTTCCTGACGTCTTTGTTTAAATCCTTTCTCTTAAACATACGAACACCCACTTTCTTTCCTGTACAATTTTCCTACGTTGACTGCTCGATTTAGTAGCATACACCTAATCGTTTTCTTAGTGAATGTTATAGTTTTAACTTCTTGCCGTTTTATCCTTTATAAAGTTTCTAAGCATATCCTCGATAAATTGAAACGCATTTTGTCGTATTTAGTCCATTATGTAATAACACTTAATCATACATCTATCACAGCAATCTAACATGAAATGACTTACCATCCTCTTCTGTTGGTCCCCGTGCAGTTCCATGTCCGTAATCGAACGTCTGAACTGGTTCTATAAACGGATCCATAGGATCAACTGGAAAGATCAAGAATCACATAATAACGTAGTATTTATTAGTTTTACATAAAGGAGACATCATGGTATTCACATTTTGTAACACTAACAGATAATAGAAGTGAAAGTAAATAAACAGTATTGTACAACAATCAGGAGCTGCGTATCAACTTTGATAGCGAATTAATAGCAATATGATTATCGCCACTGGTAGCCTACGTTGATAAAACCGTGGTATAGAAATTTGTTTTGTATGTGCTCTATGAAATTGAGAGAAGGAACTGGTTTCGGGAGAGAAGAAGCAATTTAAAAGTACATTTCTATTTGCAGAAAATTTATCTATAAGAAATTTAGAAGAAGCTTCCAGCTCCAGTGAATTCTAACTTGTTGTGCGGGTTTCCTAAGCTAGATGCTAGGTGGTTGTATATGATCAAATATTTTCCATTCCTATATTTCGAAATCTTTTACACTTAACGGTTAAAGAACAAAGAGTTTAGCCTTTTCGTCTGCAAACTTACTGCAATTAAAGCGAAAGGTTTAGTTTAGTATTTTCTGGCTAACTTTTTCTTCCCATCATATATATCTGGTTAGGATGGTATGTTGTAAACAAACTAAATACAAAATATTGTATTTCTCAGTTTACACAACGAATTATAAAGGATTACTAGAAAAAAATTAAGGCTATCTTTAACATCAACCACATCATCATTTCAACTGCTGGTAGCGCAAACCTATGGGTGTACACACGGGCCACCGCTTCATAACTGCCAAACAAAAAGTTGCACGGCAGAAACGTTACGGAACTGCTGTATCAATGGGTAACTTATTTAATGTGAATAATCTGGATGACAATTCGCTATATACAGAAGACGACGAACTAGAATTTTCATATGGGCAAATGCTTGGTAGAATTACTGGCATCAAGATACATTTATGCGTAATACAATCTTCCACATGGCATGCAAACAAGTATATTTTGGTATATCCATATATTTCGAAATTGACAGTAACAATATTGTGAATTTCTCTAAGCCTGTATTAACTATACTAGGATGAACTAATTTGAGCAGTTTTTGTAGCTTAAAATAACTGGCATGATGTAGGAATTTATTTAATTCGGTAATTTACTCCAAAAATTCAGAAAATAATACACCATAACTATTGTTAGACTACACGATTCTTTTAACTTTGGCTACTCACTATAGTTTTGAAAGTTTTCTAACCAGATAAACTGAATTCAAGTGAAAAAGTTTTCCTTTTGGCCTTTGTGGTGCAATCCCATAATTTTAACCTTTTCATAAATTACTATACGTAATTTAAGATCATAAAACTAACGATAAGAACTCTTTGGATAACTATGAGTTTCTTCAGTCTTAACAAAATGTGATCTTATTTGTTGGTAATACTAAATAAAAATGAAACACTACTTTCTTTTCTTATCCACATATTTATCGTATAACCACACATTTTTCTTTTTTAAATGTGTATAGATGAAGTTTCTTTGCAAACAAATGAAACGAACATCACTCACCTATTGGCCCAGCAGGCTTATGTCCATAATCAACAACAGTTGCAGGTTCTATCTGAAAATCACCCCACTCTTGATTTGCAGAACCCCACCCTTGCCTCTCTCGCGGCATTTCTGAGGGAGGGTAGTTATCGTATTGGTGACCATAACCATTCTCATCTTCACCGTAAAATCTATCATGTCCACCATAAAAATCATTCCCACGTCCTCTTCCTCGACCCCCCTGAAAACCCCTTCCTCGCCCACGATAAGGTCCAAAGCGATCACGTTCTGGGCCTGGAAAGGGTGATCGATCATATGGGAAGTCGCCCTGTGAATGAAAACCACCTCTGTCGCCGGAAGGATATGAACCATAATTATCTCCACGACGATCATCTTTATCTCCAGTAACGTCTCCATCGTCTTCAGGAAAAGGATCAGGGAAAGGGTCTTCGTCTGGAAACTCGTTGTCATCTTCATTAGCATAGGGATCCTCTTCTGCATAAGGGTCCTCTTCATTCTCCTCCGCGAAGGGATCGTCAAATTCCGAGGGGAATGGATCGTCGTCTAGAGCACTCTTCTTGGATCGAGGTCCCGCGTCGCGTCTCTGAGAGAAAGGAGCATCTTTTGGTGGGAATGGCTGCTGATCTCTGCGAAATCGGTCGTCTAGAGAACCTTCCCATGGTCCACCGCCCCTGTCAAAGGAGTTTATAATTAAATTTAAAAAGTCATATGACTTGAAATTAGCTTCGCAATTTCTCACAACTTTACTTTTCTTTTTCAAAAAAACAATTTCTTAATGATTTTGTTTCCTTTATTTACGAATATAATCGGTACGCTATATGGTATCAAGTACATTACGTTGGAGGTAATTCTAGGAATTGTAAAACTACACAGTAATTTGTAATACGTCAGGATACTCATTACAACCTACAACCTATTAAAAAAAGGAAAAGTAAATTCAAAGATTAAAATTTCTGGTAGTTATAAAGCAGTGTTTTCTTTTACACGAGAAATACTGATAAATTGATATATTATTTGGAATTTAATGTCCCTTTTTAACATTGAATCTGGTATGATCTTAATGTTTAAGAAAGAATCCGAATCACTACTCGGAATACTATCGGGACCTTGTAATACGAGATTAAACACTGGACTAGAAGCGCAAGAAATTAGTGATCACTTTGTAGATGTGAGAAAATCGAACAGAATTACATACATTATTATTATTATTTCTGCAATATGTTGATAAAACGTGAGAACTTGGGGAAACATTCCCGAGGAATAGTAATTTTATTAACCTATAGTAAACCCTGTAGCTGTAATACATGTACTAAGCAACAAAGAACTACTAAGGATATGAACACTACACAATAACAACAATTCAAATATTCAAATGGCATAATCCCTCTCATAAAACTATTTTGTTCATCAATTTGAAATTACACTTCAACCACAATTGATATGGCAACTGCACGATTGAGTATTCACGCGAACATGCCTTGCTTTCTCTTCGTCTGTGTGGATGTGTTTGTGCGAAGAAGACATTAGTTTATTGAAACAATGCTACACTACGTGTGATTACAGTACAACACATTAAGAAAAACTAACACAGTTTAATAACAAAATCTGAAAATACATAATTAAACAAGGAGTAAGGATAATTAGTTTGAAATGTTGACAGAATATGATTGGATTAAACTTCAGTTCATAGTTCAGAAAAAGTACACAAATAAAGAAAACCTGAAATAAAAGGTGCCAACTATCCTAACCTTTGAAATTTCTACAATTCAATACTGTGCCGTAATTTACCCAAATATACATGGCATTAAATATATAAATATATGTACCACAATTTTACATCTTCATTCGAAAATATAGAATTTTCTTCTGTATAAAAATCACACCTTATTTTTCTACGTGCAAAAATCATATGAAAACGTCTTAAATACATATTATATATATATATGTGTGTGTGTGTGTGTGTGTGTGTGTTTAAAACCAGTTTTTCTTCTGACAAATTCTATTTTGAGAACACTTACCAGGGTACAACAAACCTTATTACTCCTCCTTTCAAAAGCACAAAATAAACAATACATCGTTTCCTCTCCTTTCTAGCATTCTGTATTCTTCCTTTCAGTTGATTATTCCTTACTCTCTTCACAGTTTTCCTAGGCGTTTACAGCAGTTTACACTTTTGAAGAATTGGGTTGTTACACATCCAGATTTTCGTTCAAGATAATGAAACTTGATAGTAAGTGTTACAATGTCGTGTAGATATCTGCAATTAAACTATAAATAAATCAATGAAACTTAAAGCATGAAATAACATAACAGATCAGAGTGAGAACCTATGTATATGGTACCGGTACGCTAACCACTATGCAACGCAAGCCTCCCCTCAAACTAACTAACTGAAGTTCAATACCGCGTTCACAAAAGCTCTCTATTATTTCCGATCTCAGCCAGTTGGATCCAGTTTTTACTTTGTATTCCTATTTCTACGAGATCCATCTGTCCTCCCATCTGCGCCTAGGTCTTACTATAGCCTTTTTCCGATTGGAGTTTTCAGTTACAACTTCTTCTATTCTCGCTACATGACTTGCCCACCTGAGCGTCCTAGACTTGATGACCATGTTTGGTAAACGTTATTAACTCTACAGTTCCTCTCATTCTACTTACAGATTCTGTAATTCCTGAATTTTCTTTGAACTTCCAAGCTTTCGACTCTTCCCTGGAGTCTTGTTCACGGAGAATAAAAACCGCAATAAAAAGAACAGAAACATCAAGGAATAAAAATGGAACGGACTTGTTAAGAGAAGAGCTGTGTTGTACGGAAACATGTTGTCAAGTACGTCAGTAATCTCCAGATGAACTTGATGCAAACTAAGATCTGGCGGAGTCAATTCTTACGCCTTTTTTGTTCCTTGTTGGAAAATTGCAAACTCATGTTATTATGTTTATTGCCATGCCAAAGCTGTGAACATTTTGTTAACCATCGCCTCCCATTCGTGACTTAATAATCCCTTGTCTACATTTAATTTCGTTTTTCTCTTTTTTTTTACTTTGCTTTTCTATTTTAATGAATAAATAAATAAATTTTCAAAAAGCAGTCTCTTTCTACTCCATTTCTAGCTCCAAATATAATTTCTGGATCTTCTACCCTGTGTTATGTTTCTCTGAAATGTTTCGATCAACCTGACACCAGACTTTCCGCTATTGAATTCTTAATATGTTCTTTTATTCAGACTTTCTGATTTGTTTTCGTTTTGCCTATGCAACTCTCTTGGCAACTGCATTTTATTTCCAATACCGACTTTTCATTGAAATCCGTGTAGGAACTCTTAAATTGGTTAATGTTCTTATCCAAAGTTTTTTTTTTTTCGGGGGGGGGGGGGGGGGTAGGGTTGTACAGGAATTCAGGAATTACAGAAATCTGGAAGTAGAATGATAAAATTCCTAAGCATGGTTTTACATTGTCTGAAGTATACAGTTCCTCGTTATGAAGTTTCCACCATTTCCCATTCCCTTTATCTTGGGTTCAAATATTCATCTCAGGATTTTATTCTCAAATATTTTCAGTCTCTTGTTCTTCCCTCAGAGTAAGCGACCATGCTTGGCAATCATACAACACAACAGGCACGATTATCTTTTTATATTATATATTTTAAGCTTCAAATTCCTCGACAGAATTCGCGACGACAAAAGATTTTGAACTGAATAATAACACGAATTCCCTGCTTTTAGTCGACATTTCATTTCTTCGTGGATATGGTTTTGGTTTGTTATCACTGACTAGATATATGAAAATATTATTTGATATTTTGACGCATCCATAATTTGCAGTATTACAATCCTGGCGAACTTCCATGTATTTACTTCCAAACCTCATGTCCCTGCAAGCGTTTAATAAGACCTCTGCATTGCTTTCAGACCTTAAGGGATAATTAATTACCACTGCAAACACACATACGAAGACAATGTGAAGATTGCGTTGTGGAAAAGGAGTTACATCACTGTGTGCCCAGTGCCCGTGGCCGAGTCCCATTCTAAATATTGGACGAAAAATTGAGAGGAACGTTACTAGGTGCGTAATTTGATGCTACTCATCTTTTCTTTTAATGCCGGTGTTCAACGCATCAGAATAATGAACGGAGATACACATGCTGTAATTACTTGCTTAAGAGTATGTAACTATCAAGATAATGCAGAATGTATTGCATACACTTTATTAGTCAGTATGTGATCATCATTCACTTCCACGAATTCAATATAATGTAGGCAAAGCTAAAAATGTTTTTGAACCGTTGGATGTTGATGTAGGAAAGTTGGTATATGGACGCTTTTTCATGTGCAGAATAATTAGAACATGTCATTTCCTTGCGTTTATTTTGGAAGTTGCAATCCAAAGAAATGGATAAAATGAATGAATTTAATACGATCCACATATGAGTCACGTAGGAGGCTTTTTTGAATCACTGATTGAACGGACACAAACTTATGAATAAGAAGGTGTGTTTTTAAAATTTTTTTTATTTTTTATTAATACAACACCAACATTTTATTGACATTCACAGATTTTGGAAATTCCACTGTGAAGGGATGGGGAAAGAGAAATTTCACTATTATTAAGTCTCTCTTGAGGACTTGGACACACAGGGTCCACATTTGATAATTTTTGAGCATTATTCCATTCACTTTGTGGATTCCAGAAATACTACTCCGGAACGAATTAAAAACAGAAGAGGAAGTTTCTGTTAGGCATATAGGAATTGATATATGAAAACTGCTTGCTTTGGAATATATGGATTTGTTATCTACTTGTAGGAATTCTACGTGAAAAGTGCAGATATTATCTACTAATACGCGAGGCATTTAATATAGTACCTCTGAAAAAAAGAAAAATCCTAAATTTTACTAATTTTTCACTTTCTGTTCCGACTAGAATGTAACAATGCTGAACTACATAACCTGATCGACGTTTGCCATTCTCTCCTTTTTCACATTTTCTACTTCTTTTGTACATCTTCTGTTTCATTTCTCTTATTCCATAACAAACTGCTTGTGGAATATATCAGCACATTTTCTAAGTGTTTCCAGCCACACTAAAATCTATAACAGGCAACCAAACACAATATGTGGCGACATCCATTGTTATATCTGTAACCAACCGAATTGATTTTTATGAAATTGTACGAAGTTGTTCCAAAAAATGCAAAGAAGGTTTTAAATAATGTTGCATTTAGTAAAGAAATTTTGTTGATTTCTTGATGCTCTGGCTTTACAAATAAGTCATATACAAACTGGTTCACCATGTCTAGTGGACTAGAAGAATCAACAGGCACCTTTCAAAGGTACTAAGCCCAGCCCTAAGGATGTATCTTTTGCATTGTGAAAAACAGCAAAATGGTTAGGTTTAACAGACAAAGGTTTTGGATATAACAGTGCCCAAGAATATTTACAGTGAACCCACGGGTTTTCTAACTTAATCCGTTCCGCAACGCTGTTCGTAAGTAGAATTTTCCCCCCACCACATTAATGTAAATACAATTAACCCGTTTTAGCTATATAAACATGGTACTAATGCATTTTTTAGATCTTTTAAGTGTTATTCTGTGATGAAGAATACAAAAGGAAAATACATTATCCTTTTTAAACACGAATACTTAGCAATGAATTTAACAAAAAAGTATGAGGGCAAAAAAAAAAAAAAAAAAAACTGCAAGAAAAGAACAAAACATGAGCTTTTGAACACAAAACTCTGACATATAATGTTTACTGCAAACACAAAGGCACTACAGGCGCATGAAATTGTCGCTACTGGTATATGTGTGTGTGTTTATACCCCGAAATGGTGTTAGGAAGTCGAGGGAAAAAATGTTCACAAAACTTATACGAGGGAAAAAAATGTTCACCAAATTATTCGAGAACTAAGGGGTTTGTAATAAATCGTAGATCCATTGTATGTGTTGAAATCTTTATCGAAATCTCATTTACTTTTCCTTTCTCTGCCTTCCAACCACACTATAAGGGTAGTGGCGATTTTTTTTCTTTGTGCTTTCTTGAACTTTGTTGCCAATATTAAGTTCTCTCTTAGCTTTCTAGGTTGAGGCATAGCTAACATTTTTCTTTTTTGCCGATAGCAACAAAGGTTCTATAATTTTCATACTTGATATCTTTGCTCTCGTAGCGAATAATGGACTGCAAAAACTTTTCAATTGAAGGGAAAACTCGTGCTTTAACTTTACTATAGCAAGGGATTTCTAGAATTCTCATCGCTTTAGAATTGAAATTTTCAAGTAAGACTTTATTTTCTGAAAAAGGCAGCTAGCTCTGTACCATTTGGCTGTAATACCAAAACGAAAAGTTTGTTCACATAGGACATTAAAAAAAAGGCTGATATCATTTAATACGTTAAGTAATGAGTAATTGTTCAATAAAATTCATAGATTTAAAATGTGAGTTGCTCCAAGACATCTTCATGATGATCGAGATGATGCAATATCGGCTTCAGAAGGGCTTAGAACTACCTCCCCGAAGTTCTCTCGTGAAGCGAATGTTAAATCGCCCAGATTGAGATACCCTGAAGCAATTCGGGAGTACTTTTTTTAAATTTTAAATCTATACCTGTTACTGATGGATCCGATAATGCTTCCCGTTTTAAAACGGTGATGGATGGTTAAGGCAAGTGAATGATAATGGAATAATCAATGGAATGAGAATGTGGGAAGAAACGAAAGTACTCCAAGAAAAACCGAAGGACACGATATTATCCACCACAAACTTACTTTGCCGGGGATCGAACTATGAACCCCCTGTACCAGATGTAAGAGTTCTGCAGCTGCTGTGCTCACTCCTCAGCAAACGTTGACATTCACCACAGAATCCAATATTGATGGATTTGCCTAATTACTAGCCTCTGGCCTGAAAAAAAAAATAATAATAATAAAATAAAATAAAATAAAAAATAAAAAGGTTACAGCAACAATGCTCTCATCATCACTAAAAGTATGCAGTGTGTTGCTCTCGAACATTACTAATACGTTTTAGATGTCTGCTACACCAGCAGCAAAGAACAGCTTCATCGGTTTCTTCGAACTGAGTCTGTGTTAGTAGCTACCACCCACAATATTCTATGCTTGCATGTCATTAATTCCAAGGATGAATCCCAGAGACGTGGTTAACTAGTAAAAGTTGTTGTCTTCTGTGGTAGAGACCAAAGTTCGAGCCCTATGAGATCATGTGGTTCAGAAATTCCATGAATTTCTGTTACGCATAGAATAAATAAATAAATAAAACTCCACCTCAACCAATTCAGGTTCGTACCGGTAATCCGTCTGGAATTACTAATGCAAGGTATCAAGCCAGATTCCCTAAGTATGTTGTTTGATATGACGACATAGCTGCAATTAAATCTTAACTTACCACGAAGAGGTGCATATAATGCAATTCGAGAATATTTTCCTACATCGTTTTCTTAATACGTAGTTATGTTCTCATTTATTCATTTGATTATGTTCGTTAAGATCGCTGGTTAAAGAAATTATTTTTCTTAAAATGTTCACTCTACTTCATTCAATCGGAAATTATATGACAAATGTTTACGAAAAGCATTATTTAATCTGAGACATGTTAACTCAATTTTTATTTGGGAACACACTTCACGTGTCAGTGTCCGAACGAAGTTTTTTAGAGTTTGCTACTGTTACGTACTTCTTGCAGTCACTTACCCACTGACAGTTTGCCCATTCCTTTACATAAAGCGCAAACATGCTGTCTTCTAATAATAGCATCCATCATGTGTTGAACTGGAAAAGGCCTACTTGTCGATATTTGTCCCATTTTACTTTAATTCTCAACAGGTGAAATTAGTGGGCAGAAAGGGTCCCACTTCAACAAAGAAATGAACAATGTCTTTTAAAATCACAATAGAGGATCGCATGTAAAATGTATATATGATGATCACTTAAGATTGATCCTCATGTCTAGAAATACGTCCCGCCCAAATGCTCTTTAAGAGGCCCAACAAGTGGAAATTACTGGGAGCTAATCTGGACTCCAGTACGGTGCGGCAAAACCTTCTGGTGCATGTTGACTAGTGTTGCTCAACCGAATGTCAAGGTACCCATCTTGCATACACCTTACGGAAGAGTAAATGTCTGTGAATTATTTTCTCCACACTGACAAAACTGATGCGCTACGTCACGGACTGCTATTTGCCAGTCTTCAAGGGTAACTTGTTCAACATGGGCGATATTCACCAGAGTGGCTGCAGTTGGACAAATGGTATCCGTACGGTTCATTTGTTTTCAACTTCTGTCCTTCACTTAACTCCTGATACCCTTTCTAAACTCTTCGTCGTGACAGAATTTGTTTACCATATTGTGCTTACAATTTAAGCAAAATTTCAGCAGGTTTCATCTTCTACTTTACAAGAAATGTCATTATGCACCACTGCTCCCAAGAAACAGGTACACTACTTGCTGCCATCTTCGTTTACACTGATGCGCACACGCAAAAGCATTGTAAAGGAACATGGTTACTCGCAAGGAATCATGATCTCTCCTAAAGAAATAATGAAGCTTCACATTGATTCATTGATATTTTACGTAAGAAAGTCTTGGTCATCTTGAATGACCTTCGTATATATTACATTACAACTAGTGAGAAGGAATTTACTCTTTTGTCCTCTGCTACTGCGATTATAGTTTTCAATTCTATATCTTTTGTCAAGAACTTTGAACGAGTCAACTTTAATTTGGTTTTCTCTGGTGCAGAGAAGAGATAATTCTCTGTGCGCTACTTCGTATTATATTCTAATTAGTTAATTCGTTCGGATAAAAGAACAAACCAGGATCCATATACGTACTTTTGTTCTGGACTACACATCCGAACTGATGTTATATTAGAATCTGGCAGATGTTACTGAAGTCAGTTTATAAATAGATGGAATAATACAATCACTTCCACGATAAGACGTTAAAGAAGATATCCCAGAGGAATAAAGTTGTTAGAATACCTAATATTTTCAGCTCTTAATGTTTAGGACATGGTATGGTTTGCTTTAACAAACTGAACTACCTTCAACTGAAAATATTTAATTTACCTGATTACACTCAACTCAAGTAAAATGTAAATTCATACATTACCAGATGTCCGTTTTTATCCAACTAACATGGACATCCAGTAATTTCTTTATTGTGTGAAAATAAGTTTTTATTTTGAAGTCGGTACTATTACGACTTGACGGGAATCCCAAAAGTTACGATTCACCATTTTATAATTCAAACTAATGAATGATTAATGCCGGGACTTTTCCAATTATTTGAGCTCCTTCGTGGCTAAGCGGATAGCGTACAAGCCTTTGCGTAGGAGACTCGGGTTCGATTCCCGGCGGGAGCTCATGTGGTTCGGACTCCACGTTAATCAGTAGGTCTCGTCTCATATAAGCCTCGCTGCTGAAAGGGACGTTAAACTCAAAATTAAATCAAAATCAAATTTTCCAATTATTTGAATGGCCAAGTTTTAAATATGACAAGGGACGTAGCGAGACGGTATAGGTGGGGACAACTTAAAATGTACAATAGCAAACGAAATCGAAGGATATCTTTACGAGATAAAAATTTTGATGTAACTACTACATCACAATAAGATCTCTATCTAAAATGGCAGAGATGCATATTTCAAAAAATTCACTTACAGTTTGGGAAATCTGGACCTAGGCATATGAAATATAAGGTGTCCCATAGTCCAGAAAATTGGGGAATCATGAGGTTTTGTTGCAGGTAACCAAGTTTGAGCAAGGAGGAACATATCCAGGTCGTTTTGCTCTATGGTGGAAGTAGTCTGCAAGAAGAGACTGCTGAATTGAACAGAAGGGGCAACATATCGAGCATATTGTGTACACGTTCATTTTTTCTTTTCTTTGCAAACTTACGGGACACCCTGTAGTTCAACATGTAAATATTTTACCCTGCAAAATTCATGCAACCGACATCTTACTAGACTCGTTTCGCTGTGTACATTTGTTGATTGCTCGTGACCATTCTTTTTGGCCACATCAGTGGTCCAATTTTGTTAAAATGTCGAACACTCAAATCACTACAATGTGTGTTTCGGCATTATTGCCTAATTTAAGCATTTTTTAAAAAAATAGGTTAAATTTAGTAAATTTTAATAAGTAAATTTATGAATTTAGCTTTTTTCTCCAGAGGACACACAAAGACACAATAGCCAAATTAAAATGATTGTTTTGGAAATCTCTCTCAAGTGATATATTACTTTTATTCAACATAGTTTGCCATTTAAAATGCAGGAGTTGCTTTCACCTACTATATCTGTTAGAATTGGTTACTCCACAATATGGACTATTAATGAAAAAACAGCCTTGGGCATTTTTCATAAATACAAAGATCAACTGTTTCTGAGCTAAAAGTCTCTGACTTTGTTTGTGGAATCACTTTCCCACATAGTGTTCCAACAGATATCTAACAAAAAATAAATAAATAAATAAATAAATAAAAAAATAATAAAAAAAAATGCTTCTCGCCCGCACTATAGGCGTCCGAAAATGCGAGGAAACGAAATTTTGAGGCAATATGTAGCAATACCATAATTGGGGGGCGCGGTAGCTCAGTGGTAGAGCATTCACCTCCGGTGCTTGGGGTCCCTGGTTCGATCCCAGCTCGCGCCGTGTGGACTTTGAGGTGGACAAACACCGTGTTCGTGGGTTTTCTCTGGGTTCTCCCGTTTCCTCCCCCTTTCTTTATTCCACCATTTCACTCATTTTTCATCACCACCGTCTCCTTTAGCCTAACCGGCATAACCGTGGGACGTAGAACTTAAAGATTTCATTTTCATTTCAATACCATAATCCACAGAAATACGTCAACAAACGTTCTACAAAGAAACGTAACAAAAGATTGTCTAAAAATGTAAAGAACAGGCATGTACAATGAAGGCACAAGGAATTTCCTTAAGAAAGCGAGGGACTGACGTATATCTATGACACTAAACAAATATGAAATCTTTAAGCTTTACGTCCCACGATTATGCCGCCTAGGCTAAAGGAGACAGTGATAATGAGAAATGAATGAAATGATGGAAAGAAGAATGTGGGAGGAAACGGGAGAACTCCGAGAAAATCCACGTACACGGTGTTTGGCCACTACGAAGTTCACTTGGCGCAAGCTGGAATCGAACCAAGGACCCATGCACTAGAGGTGAACATTCTAACACTGAACCACCGCGGCCCCATAACAGCGTATAGTAAGCATTGTTTTATGGGAAAACAACTTGAAAATATATGCAATACTGACAAACACAAGAGCACAAGAGTAAATTAATAATGTATAACTTTAAAGTAAGGTATTTACTTTTTGCGAAGAAGTTTTAGGCTTTGACATAATTCAAATAAATAAATAAAAATAAAATGGAAACAAAGGATAATAATAAAGATTTGAGCTTAGTGTATTTGAAGTAGTAGTACTGTGTTGCAGTACGGTGTTACTGAATAGCACCGCAGAGAGTTACTGTATTGTAGCGGATGACTGTTTAGCATGTTAATCACCAAAATAGAGGCACTTGGGCAGTGTAAATTGAGGTAGTCTCTCACATCAGAATATGTTATCTTCTTGATATCTGTTGTGAATTGAGCACATCTGCAGTAGTCAGGATGGAGGAGTACGGTACGCTGTCAGATACGTCTCTCAGTTATGGGAGACAAAAGGAAGTTAATTATGGTTCTTTTAAATCCTCACTGAAAAAATTCGTCAAAAAGTGTTTTCAATTCTTGTTTATTAGGACCTAGCATACTTCCATTTCGTATGAAGGATCACTTCTTGAACTATGATGCTATCAGATATATATATATATATATATATATATATATATATATATATATATATATATATATATATATATATATATATATATATATAGAGAGAGAGAGAGAGAGAAACAGCAACACAACATTTAATAAAAACTAATCGTAGAAAATGGAAGAATATGAAGAAAATAATTTTTTAAAGGATCATGTCATTCATCCTATATGTATTTTTGCAACATATCTAAGGTTCAACTACCTGAGGAAGAAAAGTAAGTTTACTTATTAAGTGTATGTCACGCAAGAAAATAAAGCAATTAGCTTATTGTGTTTAATAAGCGTATGTTTTAATCAATAAAAACCTTTCTTAAGAACTGCCTGAACCAAATCATTCTTTTCATAAGTAATCTATCATATTGATTACAATGTACTGTACTCTACACACAACTGTTAATATCTAATAGTACATCGATTAGTACCTCTATTTCAGTATGACGTATAAACAACTTCACCATATCGATTTATAACTAATCAATAACACGTTTTATTCAGTGTATTTCGGAGAATCTGTCTTTAAATCATATTATATGAGTTGTTTTGCATTACTTTTCAAGTATTCCTCTTAAAAAGAAAACTGTATTCAGTGGCAATCTGTCTTTCACGTAATCTTTTCTCAATGACTTTCTTACTGAGGCAGAAATTCGTATAAAAGCACAATTAAACACAGTACCGTGAAATTCATTAACCACGTGTTACAGTTTATATTGTATTATCAGCTTGTTTTCCCCAAAATTTTCCAAGTATTAATTGTATTCATAACCAAATACTGGATTTGGTTGGCGTGAGAAAAAGTACTAAATGAGTGGCATATGACGCTCGTGGACAAATTGTATTTCAATTGCTTTCTGACGCTTGTCGAACTAACTTTGGATTTATGTACGAGTAAACAGGAGCCAAAAGAGAGGAAGGACGTTTCTCGAAGTTTGATCTAGGATTCCTAGTTGTAACGAAATAGGACCAAAGGGTATTTTATTTCTCACTTATATTAAGTTTTAGCTAGACAAATTGCTATTTAAAATCACCCTTGCATGTCTTTTTTAAATTACTTCTTATATTAAAGAAATATAGTGTACCAACCTATTCTCAGATTTGAACATGTATCAGCCATTTTACAAACGACATACCTCACACCAGAAGAATAGGTAACTAAACTCTGATTTGTGGCGACGGTGTTAAATACAGTATGATCATCTCGTAGGCTTGGTAGTAGATCACTGTATGTGCTAGGTTTTAAAAACTAAAAGGCACTCATGTTTATCTTCATAAAGTATTATAGTCTTCTCAGCACAATGTTCTCATCAAGCCTGATTGATGATAAAAATAATTTGTAGCATTTCCATTTTGTAAAAGCTTCAGTCGACTGGATTGTGCACATTCAACTAGGTACAGTCAGAGTACTTTTTACAAACGCAATTTTTCTACACTTTTTGATTCACAGTCACCTAATTTTCAATTCAAGTACTTCTCAATCGCCGGCCCAAAATATACGTTTGATTCGAGAATTAAATTACAACAGAAACAACAGATGTTCTCAACAAATAGGGAGGATTTTTAATTCTCAATGCAAAAACCTAGAGTAGAAAAGAACGTTCAGTCTTTTACAGTTACTTCAAATATAATAAATAAATACAAAATTTGATCTTTGCGACTAGATGGTACTAACATAAGGACGATTTAAAAACCACTTTTTCATACTTACGGCTGAAATACAGTTATTCAAGTAGAACTGGAAATTCCTTTGCTGATAAGTAAACAGTCTCATTTTGGTAACTCAATGATATACTTTGAATAAAGTTCAATTGTTTGATAAATTAGGAGTCTAATTCACCTTAGTAAAGTGGAACTTTCTCATGGTTGAGTTAATGAACATGCCTTTGACGTGGAAGACTCGGGTTCGATTTCAGGCGGGAGTTCATGTGGTTCGGATCCCGTGTCTTACGGAAACGTAAAAGACAATCGAAATTTTTATAATTTCGAAAATTAGACTCCAATATTATTTTAGGTCATAAAAATGTAGTTACCTTGGAAAAACTGAGTAATACAAATAAGTTATAATTGGCATAGTAACATACTTGGAGAAGGACACCAGAAAGAAAAAAAAAAAAATATAACAAAACACTTTGTTTTGTGAAGAATGTGAAAGCAAGTGTTTTTCCGCATACGTCACTAAAACTATTATTTCATAGTCTAGAATGCATTGATTCTGAAGGACATGAGAAAGAAAAATAACAAATGAGGCGCATATAAAAACTTCTGGTTTCTAAACCAGGGTATTTAGTTATTCAGCAATTCGATCCTTCAATCGCGTTCAGTCGGTTGAAGTGTCGTCTTGATTCGTCTCGTATTGTCGAGTCGGAGACTATCGGGCAAGTGGTGCAACTGTAATTGACCACTGTAGTAACGCGAATATATTGTCGTCGTTCCTGAGTAACATTAATGGACTAGAAAATGTAAGTTGTATATTCCATGGATTTTTATACTCTTGTGCATAATTATGGCAGGGCAGTACATGTCAATCAAATCCTCATAACCGAAGGTTATGATAAACCCGGAACTATTATTATAATTATTACAATTGTTGCAATTATAACAATCATTACATTTAATTCTGTAAGTTGCTTGGAAGAGAAGCTATTCTCGTAAAGCATTTTAATGTCTGTTTACAAGCATATTGCTTATGAGTTCACTATGTAATTTGCCAAACGAGCATCTAATTCTCGATGTGGATGACCCATATGCCTATTAATAATTGTATTTAAACTAAAATAGCCCTGTAAAGTGCTCATCCACTTTGTATTATTATTATTACAATAAAGTGAGATAACTAAAGAGTAATTAACCTAGGTTATTGTGCTTAATCAAAGATTACTCTTTTACCCCTGTTCTCCTGCAATAGGATAAGTGATAATTGGTAGAATCATAACCATTTACTACTGTACTACCGACGTAAACAACAGATGTGGTAAATATGCTATTAGCTATTATATTAACTTATAATTTAACAAATTTATCATCACGGTACCGTGCTATTTTATCACATTACTCGTGATATGGCTCCTCGGCGGGCAATATACAACTTACATTTTCTGGTCCATTGATGTTAGTCAGGAACGACGACAATATATTCGCGTTACTACGGTGATCAATTACAATTGTACCACCTGCCCGATAGTCTCTGACTCGACAATACGAGACGAATCAAGATGACACTTCAACCGACTGAATGCGATTGAAGGATCAAATTACTGAATAACTAAATACCCTGGTTTAGAAACCAGAAGTTTTTATATGAGCCTCATTTAATTTTTCTTTTTCATGTCCTTCAGAACCAGTGCATTCTAGACTATGAAATAATAGTTTTAGTGACGTATGCGGGAAAACACTTGCTTTCACATTCTTCACAAAACAAAGTGTTTTGTTATATATTTTTTTTCTTTCTGGTGTCCTTCTCCAAGTATGTTACTATACCAATAATAACTTATTTGTGTTACTCGGGTTTTTCCAAGGTGACTACATTTTTTATGCACTAAAATAATATTGGAGTCTAATTTTCTAAGTCTTTTACGTTTCCGTAATACGTGTTAAGTTGTAGATCCACGTCTCATATAATCTCGCTGCTGAAAGAGGCGCTTAACTCAAATCAAATGAAAAAAGTCTTACTAAGAAGCCAACTTCTCTTCGGGATATAATGTAGCATTTCGACAGCATTGCAAAGTATGTTTTATCCTTGTAACCATAAACCGTACAGTTTCATTACTTATCTCCATATCATTATGCTGAACACATTAATAATTTTCATTTTTTTTTTCATTCGGAAGGAAATTTGCTGTAAAAAAAAAAAGGTCAAAATAAAAAAAAATATTTCCACACACTGGACCATCATAAGAAAGTACACTTCCGTTAAAAAGAAAGAGCTCGTCTATATCTTAAAAAAACAATATTAAAATTAGTGGTGGGCACAAGAACAGGTTTTTCGGATTTTAGAAAAAAAACAGTTTGGCTCTTAGAAAAAGCGGCCCGGTTCTTCACCAGATCCGGTTTCGTTTTTTTTTTTTTTTTTTTTCAAAATTTGTTCTATTTCTGACCAGAATAGTGTTTCATTGTTCTCCGGAAACCGAATCCGTTTCCACAGAAATAGTTTTGTGTTTTCCAAAAGATTTCACCAAAACCAGTTTTGGTGAAAAACTGAACCGATTTTGGAGAAAACCGAAATGTCGGTTTTTCTAGAAACCGGTTTCTGGTTTTTGTAAAAACCAGTTTTGTCCATCCCTAATTAAAATACAAAGTGAATTTCGTTTCACAATTGTGAACCTACGGTAGACTTTAAATTATGCAAAATTCAATTCAATTATGCAAATTAGCCCTGTCCCGTTCAGCAGCGAGGCTATGAGAGACGTGGACTACTCATTAACGTGGAACCCAAACCACATGAGCTCCCGTCGGGAATCGAACCCGGGTCTAACACGCCAATGGCGCGTACGCTAACCGCTTAGCCACGAATGAGCTCCTCTGCAATACAAAGAGAGTGCTAGGTGAAACCTGTTATGTGGTAAATTTCTACTGCTCCCGGTCTTAGCAGAAATATACAAAAGTGGATGGATTATTTTCTTAAGACGCAGAATCGATTGCAGAAAAATTTTTGTCCGAATCTGCTTTTGAATTTTTGTTATATGGCGATAAAAGTTGAAACCCGAAGTGGATGATTTCTACTACTTCTAGTCTGAATAGAAGATTAATGGAGAAAATGGAATCTATTCTTTGGATGTTGAATCCATTCCTAAAAGCCGCTTCTTGGTATCTATTACCGTTTTTGCTCAGTGAAGACCAATATTGATACCAGAAGTACAGGTAAATTTGTGTCACTTCCAGTTTTAGTAGAGTATTAAGGATTTAGATAGAATATTTTCTTGAGACGCTGAATCGATTCCAGAAAAAAAAAACAAAAAACATTGCTATCTACTGCAGTTATCTTCTATCACGATGAACTTGAAAACGGAAATATTAGTAAATTTGACAACTTTCGGTGTTAGTGGTATACTAGGGATTGAGAGGTTATCCTTCCTGGAGATGCCGATTCCAAAAATTGCTTATCGCTATTATAATTTATGTACTATGCCTGTATAAGTTTAGGCCGAAAGCGGTTAATTTCTACTACTTCCGGTCTGTCTTGAGGATTTACAGGGAAAAATGGAACATATTCTTGGAATGATGAATTGATTTAAAAAAGCTCACCGATACCTCTTACCGTTCTTGAACTACGTTAATCAATTTTAAAACTGGAAATCTAGAAATTTTCAACCACTTCCGGTTTTGGTAAAATGTTACGGGTGGTTATGGTACGTTTCCTGATGCTGAATCGATTCAAAAACCGCTTGATGCTATCTATTACAGTTTTTGTTCTATAGCGACCAATGTTGAAACCGAAAACTGTTGGTTTCTACCACTTTCGAATTTAATAGAGGGTTAATGGAGAAATGCAACCTGTTCTTGAGGAAGCTGAATAGATTTTTAAAAAATGCTTTTCGATATCTGTTACTGTTTTTGTTGTACAAATATTTACTGTACTTGTTACCAATATTGAAATCAGAGGTACTACGAAATTTCTATCACTTTCGATTTTAGTACAGTCTTATGGGTGGAGACAGTGTCTTTTCTTGAAGCTGAATCGTTCCCAAAACCCCGCTTGTCGCTATCTGTTACATTTTTGTTATGTAGTGCTCAACATTGAAATCGGAAGTATTAGTAATTTTTTCCACTTTCGGCTTACATGTTTTGATAGTAAAACTTCCTTGAAACATTGAATCAATTCCAAAAACACCAAATGTCGCTATTTACTATAGTTTTTGTTCTACGTTGAAACAGGAGACGATTGATTTTATCACTTCTGTTTCGGTAGTGGGTTAACTGAGGAGACAGAATCTATTACTAAGACGTTGAGTCGACTCTTGCCGTTTTTGATCTGCGTAAATTAACATTTAAACCGGATGTATTAGTAAATTCCACCACTTTCGGTGTTGGTAGAGTGTTACAGGTGTACATCATCTTGAGATGCTGAATCGATTCCGAAAAACCGCTTGTCACTTTGGTGTAGTTGGTTTTATCGCGATCAATGTTGAACCGTAAACAGTTGATTTCTACCACTTCTGGTTTTAATAGAGAGTTAACGGAGAAGATGAACCTATTATTGGGTCGCTAAATCGATCACATAGCTATTCTACAAGATTTCAGACATTTATGCATAGAATGTTTGGAATGCATCGCTGGAAAGCTAAGCAAACTGCCACTGGAGCTAAGCGTACTACATGCCTGAAAGCAAGAACATGCCATTTTGCCTCTGGATTTCCTAATCAAGTTTTCAAAATGTGCGAAGAATGTGAAATCACATCTCCCGCACTAAAGATTTAGAAAAAATAATCTGCCCAATATTCAATCACTGTGATTTTACAGAGGACTGGCCTGTTATTCTACCAGGAGAAGTACAGGGCTACCATTAACAGAATGCCGAAATTTCAATTTTTATAGCGTTGACCTATTGCACCGATGAGACAAAAGCTTCGCAATTGTAAATGATGACACAGGATAGGGTTCTTCTCATTATTTGCTAGCACTTCAGAAAACCAAACAAAGAAAGCCTTGGTGTTAAACCAACCAGAACTACCATAATCTCAAATGACGCTGATAGTCATTTTAAAATCCGTTTACAACTAAAATTTTCAAAATTAACAGCTTTCTCAGAATAGATTTTTAGTACAAGTGGACATGGAAAAGGACTATGTAATGGGGTCGGGGGTCTAGTAAAATATTGTGCTACTGAACACAACCTATCGAAGCCTGTAACGCATACCATTCAGATTGTTACTAACTTTGTTCCAAACAGTACACAATACACTACTACAATTAGGTGTACACTTTTATGTAAGAAAGAAGTAAATGATTTTTAGTTCTTTTAGCGAGTTGAAAATTTCATGTTGGTTTTCCAACTCTATATACAACTATCACTGCTATCTGGTTTTCGTAATCACCCTATTCCATTTTGCTTACAGGGTTGTGTAAAAATACGTCACTTTCTACTGCAGCACTTACAATGAGTCATCGCACAGTCCATTGCCAGGTTCGTTCCTTCTTCCCACAATCAACAATATTGTGACGTCTTGACCTTCGTAGCAGTATTGTAGCCAGAATGGGCATAATAATAAAACATTTTAGTAATTCCAATTTAGTTTTTGTAATTTTTTCCACAGCATTTCTTTTTAATTTACCCGGGATGATTCCAAAGTTGAACCTTGAATTTGCGGAAACTTGTATATTTCCCTGAAAGGGTTTGTCAAGCAAGTTCCCAAAATGGTTTTAATTTCTTGCCTGGAAATGATCCCGCCCCTTCAGGGGTGGAAATATGGAACAGCTAGACCTATATGTCCTATATATCAAAGTTCTCCGCATGGGCAGGACTAGTAGATCAAGAATATAATATGCATTACCCAATTATATCCTATATCAAGCTAATAAAACCAAAACAATATGCCCGAGGTAAGGAGTTCAAACAACTCCTGGATGAGGCTCATCCTTATATGGAGGATCCATATATTTCAAACTTCCAGTAACTTCGAAGTATAAGTTACGTGGCCCTTACACCTTAAAAACAAAGGCCAAGTCCTGGCAGCACTAATTTACCAGGACGTAACTTGTTAGTTACATGACTCTCACACATGGTCAAAAACAAAAGCCAAGCTCGGGCAAACAGCATCCATCCAGAGCCTTCTTTCTTCTCATTACCCGAGCCTTGTCGTGGCGAGAGAGCTTAAACCCTACAGGGTGACCAATCGGGTCTATATAGCTACAAAGAAAGCTTTTCTGATCGAGTAAATGAGCTCAAATTACCACCACGACTAGTTTTCCCCTAATTAATAACTAACTCTAATGAACGATTTTGTATCGTGTGACCTATCAAATAACTCTTCTAGATGAGCAATTGACGAACATATAATGAACGTGCTAATCTGACAACGTATGTAGGTCAAATAGAGGAAACTATAGAAATTGAAATACATCGAATGTCACATCTCGCCATAACAATGAGTCTCATTAGTTATGATATCAAATGTCTTTCTGTTGACTGGATATTATGGACATGCTTTTCTCAACTTCCATTAATATAGGATATGTATAGTGAAATAGTCAATGTTTTGGTTTTATTGCCTTGATATAGGATATAGTTAGGTAGTGCTTATTACATTCTTAATCTACTAGTCATGCAGAGCACTTTGATATATATAGACATATAAGTCCAGTTGTTGTGTATAATTCCACCCCTGAAGGGGCGGAGTCACTTCCGGACAAGAACTTGAAACCTGTTATGAAACTTTCTCGACAAACCCTTTCAGAAAGAATATAAGTTGTCCCCAGATTCAAGGTTCAACTTTGGAATCCTTTCGGGTTAATTATATAATTCTGAGGCTTGTTCTTTTCAGTATATGAAGTACTCTTTCATATATATGACTTCTGTAATATTTTCAGAATTTAGGTTTTTGAGAAAAATAAATAAAGTTTTGTAACTCTTGTACAAAAATTGATTTTGAACAGCTCTATAGATTTACTTGTTTATGCTATGAAGCAATGAATATACTTCAAAAAAGATTCACCATCTGGAATGAAATGTTTTGTGATTTTCTTTTTAAATACTAGCTGAACCTGCGCTCTCTACACAGCGCATCATTCACATATGAGCATGAATCTCCTTGTTATCCCTCACATCTGTACATGTCCCTTTACAGACACAAATGAAAGACGTCTTGATAAAAATTGGTAAGAGATACCATAAAGGGGAGATTTTATCGATTACTTTTTCAATATCTCGCACCGTTTGCAAGATTTGAGCCTACTTCCGGTTGGAGTTTTTAATTCGTGTATGATCAGTGTTTTCTTTCTTCTTGCATGCAGTATGCAATAGGCAAATACATTACACACACAATTAATTATAATGTTAGTGATATATGGTGTTTATTGGGCAAAACACTCCAAACAATAAAGATTCAACTTACTGTTAGAGTGCAGAAATGGTTATCCTTCGTTTTTCATTATAATTTGGTCATGGAACAAAACGCCTGAGATGTATGCAACCTCTGTATACAATTCTGTGGTGTTGGAATGTATAATGTGTAGGATGCTTTAGTTTTTCCTTTTCTAATTTCAACACTTTCAGTGTACCCGTAAAAATGTAATAAAGGAATAATGGCTATGTTTTTTTTTTATTTTAAAAAAAAATTTTCAATTAGAACTGGACAATCTACACAAAATTTGCAATCGATCAGTGAAAACGTCACCTTTCTAGTCTATAGTTTCCGAGATCTCATTGTCGAAAGGATTGGCTACAAACATATAAACGCCCACAAACGTATAGTTTAAAAGAACTCCAAAGATGGCAGCACAATTCATTTGCATTGATTTTGGAAAACGCTTATTAAAATACAAAGGCTTTGAACAATAATTTTAAAACATAAACTTTATTTAAAAAAGAGGTATTTAAATAGTTTATTTAAAGTACACATACTTTAAAAATTTGTGTTTACTAAAGTGAAATCACAAATAACCGTAAATCAAAGGTTTGAAATCCAACTTAAGAACTTGGAGTTCAGGTTCTTTTATTGCTGTTGTAGCATTTTAATAGATAGATGGTGTTCAACAGTGGCTTCTGCTTGGTCAACTTCCATCTGCTATATCTTCATTAGGAAAAAAAAAAGGACTGTATGTATTTCACAGATTCTCTCATAGTTTCACATAGTCAAATTTCAGGAAAATCAGAGACTGTGATTTCCTCTTTTTATTTTTATTGCTTGTCTGGAAATTTATTCAGCCTATTATTATTATTATTATTATTATTATTGAGTTTTCAAACACGTCATTTTATTTAGTTATTTTTGGTTATTTGTAGTTTAAGAGCACCCCTTTTCAGTTTTGAGGTTAAGTGACATAAGAATGTATCTTGATATTCTTAATCTAGAATCTGAATATTCAGTGATCTATTTGTGTGAAAATCAACCGTTATACGAGTTCCCTTGTAGGGGATATGGTGGCTCAGTGGTAAACTACTTACCTTTATTCCTGTTTCGATCTTCGGCCAAGCAAGTTTGTGGTGGGCAACATCATGTCCGCGGGTTTTCTCGATTTATTCCCGTTTTCTCCCATAATCTCATTCCACCAATGCTTCCATCATTAACTTGCATGTAATCCGTCACCCTTTCAAGTAAAGGGTCCAAATGGATGAATCGAGTTGCCGGATGAAACTTAGTGTGCCTGATAGAGGATGTGAAAATATGTGTATATACAAAGTTATAGCGGCTGAGAGCCATAAGAAACGGAGGGGGAGGGGGTCAAAGTTGGTGGGAGAAGGGCTATGCTATGTTATAGAAATACATCACATAAATTGTTGAATCGTAAAAATAGTGAAAGATAGACAATACAAACGCTGGTGTAATGCGCCACTAAAATATACCTGTACCTAGCGCATTACTAGATGTTCGTGAACTACAATTTGGATTTTAATCCGTATCCCAGAATTTTAAATTTGGATTACAATTGGTTTTTGATCTGCATCTCAAGATGTTAAAATTGAAATTACAGAAAATTAATAAATTTTTTCGAAACGAAAAAAGATATATACATGTATTAACATAGTGCTTTAGAAGTTGGTGCTTATTTTTGGAAAATATTGTATTAATCTTCGAAAGCCGAGTTTGAAAGATTAAATTAACATATCAGGTAAAACAGTAAATAATTATAAAATTTCATTGAGAAGAAAGGAATAATTAATAAAATGAATTGCTAAAGTTTAAACTATTCGGGAGAGATTCTTCTCTCTCCCCTATCATCTTTTGCCACCATATTATCTTCCAAATGATTTATTTCGGAATATAAAAATAACCAAGTAATTCCAAATTTCATGTGTAATGTTAAATTCTACGACTATTTGAAATGTCAACTTAGAAGTTTTCTAATAAATTATGCAATAGCATTGATTTACTAGTATATAACTGTCTATCTGAGCATACAGAAACAGAATTGGAATATCTTTAAACTTAATGATTACTGTACAATTTACGGACCAATTGACTCAGAGTAGATAATGTTTGCTTAAAGTGGTAGATATGGAAGCTTCGTAGTATATGTACGTCGGTATATGTTATTTAAAAAATAATAAAATATAATTTGGTATTTATTAACGTATAAAGGAAAACGAAGTATTTGCTGAATGAGTTATTATGAATGTATTAATAAAATGGTAATTGTGTTATTAAGTAAAGAAGAATAAGAAGTTACTAATAAAAAAATAAAGAAAATATATATAAAGGATCGGTCGAATGAAGAATAGTGAATAATAGTAATAACCGTGTACTTCGTTTGCTTCCGAAACATACCTGCGTTTAAAGCATTAAAGGTTTTCTTCCAAATCGAAGAGATATAAATTTGAATATTTAACATTTTAATCTGTATCTTACTGAGTCTGTAAAAGTCCGTTCTCCTTACTGTTCAGAAGAAGGATGCATGATAATAAATACCGAGAAGAATCCAATTAAAATTCTTAATTTTGTCGATAGAATTTGTATCTGTATCATTGATGATAAACCGACTTAACCGAAATTACGTTACTTGAGTTTTAATTATAACTATTATAATTACAGATTGTATATTAAGGTCAATCATTAATACATTTTTTATATACTTTGGTACTACACTATTCATACTTTCACAAACGTTAACTCTCATGTCCCCTAGAATCTGTTCATCTTCTAAGTTTCATTTTCCCTAAGCCATTTGAGCGAGGGTGGCGACTCCGTTGCATCGGGCCAAAGCTTAGCTCAGTTTTCACGAAGGAATCTCGGAGGTTTCATCGTAGGACTGCGCTAACTAAAAGGAAGCTGTTTCAATCGAAGAGAACCTAGGAACTGTTTCGAAGTCATTGAATTGCAAGGAAGTTGGGACCCAAACTAACACCTTATAGACGTCTACTTGCAGAACACGACAGCGTTTAACAGTTAATACAGAGGTTCGTATCCAGCTAAAATCAATATTTAACATCTTGTAAAAACAGTACATTATAGTATTACCGTGTAACTTGGCAACTTCCAACCAGGGATTGAAAATTGATGTGGTGCATAACAGTGTAATACATTACATCTGTTGAACTCAAATAGAAGTTACAAAAGAGAGTATCACACAAGCGTGATAACTTTTATCCAGGAGTACTACAGTGTAAATTTGGCGTACCCAGTCAACAGGATTTTGTTGTGATTATAACGTGAGAAAAAGGGATGATGTGAGAGTAACGTGATAAATTTCTGTGTATAATAAAAGAAAGAAAAAGGTGGTAAATAGATGAAAAGGGAAGAAGAGGAGGCTCTCCTGAGTTATAATGAAATAAGAGAATTATGTCGAAGTGTAGCAGTGATAGCGAAGATGTTTCTTGTGTTTGCTGTGAGATAGAGGACATTATGAAAGCAGCAGACAAAAGGAAAGTGATACAATGTTGTCAATGTAAAGATTGGTATCATTTTCTATGTGTAGGACTTGATGAAGAAATGTTTGAGGAAATGAGTTGTCTATCGGTCGTATGGATGTGTAATTCGTGTAATCAGAAGGAAAAAGAACTAGAGAAAACGAAACATGCAATATCAATGGATAGAGAAATAGTGCAAGAGAAAATTCCTGAAACCATTGCTGAAAACAGTATCGATGAAGAAAATAGAAAAGATGACATGAAAGAAGGATCGAGGAAAAAGAATAAAAATCACGATGAAGAACGAAAGCGAAAATCTAGAAAAAGTGACAAGAGTGAAAGCGAAAAGGAAGAAAGAAGAAGACTAGAGGTTAAAGCATTACCTGAAGAAGAGACCAGTAAAAAGAAAATTAAGAGGACTCGTAGACATACGAAAGATGGAAAAAGAAAGAAAGAACGAAGTGCACAGAGTAATAGTGATTCAGACAAGGATAGAAGCCAAGCTGTCGGAAGTGAAGAAGTAATTAAGATAATTGAAAGAAAGAAAAAGAAAAATGCTGAGAAGGAAAAAGCAGAGAGAACCGAATTTGAATCAAATGGAAGGAAATTTCAAATGGAAGATGATGAGACTGTGTCACCGAAAGAATTGATGGAAAATATGAAGAAACATTGTTCCCAACTGCAAGAAAATTTTAAAAACAACGTACAATCAAGTATTGAGTCTACTTTCACAAAATTTTCTGCTTTTATGGATTCCAAGATGGAGGAATTTAAAAAGGAGATAATGGGTTTTAAGGAAGATTTGCGCAAAGAGATAGATAATCGTTTCTGCCGAATGGAAGTCGAAATACAAAAGGTGAAAAAGAGAGAAGTTGAAAAAGAAGTAAGGATAGAAGAAATAGAAGCTAGAATAGAGGTTATAACACAAAACCAAGAGGAATTGGTGCAAAAATCTTCAATAATAGAGTCTGAACAGAATCAACAGAGAGATCAGCTTGATCGGACTAGTTTAAAGCTATTAAAATGGGAAGGAGAAATCGACAGACGAGTAAAAACCTTGGAAGAAAATTTTCTGGGATTAACTCTGATGGAGAATAAAGATGAAACTCGAAGAAAAGGAACAATTTTAAGTACTCCTATTACTACTAGTACGGTAACGGGATACACTACGTCAGTGGTAACGACCATCAGTCAGTCTAATTCTACACAGAGACTTCAACCGGTTAATATGACTTTACAAAGTGATATAAGAGTGCCTTGGCCTATTGGATTAACGTCGAAGGAAACTGTTACCAATGAAGAAAATCTCAGAACTTCTAATACAGTGGATGGTGCGATTTCTAGTGCAATAGAAGAAAAACAAAACCAAGAGAAATCGGAAGGAGTACTGAAGTTAACTGGATTAGTAAATGAATCATTAAACCAGATCCGATATAGTGATTTACGAGACTTGCCAAAATTTGATGGTCAATACAATGGAGCGGCTAAAGCTTTGTTACATGAATTTATCCAGACTATCAGCTTATTTAAATTAACGGATGCTGAGAAGCTGATATTAGCCTCTAGATGTTTAATTAAAACTGCAGGGACGTGGTTTAGGAGTATCCAGCATCACGTGAAGACTTTCGATGACTTTGTTAATTATTTCCAGAAACAATATCTCTCAGAGCGACTAGAGCGAGCCCAAAAACGTCAACTACAGCTCATGCGCTACGACAGAAATAAACACCAAACTTTGTCGGATTTTGCTTGGAATCTCGTTGAAAGATACCAAAGGATATGTAGTAAAACCGATGAAAGAGAGCTAATAGATATTTTGTTAAATAGTTTACCAAATCACGAAGCTCAAATTTTGAGGAGTACTCCAAACAAAAATGTGGATGATCTAATGTTAAAAATAATGGAGATACAAGAATATAACGAATCAAATATGGGGACTAGTACAATGGATTCTAGGGTCAACTATCGGAAGCAGTTCCCTAGACCTCAAGTAAATTTTGTAAGAAAATCGAAAGCGGATTTTGGGGTCCAGACTGAATTATACAATTCCGAATCGACGGTAAATTTAGTGAATGATAATCCTATGTCACCTGGTAATGAAACTGTTAAAAACCGAGGAAACTTTAGAAATGGATATAGGCGAAGATCTTGGAGATTTCCTGGATATTGTCCACCGCCTACATGGTATCAAAATAACCCTTACTATTGGAAGGACTGTAATTGTCGACCATCAGGAGTATCCAGTCGTTTAAATATGATGAATCGGAATAATGTGTCTCTTGGAACTACTGTAACATCTGAAGCAGTAACTCCGAACACCGCTTCTATACAGTCGATACCGGGAAAATAGTACCGCGGTCTGTTGATATGGGGGTCAAGGACTGCGAAGTTAGCAATTCCCCTACTAATACAAAAGATAGGTGTTCATCTTATGATATCTTCCAAATTTATGGTTATTTTATTTTCAAAGATGATCCGAATCTCTTTAAATATGAGGAAATAAAGAAGGCTCAAGATAGTGATTCATATTGGCAAAAGTTAAAAAGAAAGTTAGAACAAGATGAAAATTATTCATATATAAAAGTGCATAATTCAGTGATATTTGTTAAAAATGTTAAAAAGGGAAGCTGGTTGTTGGTAATACCCAAAGCTATGGCCACAAAACTAGTGCAGAGAATACATGAAAAGGGACATTTTGGGCAGAAGAAATGTCTGGCATTTTGTAGAGCTTTATTTCATTGGCCTACTCTTAAGAAGGATATGATAACATGTATAAGAAACTGTTTACAATGTGCAGCCACTAAACACTCAAACAGGAAAATATCTTTGGAAAAATTCCATATAACAGCAAATTATATACATGAAAAGTTATGTATAGATTTGGAAGGAAAGTTACCAAACAGTTGTGGTTATCATTTTATTCTCTCGGTGGTGGATGTATATTCTAGATTTGTTACTTTTTACCCCTTACGTCATGCTAGTGTTAATGAAATAATACGAATATTAGAGAAACAGTACTTTCATATTTTGCCATACCCTAATATTATCGTTAGTGATCAAGGTCCACAGTTCCTGTCCGCTAAGTGGAAAAATTTCTGTAAGGAGCACAAAATAAGGCATAATCCAACTTCACCATATAATCCTCGAGGAAATGGAATCGTTGAAAGGAAACATAGAGACCTTAACAGATTAATTCGGGCTTATTGTGCTGAACAACAATATCAGTGGAGTAGAAAATTAAAATGGATCCAAGACTTACTAAATTACTCAATGGATACTACTACAAATCAAATACCGACTGAATTATTTTTGTCATATTCGTCAATAGATTCGTTTAAAACATCTTACAATTGGCCTACGGAATTATATCCCATGAATTCCATTGATAGGATATTAATGATTCATAACCCAGTATTACCGAAACCAACGTCATCACTTTGTAATAAGAATTCTCGAGCTATTATTTTGAAAGAAGGAGATTTAGTCATGAAACGGACTCATTATTTGTCTTCAACAATAAAGAATGAAGCTGCTAAATATTTACCCTCATATGTTGGACCTTATCGGATTACTAAAATATTACGGAACTGTGCAGTATTAGAAACGCTAAATCATTCTAATATCGGAACGCAAAATTTTAGAAATCTAAAATTATACAATTGTACGGAGGAAGAGAAGCAGAGACTTCTAAGTAAATATGATTCAGAGAGAGAAAACCAAAGACAGATACAACATATAAGAAGGACCAGACCCTTATCCCTTAGCACACAATATCGCATCGACGTATATCTATCCATCTGTGAACCTGATTTTACTTTCTGACTTAAACATTTGAGACAGCTTTCTATTAATCAATATCTATTGAATTATGTAACATATTGATAAGCATTATATTTTCTTACGTATCAATTGAATGCGATGATCCTTCTCGGCGATCATATGATTATCTTTGACTCTAGAATCAGTTACAATGTCTTTTGGAGTACATATTTTTCAGATGCTTTTAAATTCAAAAATGAAAATAAACTCAGTATTTCATAAAATGATTTTACGCACTTATGAGTGCCAATGCTCCTTACACTTGAAGCCATGGTCTCAACAATAATGAAATTACAATTTCGCCAGAATGAGTTGTCTTGTGGCATGATTACCATGCTTAGCATTCTCATTTTCGCTACGGAAAACCCGGAATCAATCCTGGTGGAAGTATATTTGGTTCAGATTCCACGTTAAGCTGTAGCCCCTTAGATCCATATTCCATATAGCCTCGATGCCAAAAAAGAAACGTGAAATTCTAAAAAATTCACGATATGCGATTGTCGACAGATATCTAAGTATTTTGAGAACACTCAATCTATTTGGCGACGTCTATAATGATAAAATTAAACCAGTATGTAATTCATTCTGACGAATCAAGATATATCAAAAGTTGTTCTTTAGTACTACTACTATTTCTGTCTATGTCCTGCTGTTTGACGCCTTTAAAGCAATTTATGTGTTATTCCCTTTTGGGAAATATTTAGACACTTCAATTAAATGTAAGCTCGGAAACCTGCAATATTTTAACGTGACACTAATTTTTATATGACAATTTTTAACAGTCTAGAATTGTGCTGCTACAAATCTTTTTATTTATGGGTTCTGTATGTTATTTAATTCAATGTTTTGTTCTTTTCCTTTAAATATTTGTTCTTGTCTTGTTTGTTTGTTTGTTTCTGTATTTTTCACATTTCTATTTCTCTGTAATTTATATGATCATGTTCTATACTTGTATATTATGATGGTATATAACTGATATCTATTTACATCTGTAGCTACATACGGTATTATCATTTATATGGAATACCAATACGTGGATTTTGAATGTGTCTCATTTCTCTATATTCTAACATCTTTTGTATAATTGCCCATTTCTAAATTTCTTTCTTTTTTTCTGTAATTGTTGCATATTATTGATAGGATATCCACTTATTTTTACTTCAAAGAAAACAGCGAATCATAACAACGTATTTGGTACCTAAAAATTGTATCAATTTGTGTATAAAATTTATCTAACTGGTCTCTAATTGAAAATTTAATCTGTTAACAATCCCACAAGTGTGTAATCTGAGACTTTCTTTTCCATGCTGATTGTGAAGTGGCAAACGTTTTTGCTAGTCCTCGTCCAGAATGCTACCACGAGCTGAGATTTGTCAAAATGTACTGAATGTTATTTCACAGAATAACAAATGCAGTATTAGCCATCAACTTTAATATTAATGCAATAACATCAAAACCATACTCGATGCATAATGCTAATTTGATCCGTCATTTACTCACTTTAATGTCTTACTTTACAATATCTTAATGTTTATCAAACCGTTAGATAATCGAGCCATAATGACTCGTGAAAGAGCGCTTATTTCTGATCCCTGGTACGATACCTGATCGTGCAAATGGGCTTTGTGGAGAACTGACACGGTGTGTGTGTGATTTCTAGAGGTTCTCCCGTTTCCTCCCACTTTCTTCATTTCACTATTTTGTTTATCATCATCACTGTCTCTTAGCCTCGGAACGTAATCGTGGGACACTAAACCGAAAATAAATAATCACTCGAAAAATCGACGAACTGAACCCCGTAAATTCGAATATAATACAATACTTACAATTTAATATATTGATGCTTATATAAATAAATACGTGTGTTTACTACACATGTAATTTATTTGTATTCGAAAATTAAAATAAATTACTGAATTATGCTGTAGTTCAATCTCATCTACTTCTAACTATAATGGCAGAATCTACGTCGCATACGAATTTTGTATTTTATGTTATTATGAATTATTTTACTGATTATTCTGGATTATGATATGAAATAGTCAATTTGACTTTGTATTTGATTCGTCAAATTTAACTATTTTAGCAGTTGTTTTTTGTTCCTGAGAGGAGTCTAGTAATTTGGATTTCGCACTTTTCAAAATCTAAAGCAAAGGAGATAAATACAATAAGGACTTAATCTGGATGAACCTAAATTGTTTTCATTGTTGCGATGTGTGAAAGCGTGCGTGATCAGGACAGGCTCATTTAGAAGTAATTGGTTCAATGTATCAACAATGACAATTACAATTTGATTTTCACGTAATACATAATAGGTACACAACTAAATACCGATAAATTCAACTAATCATATCAGGATTCCTGAATCCTTCAATGGTAATTCTGAACTAAATAATAGGGGGAGGAAGAAAGGAAAGAAACAGAGTGCAAAACTTTTGTCTAGTTTTAGCCTTCCATAATACAAAAATGTTCCCGTACTCCAGTATTACTCTTACACAAAAGCAGATCCGAACTGTACAAACTGACACCGATTCATATCTGAAAACACTGTTCTGTGGCAGTAAATGATTGAAGGTTTTTCTTCTCTTCTTAATGTTCCTTAAGATCTGTACGAATATCTAGAAAGGTGGAATAGATAACGGATTTAAATAGTACTAATTCACTAAGTATAGTATCATCACTGAGACATTTCCTCAAATGTGTATCTGTTAGCTTTTATCTATAAGTGAGAAGTCCCAAGAGCTAGATATGCTTTCAAACAGGCTTTCTACTGATTTTCTTCAGTCGCGTTGAGATTTGTTTCCATTTAGATTGTCTGAATGAAATATTTTTTCTTCTCCAATTCTAAACAATGAAATTAACATAGCTGCTATAATTAATTAAGTGCATTATGTTTTTTTTTTCTAAATTCAACAACAGGATATTACTGATTCTTATCAGTAACTAAATACGAAAGAAAAATGCGTTATATGAATTTGAATAAGTAAACTGTGCTTCACTGTATCAACAGGTTCCTCCGCGGCTTTTGACTCGAAACGGAAAAAGTAACCTTCTTGTTGGGAAGGAAGGGGTGTCTCGCATAAACACCCGATTGTTTGAGAAAATAACGGACTTTTTATTTGAAATAAATTTTCTTCTTCAATTACCACCTTTGCTTCTCTGTACTGGGTATTGCAATTAAAAGATTGTCTTTGCAACATACAGTACTTGTGAGTAATACGTTCAATCCGGTTGGTTATCTTTATATGTTTTCAGACATTGGTTTTAAATTATTTGTCTGCAAATATGTTATGCAACACTGGCTATCAGTGGTGTAGTTTGCTTACCTCAACTACCGTAGAAGTGCCTGAAAGTTATACATCTTGTTATATTTCCTTGAGTTGCATAAATTCAAATTAACAAGAACAAATGAATAAATGCATAAATTAACAAGAAAAAATGAACAGCAAACAAGAAAATATGAACGAAGATACAGATATAGAACTAACAGTGTTTGGTTATAAAATTACGCTTAGACTTTGTACTCTGTTCGGTAAACATTTTACTTCAAATTTCAGATGTTCCATTAAAAGAACTAAATATGAGTTCAATTTGCAAATTTACGGCCATGATCGCCATTTTGGGTATTGCAAGAGTTTAACACAATGTAAAGTTCATTGTTTACAGAATTTCTCCTATTTTTGCTGTTATATCGGGAGCATATATATAAGATTCAGTCATAATTTTGCAATATTTCCACAATCTAGACTGCAGGCGCGTGTATACGCCGTGATCAACCGTAAGTACGTGGTCAAACTGGCCAAAGATGTAGTGTGGGAAGCGGACTATTTAATACGACGGTCGCCATTCCATCAGTACTTTCAATCAGTTTTCAGTGGCAGTGACGATGAATGTTCAACTACTTTTAATACTTAAACTGTTCGAACTCGGCGTAACACTTTTACAGCAACCCAGAACATTTGCCATGCGAAAGGGAGGTGCAATGAACAACAACAACACGAACTCGTTGGTTCCAGAAATTTCGTGCAAGTTATAAAAATATCCAAGACCAGCTCAGGGTAACATTCTGAGGCCATACGACACGCCACTGGGGATAATCATCCACTAGAATACGACAATTTGTCAAGCCAACTCGACATGTCCCAGTCCACTGCAGTGCATAACCTTCGCCAACTGGAGGAAACAATCAGGAGTTACCGCATTGTGTCGTATGAGTTGATCTCAACTCAGGTCGAGGAGATTGAATGCGTGCCCACAACTGTTGCAAAATCCGTGTGTTGTGCGTCTCCTGAAATGGATTATCACATGCGACAAAAAAAGTTTTTTCCGAAATCCAAATGTGCAAAAACAGTGGTCTAAAAAGAGACAACTTCTAGAACCGGTCGTCGAACAGGGTCGTTTGGAGCACAAAGTCAAGCTGTGTATATGGTGGAACTACGAGGGAATAATTCACTTCGAGCGCGTTTCCAACGGTCGTACTATGACTGTCAATCTTTATTTCGAACAGTTGGTACGGATGTATGCTGCATTATGCCAAAAATATCCTCTATTGGTGGACCAGATGCACGCCCTCCTGCCATAGAATGATGCAAAATCACATACGGCCCGAAAAAACGCAGAAAAAAATCAGGAACTTGACAGTATCGAATTGATGTCATACCCGTCATATAGTCCTGATCTTGCCCGCTTCGGCTCTGTTTCGGTCCATGGTGCACTTCCTGAAATCAGGATACCGGTACCACTTGCAGGAATGGAAACAGAAATTATGATTTCTTTGCCTCTAAGAACAAGACTTAATATTGACATGAAATCGAAGAACTGGCAGGAAAGGTGACTGCAGATAGTCCAACACTAGAGCTATATTTTGACTGCTAACCTAGTTTCATTGTACTGTAATAAATACAGGTATGGTGCGTACTAGAATAATGTAGAACTTTTGACTTAACCTTCTGTTTAGATTATGAATATACTTAACTTTTAGTTTATGTATAAATTGTAAATGATAATTCTGTGGCAAAAATTTTAACCATTATATTTTTAATATAGTTATTGCTATCACTATTAATCCTTTTACTATAAGAGCTCTACAAACAATTCGTTAGAACTAGAACACCCAGCATCCATTTACATTCCCTTCATTCCTATCAAATGACTTTTTGATTTTTATTACGTTTTCTTTCTTCAGAATACAATAATTAAAATTTTGTTTTTTCGTGGTATAATAGGAAAAGAAAAGTTGAAAGCACTGTTATTTGTTCAATAAAATTGCCATGTTCTTTAAAAAAAAAAAAAAAATCTTAAAAAGTAAAACTATCTCTCGAGACCCCATCCTTCCGCTACCTCTACGAGGATTACGCCAAGGACTTGGAGAACTGTTATCGTAAAATATTCGTTTCAGCTTAAGTGTAATTTTATAGCTTCAATTTTGACGAGTCTACTTGCCAGACATTTGCCCAATATTCGTAGGAGGAACGGTACGTTTGAGGTAGAATCAGACGTCAATTCATCCTAAAGTTTGATTTAAACTCTGAGCAAAACAATACGATTATTGTAAGAAATTATTAAAGTTGTGTAGAAAGCAGGTTCGTGTAATGACATTTTCTTCTATTTGAAAGTATGTTTTGATACCAATGGTAATTATGAAAGTTGGCATGTTTCGACAAAGTCTGTCAATGAGCCGCCACGAAGTACAAGGCCTACAACAGCAGTGAATCTAGAACATACATGTTGTGAAAAAGTTTGTCTGAAAAATCCAAAATTAAGCTATCAGGAGTTAGTAAAAGATCTGGAAACTGGATTGGCAGTTAAACGAGATGCTAGCTTTAATAGAAATTTTAGTTAGCTTTTTCCCCCCTTCTATCAAAAAAGTTGTTATCACACCTGTTTAAGAGACGAAAAAACAAACAAAAAAGATAGATTGGTGCAAGTTAATCCTGGACAAGTGTCTGTCAAGTAGTCAATGGAACGTCAACACCCTCCGTATTCGCCGGACTTGGCACAATGCGACTCCTTTCGTTTTAAGAGTTAAGATTGGCGTTACAGGCATGGGAGGGGAGAGGGGTACTTTAGTGCTTAAAAGAGTTTTGTGAGATTCGGGCTGTTGTTAGGTTTATCACTGTTAAATTTCTGCCGTGGTCCTGCTTTTGGACAAGACAACTGCCACCCACAGAACATCTTCTAGAACATAAATAATGTCTAACCCACACCATACACCTATTCATGTCACAGATGACAGGAGGTAAGTGTCGTACTGTAAACGATTTCTATTGTTATTGTCTTCAATCCATGGTTTCCTTATATACTTTACTCTCAACACAGGATTTGACATTATGAACCTAAAATGACAACTCGCAACCATTTTTTATATAATTTTTGGCTTATTTTATATTTTTGTGCACATTTTGTCCAATCTGCTCCACAAAACATAGTAACAGTTGAAATGAGTCAATATTTTCAAGAACCAGTCGATAAACTGTGAGCAAACAATACTTGTTAACTGTGTTGGAAATATTGTGTTTTATGGATAAGAACTTTTACTTTTACTATTGTATTTTTAGTGATACATGTTGATGTGACGTAGTCATAAAAGTCAATCTTTTAACTTCCACGAAGATGCCACAATCAAGAGTATGAAAACTAAATATTCTAAACGCAGACTATACCCTGATTTAATTTCTGTCTGTTCCTCATATTTCCACGGACAACCATTATTTGAGAACGGCACTGCCAATAACAACATCAAGAGTAACTTATAAACTGTTACAGCTTCAGCTCCCTTATACCTACCCACTAGCTTTTAGAGCTGAACGAACAGTTGTAGTGTACAATCGAATGCCACTGTACAACTAACAAGAGAGGGCGAAAATTAAAGAGAGCCTCAGTGTTACATCTGTAACCGACTCACATGTTTACTAATATGGTGGTGTTTATCTTGCAGAGATAAAATAATTTATTTTGTTCTCAATATTTTAGGTGTTTTAAACGTGATACACAATTGTAGGTATAATCGAACTATCGTTTTAATGGTTTTGCAAGAAAAGAAAGGCATGAAAATCTTAGTAAAGTAACGAAAGTTAATATGGATATTTTTGCCCTCGCAGTATGACTACTATATTTGTTACAAGTCAATAAATCAGAAAAAGTTGTTAAAAGTTTTAAAAAAAAGTTTAGAAAAATTAACTGATAAATTCACGTAATCAGACAAATGAAGGAAATATGTTACCAAGTTTTGGTAAAATAAAAACAATAATAGAATTTTGGTTTGTTGCGTTTTACATCCTCTTGCAGCAAAAAGGCTGTAAGAGACGTGACAAAATAGCATTTCCCACTACAGCAGCTCAATTTCCATCGCGAATCGAATCTGAAACTTCCGTATCGAAAGCAGAGAACAAGGTTCTGTTAGAGGAGAACACAAACAAAAAATGGAAGCCGCTTGAATCAAGCCTTTACTGCAAAGACAGCTCCGGATTAAATGCTAGTAAAGTATAGGAAGATAGTCAAAAGTAACGCACAATCCACTGTAGCTCGGTAATGGTAAGCATTGATTCTTTACCTCATGAATTGTTTTTATTTTTATTTCCTGTTATTGCAGGACGCCACCTTGGATAATCAACGCGACACTCTACTACGCCAATATGCAGTAATCGAATTCCTCCACGAATCCGGAGAGAACAAAGCAACATTAATTCACAGTAAGCTGTTCCCTCTATGGGGACAAAACAATGAATCCAAGTAATGTTTGCCAGTGGCTTCAGAGGTTTTGGTGTGGTGATTGTAACATCCAGGACCAGCCACGGTCAGGTAAACCGTCAATCGTCACAACTGATAAAAATGCATCAGTCATTCGGAATCTCATCCAAAAAAAACAAGTACATCACCATGAGATAGATCATGGACCACACATGTATGGCAAAAGGATCGAAAAGGGAAAATTTTGTGCTTACTGGGTTCCACCGTTGCTGTCAAGATGTTGCAAATCAGGATGAACGTATGCAATGATCTTCTGCGAAATTTATTTGGAGATTGTCCAGAATGTTTTCACAGTCATTATGTGTGATGAAACCCGGCTGATTCATTTCGAACATAAAAACAAAAGGCAGTCGATGGAGTGAAGGCATTGAGAAGATGAGGGCACCGTTTTGGGAAGAGGTGGGCGGTTTTCATGGACTTTCTCAAACATGAGTCATTACTAAACGAAAATACTTTTCATCCTTGAACAATCTGCAGCGTACCTTACAAACAAAGAGGCCAGAGTTACACGTAAAGGACACCGAAGTGACTGATAATAACGCACGATCGCATGCTGCACACATGACAGTTCAGAAGATTGGACAAATGAAACGGATAACGGAATCATAAAATACATACAGTCGGATTTTTATCTGCTTGGAGAACTGAAGGCACATCTACGTGGGAAAACAGTATCGAGATGACGAGCTCGTTACGTATTTGGAAGAGTTGTGTATTGACCAACCTTAAAGAGTTGTACGAACGTGCATCAGTATCATGTACACAAATATGGCTGCAGTGCAGCGAAGCAAATGGATCATACACTGAGTGATATTTCCAAATGATCAACGTTTCTATTTGCAAAATTTAATTCCTCTACTGATTACCACTAATTATCGAGGCATCTCCCTTCTGTCAATATATAAAATCTTCTCGAACATTCTACTAGCAAGATTGTCCAATACACAAATGAAATTACTGGAGATTGTCAGTGCTAATTTAGGCGAAATCGATCAACTATCTACCAGATAGTTACCATTTGACAAATACTCGAAAAGGAATACAAGATTCCGGTACATCAATTGTTTACTGATTTAGAAAGGCCTACGACCCGATTAAGAGGAAAGCATTGTACATTCTTACAGAATTTGGAATACCGAAAATGCTAATTAGATTAATTAAGATGTGTTCAAATGAATTTAAAAGTGAAGTCCGAGAAGGAAATCTCTTGTCCAAGAGATTTCACGTCAAGAATGGCCTGAAACAAGATGAGTTGCAGCCGTTATAATTCAACTTTGTTCTGGAGTACGCTATAAGAAAAATCAAATATAGTAAGCAGAGCCTAGAGTTGAATGGTATTCATCAGGTTATGGCGTATTTGACGATGTAAATCTGATAAGGGATATGACAATCGAAAAGAAATGCAGAAGTTTTATTAAAGGCTTGCAGGGACATGGGTCGAAAAATAATGCAGAGAAAAGTAAATAAATGGAAGTTCGCCAGGATCATAATACTGCAGATTATGGATGCGTCAAAATATCAAATAATACAAAGTGGATACTTTAAAATCTCTGGGGTCAATAGAGACAGATCAAAACCATATCCACGAAGAAATTAAATGTCGACTGAAAGCAGGGCATTCGTATTGGAGTTCAAAATCTTTTGTCGTAGCGAATTCTGTTGAATATGAAACTTAAAATATATAATATAAAACGATAATCATGCCTGTTGCGCTGTATGGTTGCGAAACATGGTCGCTTACTCTGAGGAAAGAACGCAGACAAAGTATTTGAGAATAAAATCCTGGCACAAATATTCAGACCCAAGAGGAACGGAAATGAGGAGTAGCAGAAACTGCATAACTTATACCGTTTACCAGACATTATTAGGATCATTGAATCTCGGAGGCTCAGGAGGACAGGTCATATAGTCAGAAAGGAAAAAACTAGGAACGCTTTTAAAGTCTTAACTGGAAGTACACTCAGAAAACGACTATTAGGAAGACCTAGGCGCGGCTGAGAGGATAATACTAAGATGGATCTCGCAGAAATAGGAATACCAAGTACAAACTGGATACAGTTCGCTAAGGGTAGAAGTCAGTGGAGAGCTTTTGTGAACGCAACATTGAACCTCTGGGTTTCACAGGCCATAAAGAAAGTAAGCTAGTGTTTACCACTGCTACCACTGCCAGCTACAAGGTATTGTGCGCTACTTCTTGACCGACCTTTACAGACATTTTATCGTTTATTTAATAATAATAATAATAATAATAATAAACTGCAGTTACGAAGAATCAACGTGATACATTGCATAATGCTGTTGTTTCTGTAGTTAGATTTACAAAAATTCATGAAAACAAAGAGGTGAAAGAAGTAATTCCAAATCTTAAGCCTATCAATGAAGGATTCAAGGCTCGTGATATAATAAATTATATGCCATCTAGAGGAGAGGATTACTACGTATGGATAAAGAGCCTCGGGAATACGTTTGGTAGGAAGTCATTTAATTTAACGTTACAGAACTGTTTGGAATGAATAACAAACTTTTAAAACCTGATTAATGAAAAACTGATTTTATAAATTGTACTATAGAGGAGCCAGCAAGAAAAAAAGTCTCTGACAGACAGCCTGCAGCGGTGTTGCCACTACTGACATGTCAAGACTTTTTCGGTGCATCTATAACGGCAATTTAATTAATGGTGTAAGACGGAGTGACTGCGGTTGGTAACACTAGCACCAAAGTAGAGCTTGTATTTTCTTCCACATGTGGTAAGAAACTTCAGAGACCATCTTTTGTTGGCCCTGCTATATCGTGTTTTTTTTTTTTCTTGGATAAAATAAGGAAATGGGTTGAGGACTTAGTTTTTATAGATTCTGTAGTAGTAGTTCCCTCGTGCCGAATAGTTTTAGCCTTGTCCCATTTTTTCATTTTATCCCACAAAAGGAAAACTTTTTAGCGTATTTTAAAGTTCTTGTTACTATTTATTATTTATATTCAATATGCTGCGAGCAATTCTTTACTCCTAACTTTTTTAACGTGAAAATACTATAAGATTTCAATATATGAACACAAGATTCTCAACAGCTCATTCAAAAGTTTTTGCAAAAGATTATTATACTTTGTTATTATATATACACACCGACACACATTGGACGAAATGCACAATCTAGCTGTGCAAAAGTACAAAATGAAGTTGCTTGGAATTGCACCCACTGTACCTGTAATAAGTCACATAGAGTCACAGATAACAGGAACAACAGTAGAAAAAAATATTACGTTCTGTAGGGAAATGGGTTTGCACTATAAAAGGCGGGTTGTGATACAGTAGAAGGTATTACTAATAGTAATCACATTTCCAGGGTCAAAGTTAACCCATCATGCTCAACGTTTGCTTGACTGTTACAAGTCAAGAACTGCATTTGCTGCTGTAGGAATGTAGTGTGATTGAAATACTAATTGACTGAAAAATTAAACGAGTTTACCACAAGTAGCACGCGTATAATATCGGAAGTTGCTGTTCGTATAAAAAAGTATGTGATATTGAATTTTATGGAAAATAGTAAAGATATCCACCTATGTTCACCTCGAAATATGTTTATGTGCAATACATGAATATTCTTGTAAGCAAGAATAGTGATCTTAGCTGCAGCAAACTGCAATGTGAAGATGTGTCTAATCATTTCACATACGATGTCTACATCCCAGAGAGAGCTGTTTCAAATTTGGCGTGACGAAAGAACCCTAACTACCAAAAATGCAGCAGTTGCAACATTGTCTTCCAGTCCCAGTCTGCTCCAGACATATGTTGCAACTGCAGCATTTTTGGTAGTTAGGGTTCTTTCGTCACGCCAAATTTGAAACAGCTCTCTCTGGAATATACACATCGTATATGAAATGATTAAACACATCATCACATTGCAGTTTGCTGCAGCTAAGATCACTATTCTTGCATACAAGAATATTCATGTATTGCACATAAACATATTTCGAGGTGAATATAGGTGGATATCTTTACTATTTCCCATTAAAATTCAATATCACATACTTTTTTATACGAACAGCAACTTCCGATATTATAAGCGTGCTACTTGTGGTAAATTCATTTAATTTTTCAGTCAATTTCTATTCCAATCACAGTACATCCCTGCAGCAGCAATTCTCGATTCCCACCAGTCGAGCAAACATTGAGTACGATGGGTTAACATTTACCCTCTAAATCTGACCACTATTAGTAATACCTTCTACTGTATCACAACCCGCCTTTTACAGTGAAAACCCATTTCCCTACACAACGTAATATTTTTATCTACTGTTGTTCCTGTTATCTGTGGTTTGTTTGTGACTCATTACAGGTACAATGGGTGCAATTCCAAGCAACTTCATCTTAGACTTTTACACAACTAGATTGTGCATTTCGTCCACTGTGCGACAGGAGCAAATCGTATGACACACTGCTATGTCACCAGATAACCCAACACACAAATGTGTTTTTTGAAATGGCACTACGTGCGATTATTAGATTTCAAATCTACATATTGAATGAGAAGTTGCAGTACAACATTTATTCATGTTACGAACTAAAAACGCTAGAGTACCACAAACATCCAAATTTGAAGACCTCTACAACAGTTATAACGCAAGTGAGATGGACAGGGGTGAGATAACGGAAGTACACCTGAAGTATCTTAGTGTAAAATACTATGATCTTGATAATGACGTATTTCGAATAAACTGAGTAAAGTTACAAGGGATTGAAAATTAAACTTTTAAAAGAAGGCTCCAGTTAAAAAAAACTGCTTAGATGAGTATAACATTCAATCACGAAGATGGTTTTCAATAGACATAATCATAATACCGTTTACAGCAATTTAATATCTCATACCGTTAAGGAGATATTAAAAACATGGTAGACTGACCTTAAAATTACGTACTTGTGGGAAATGTTTAACAAGAATTTTAGGAAAACCAAATATGAATCAAAAGATTTTGATCGCGGCCAATAATTAGTTTTTGGATCAGGGGCCACAACATTTTTGAACGGCCCCTAAATCAAGTTTCTACGGAATAAGCACATCATACTGAGTTAACTGATAGTTACACTATATGTAATTCTCCAGTTAGTTCGGCTACACTATATGTAGTTCTTCAGATATAAGGCCTGCAAGAAATTTTTTTATTGAAATATAATAAATCTTTTGATCCGAAAACATTGTTCATTCAGTTTTAGGTAGCTGTAATTACGAGTTCTAACAATTATGTAATTTTAAGCGCAATGTTTTATGCTTATCGTATCTCCAAGACGATATAAAATACCACATTACTGTAAATGGTTATGATCTTTACGTGTATTCACTATCTACACAAAGGGATGTGATACTTCTCAAAGCTCTTTTTCGGAATAAGGTCTTTTTAGAAAAGTTGAATTTTGAATCCCTTGCAACTTTAATTTTACATATTTGAAATGTTTCATATCATGATCATAGGAATCTGCGAATATATTTCAATTTCTGCGCCTATGTTAGTGAAAAGATCAGAAGTTTACAATTCTTGTAAACATTATTGTTTAATGATGTCTTGTAATGTGTAATTATCCTTTTGGACCGAATAATCACAGAACAAAATAGTATTTCTCTGAATTTGTTTTTAAAACCCCATTTTAACTCTGCAATGCCAATTTAATTTTATGCGAGTTTGTTTCAGGTAGTTTATTCTACTTTCTCAAGGACTTTTTATCTTCATTCCACCTTTACGTTTTGAAGAAAAACGCTCATGCCTTATGAGTACTGAGATTTAAAAGAATAGCGATTTTGTCTGAAATTATTTGACGAATAATATTACCAATTTTACATTTTGGGTTAGAAACTGCAGTTGAGGGGGCCTTAAGTAAGTACTGTTTTCAATTAATGTCCTACTTTGTGCCTGCATGACTCCTATTCCATTTCCGGATTTTTTTTCCGAATTCCGGAATTTTCCTATTTTACTTTCCGGATTCTGGAAGTAAATATTCCGGAATTGGCTATCCTTAATTATATATGATTTACAAAATTATAAACAAGGCATTTAACATTGTTAGAAACTATTTTTGAAATGTCATAGAACAACTTGCATATATTTATTATCTCAAAATCTTTGAATACGGAGATACTGTGAATGTGATATTTTATATCCGTGCAAACCTCTAATCATAGTATTCGACCCTACATTACTTTTGATGTAAGCTTCCCCTTCTGTCTCACTTGCGTAATTACTGTCGTAAAGATGTTTGTGATACTATAACGTTCTTAGTATGTAATACTCAATAATAAATGTGAGATAGGAAGGTCTCGTTTAACATGTAGATGTAATAATCTGACACAGGACAATTGAAAAATAAATAAAACTGTTAGATTAGTACACGGTTAGTTTGGTCTCACTGTCGAGTATGTCAAATGATTTTCCCATCGATTTTAATATTGAACAAAATTCCAGAATTTTAAAGTATTATTTTAAAAATTAAAGAGTGTTTCAAGATAAATGGTCCACCCTATATACCCAACCCACATTATCAAGCCATAGCAAAAACCAACGTTAATTTCAAACGGCTGAAAGAATACTTGCAGAAGGCAATAGTTTCTAACTTTTTCGTTAAAGGCGCCTCATAAAGGTCTCCAACCAGCACTGAACCACTGTCATCTAGATAAGTAATTCTCAATTAACTGATGTTGTCTACTCATATACACAATCTAAATATATTTATAATAATGTAATTGATTTTACAGTAAACAAGCTAGAAAAAAAAAATGAAAATACTGTGTTGTCAGCGGAGTGACAGATCTTAATAATTTTCAAGACGATAATGCATTGATGGAGACAGATCAAAAGGTATACTTAGTCCCTCCAGACAGTGATTAATAAGTACCTAGTAGCGAGGCTTACACCTCTGACCTTTTTCTACATCTAGTGCAAGCATCTCCTTAGTAGAATACATTTATAGGGGAAACGTATCATCAAATCTCAAAAAGGAACGATGTACTTAATTTGTGAAGATGATCATTATTATGGTTTCGTTTCTGTAATAAATACATTTTTGCAACGAGTAATATGATTTGATTAATACATAAACAATAACGCAAGGTAGCACAACCTTAAATCTATGGCAACAAGCAAAAACTGATTTGCTTTAGTTCGTAGTTTTAATAAGTGCGTGCGGAAGGTTTATGTTTAAACGCTATGTTAACAGTAGGAAATTGTTCTGTTACTTTTGAGATGGTTCATGTTACAAGCACAAGGAATTCTATTCTCTGAATAGTGACACAAATTTTGAATCGTGTGAAATCATATGAAGTTCTAGTTTGCATCTATTTCATGGATTCTTTTACCTTCTTAAGCACCCATTTAATTATTTGCTACTATAAATATCTCCATTACTCTCCTGCTGATCTGATGGCTAGCCCCGAGATTTTGGTGGGTGAGCTTTAAAATTTCAAAGGATTACGGTGACTCGGATTCCATCTTAAACTGTACATCCATTTCTCATATAGCTTCAGTGCTGAAAGTGATGATGAACTCTAATACAATTAACCAAGAATCTCCATTATATATATATCGGCTGAACTACGTACAGAAGGCTGAGGCTAATACTGTAATATTCAACATAATCTGAACTACTATTTTTAGTTATTTATTCATTTTTGTTACAATATTACCTCTAGTATGGGATGCGAAACTAGGAATTTCATTTTCTTTTATAGGCAGATAAAATTAATTAAAATTTATATATTCGAGACTAATCCTTGCTTAACTCAACTAGCCATCAGATTTTATACGTAATAATTCTTATATTCGATTTGTACTGTTCTACTAATATTGTTAGTACCTTTGTTCACATTATGCAATAGAAATTATAAGAGCTTGTACAAAGGTCATTTGAGAGTTCTCCAATTGACGTAGAAGCAATTATAAAGGTAACCAACAAAGCTCTCTCGCTTTTCACCCACCACCTTCGAACATCGATATGTAACCTAAAACGTATCAGGAAGATCAAAAATAGTCCCCGTCAGCATCGACGACCTTCTACCAACGTTCTGGAAGGCCATAGATTCCATCGCGGTAAACTTGGTGGGTCGTGAAGGGAAGAAGGTATCAAGTGCATTTTGCACCTCTACTAGTGATATGAACTGGCGTCCTCTAAGGTGATTGTCCAAGGAATGGAACAGGTGATAATCAGAGGATGCAATGTCCAGGGAGTTTGGTGAATGCAATAGTAGGTGTAGAATGGTGTCTCGGGTCATCCTAGCCACGTTGGGCTTAACGTTGTCCTGTAACAGGATGACCTCTTTGCGATTCAGAAGTGCTGGCTCCAGAGTTTTGGGTTTTCCTTGAACACAGCTCAACTGCTAACAGCACACACTTCCATTGATCCTCTGACCAGCTGGTAGCAGTTCCCGATGAACGATGCCGCGAGCAGTCCACCAAACACAGGAGGATCTTCTGATGCAGTGCTGGTTTCGGCTGTTTTGGAACCGATTCATGGGATGCTAACCAATGATGACAGCACCGTGGAGCCACTTCTCATCACATGTCGACACTTTATCTAGAAATGGCTCCTTCCTCAGATGAGAGAGCAAAGAAACACAGGTGTCTCTTCGTGTACCCTTTTGGATCGGAGTCAAAATCATGTGGGACACATCGACCCAACTTGTAGTGCTTCCCAAGTTGATGGAGGTGCTGCCGAATGGTTTCTCCACCAGGGTGTCTACTAAAATTCTAAAATGAAATTTCGTGACCTTTTCTTTACAAAACCTTCAAATTTCGTATCATTCTCAAGAGGGAATTTGGGTGCAAATTAGGCAGAATTTTCATGCATGCGACAGAAGCGTGCTTTGCTAGCGATTTGGTAGCTTGTAAAGCCGATCATAGACATTTTTGGTGGTAAATTTTGATGTTTTATAGAACAAAATTTTCCAGTCTGTACTTATATTTGTACAGATAAAAAAAAAAAAAAAAAAAAATCGTGATCCAAAAGCTAAATTCCGCGACTTTCGTGACTGATAGACACTCTGTCCACTCACAATGAATTGTAGTCCCAGTTTCTTACATGTCTGGCCACTGATCGCCTCAATTGCTGCCTGAAGATCTTCATTTTGGACATATGTTGTTTTTCCGGCTGTTTCGTTACCGTCGTTAAACTTGTTAAAGCATCGCTGTACTACCCACGTAGTCCGACATCCTCACCAAAGGCCAGACATATCTTCCGCCCCGCTGAAGCGGCGTTTGACACCAGTTTGAACTCGTACAGCATACACGCCCTTATAACGCTCTGTGGAGGTCCCATATCTACTCTGTCCTTACACAAGTTCACAGTGTAGCTGAACTACCACAACCAGGTAATATGTTGGATATATCCACACCAACAACTGACCTTCGCCTTATCTCCATTCGCATTCAACTAACGGTGTAAAGGTCAATTGAACACAGAACTCCACAAAAAGCGAGAGACCTTTCTTGGTTACCTTTATACTTCCATGTTGGAAATTGTGTTTATATTTTGTAACGATAATCTGTATAAATATGTATATGTTGTTATGGACAATGGTCCGGTACCGAAGATATTTTCTTTTATGGCCAGAGTGGTACACTTAACGTTAAGTTTTGTGGCCAGACAGACTTTTCTATGCAGCTGAGATATAATACGTAAGGACGCCATTATGAATGGATGTAAATTCAATTTATAAAGAAGAAATTTTGTGAAAAAATAAAGTAAATGTTGAAAAGTATTCGAAAATGCTTTAAGTTTAAATTTATTTTATTCTCTGAGTTATCATTGAACATTCATGGAGTAAAATACATCTTAAGCAGTTCAATAATCCTATTTTGTCGACCTTATGGCAAATATGTAACTAACTGTCCACAATAGTTGAAGTTAGAATATAAATGTTTCTTAATACTAACATACTTGATCCAACGATGTTCTAAAGCCCTTATGCCACCATGAAAACTCAACTCCTTCAGGCATGCAAAATACTTTTACACTGATACTTTACGCACTTCGTATAAAAAAGAACGATACCCAACATGCCTTTTTCTCAGCTTTGGAAAAAGATGGGAGTCTGATAAAGGCAAATATGATGAATACGGCTGATATGGCATTCATATTATACCTCAAGTCAATTCTTTTGGCTGCTACAATGACACCCGTATCGCTGACGGTGATATATGAATTCAAACAGGGTTTTCTACTAGTTGTGAGAAAACTATTCATTAATAAACATTTGTTAGAAGCCTTGGAGCTCGTATCTCTCCAACGACATGGTTTGTAGGCTATTTCAAAGTCTCTGTAGTGAGAGTACATATCAAAAAGTGACACAACAAAGATCAAAGTATCAACCGATGTCTAGTTGTGTGTAAACTGCATACCGAAGACCAACGTCTACTGTATATAACCACTGGAACACTACTTTCTTTTAAATCGCACGCTGGTATGACAACAGCAACACATGTTATCTTATTGGATTCTTTTGTGTTGCTGTGCACAGCCGTAGATCCGGTCAACTGTCTATAAATGTTTATAATAGTAGCTGCATTCGATCGAAATCGGACTGTGAGTAATCGGGCCTAGTCCGAAGAATTCAGATTCCTAATGAATCTTATTGACAGGAGAGCAAGTAAGCATACACGAATTTCAGACAGACATTAAAGGGAAGTTTATTCCTCAGCAAGAGTTAATGCTATGACGATGATTTCAAGCGTTATGTTACGATTTACTATTCCTGAGAACATTCTTGACAGCTGTTAGCAATCTGAACATTGTGGCGGAGATTGCGTGCACCAATTTAAATAAACTGTGTTCCCTGACGGTCTAGTCACTACCAACAGACAAAGCATCATGCCACACTGCCGACACCACTAAACAGTGATTCGACGAATATTATGGTAATTTTGAGTTCATGGTTGAAGTCAAAATTATGCGGACATCGACCTTTACCGAACAAAGAAACTTTCATAGTGAAAGCAGCTTGAAATGAAATCACGAAGAATTATGTTTATATGATTATATAATGCATAATGCTGTTGGTACTGGACAATACATCATCCATAATAGCTATTCGTATACGCAGAGTATGAAAAGATAGCACTTATGGACAAGAAATGTAAGCGGTTTTAGAATATGTATTATTATTTGTCTGCTATACTTTTCAAGAAATAACGCAATTATATATGAGACGCATCCAGAAAGTTGAATTCCGATGGACTGCAAAACCGAAAGACGAATATCAGAAGAAAATTATTTTATTAATGTGGGGTTACGATACATAACCTACTTTTTATACTTTTCATATATCCTTCTTGAGGCATTTGCCATTGCGGCATATGGTTCTATCGAAGAATTCTGAAATAAAGGACTGGAATCAGGCAGGATGTCACAACATCTGCAACTCAGCTGCGCTGTTGATACACTATCCAGACAGAAATTACATTAGGTAGAAGAACAAGTATAAGTCACTTGGAGAGAGATGGGAGCTGCAAGGAAAATAGTCAAAGATATCGCAACCATATTGCTGTAGAGTAGCTGCGTAAGCCTTGCTGTATGGGGACGTGTATTATCATGCAATAACGTTATTCTTGCGCTCAGCATTCGAGTTTTCTTGTTCTGGATCGTCCTTCGTAGTTGCCGCAAAGTTTCACAATACCGTTCGGTAGTAGTGGTGTGACCCTGGGGCGAGAACTGGATGAAAACTACAATTTGCCGCGCAACACACTTTTCTGGTTTAACGGCTGAATCGTGATCTCCATAGTGTATGGATGTTGTTTGTTTTCTGGCATCACACAAGACATCCATGATTCATCCTCGGTGACGATGTGATCGAGAATTGGTAAATTATCTCGTGGTAACGCAGCAGTAAAGTAAAAGGCCGACGCTAGGTATTTCTGTTTGTGTTTCCCTGTCAGTTGTTTTGAACCTCATAGTGTACACAACTTCCGAAACTGCACTCGCTGAGAGACTATCTTAGCCAGGAGGTACCCGAAATTTGCGAAGACTGACATGAAAGTTCGAACATAGAAAACAGCCAGTTTTACGAAGTTGGCTGGTGCACACTTTTCACCAATTCAGATGCAAGCAGGAGCAACTACAATGTTTGTCGTACAAATGGTGCAGCCTGTTGTAAATTATCTGCAGATTTTTTTATTTTTTATTTATTTTATTTTATTTTATTTTTTTTTGATCGTAACTTAAGCATGATGTTCAGTCCACACACTTCACACAACTGCTGGTAAATGTTTGACGCAGACAACTTCTTAGCATGGAGAAACCTGTTTACCACGCGCACTTCGTACATAACAAGAGACTGTATGCCATGTTTACCGTACCACAGTTCTCTGCTCATTGATTTTACACAAGTCCGCTTGCGCCAGGTTATGGCTGTGTTCCTAAATTCCTGTGCAAGAGCGTTCCTCTGACCACTTATATCATCTTGGGGCACTTTCAAAACCTACTTTCTGGATGCACATCGTAAAATGGATAGGTCACGATTAGATATCCTTTGTCCGAAGTGGAGACTCGAGCTAGTAAGTTTGATTAGTATCTGTGGTATTTGGCAATGTACTCTTATGAAAATCCATACACATCAAACATTTTAGACAGTTTCTTTATCTGGAATTATATGGTACATTACCCTATAATCATAGACAATATTTATTTTCTTTAAGGAGTACGAAGTATACAAGATAAAGTGTAGTTAGAGCTGGACAGCTCGCGTAAAGTTGAACACTTTCGAGATTACGACTGGACGCTCTTATGGTGCCCGTATGGATTAAGAATAATAGTTCATTGAGATCATGCATGGATTTCTTTACAGTAATTCATTTTACGAATGTTCCAAATCTACTGCCAAAAATTGAAGACTTTGCAATTAAACTCCAGTTGAAGAGCAATATATATATATATATATATATATATATATATATATATATACAGGATGTTTAATAAGTAATGGTCATAAATTAAACCGTAGATAGTACACGCCAAAACTAACAAAAAAGTCTTAGTAAACATGTGTCCGCAAACGCTTCGTAACGGAGATAGGGGCTGTCGAAAGTGTGAGAAAATGAAGTTTAGACACGAATATCTCAAAAAGTATGAATCGGACAGAGGGCGGTCCAATGAATGAATATCGAAGTCAGATCTGCGCTATGCAGAAATGCATGGTTGATAACTCTGCAATGCGCGCGCAAGGGATTCCCCAAAGAAACGGAGGGATTCCTGGAAAATTGTCCAAGGAAAGGGGGCTCGAGATGAACATCGAGGGCGAGTCTATCCACCAGTAATTCATAAGTCGTGGTACCAGATCGAAAGCTCGAAAAGATACTAAATGGCGGACAATGTTTACTTGCCGTATGTGGTTGCATAACCAGCAGGAAATGAGAGAGACAATCGAAGGAAGGTTGTGGTGCATGTTGTGAACTACTTCAGAGCGCATTCCTAAGACGAATGCACATGTACAGAGTAGTCGTTTACTGTATGAATACCAAGGTAAAACAAACCTTGCGCGAAAATGTATGGAATGGCCGAAAGGAACACTGGTAGAACATGCAAGCCAGCTGAAAATACTGAATCGGGGTTGCAACAGACGTTGAACTCACCTTGGGTGCATGATGTTGCGGGTTCAAATCCGCTGAAGTGCCCACTGAATGCAGTGGTTCTGATCCCAGAGTTTCCAAATCGCAGGTCCCGTCCTTCGAAACTCCTAAGCTCGTTTAAAGCAACAATAACTCAATCAATCGAGCGCCTGTAGATTGCTCATTATTTGGTTCATCCCCTGTACGTATACGTAAAGAAAAAAAACTGCACACAGTTCTTGTCAATCAGCTGGTAAGCCAAGAAATATGGAATGTAAGAACACTACATTGTTTCGATTACATTGAATTGGAAACACGCTTGCCTTTCCACGTTTGTTTATTATGTTGCCTGAAGGGTTCTGCTACAGGTCTACATGCTTTCGTCGTACCGGAGTAGTCGCTTGGGAGAATGATTCAGAGTGTAGAGGTTCGTTGTCTTCACTTATCTTTCTCGCCTACAGTGAATGTAGTAGTTCTGTGTGTTGAAGAGGTGTCAAATGCGCGTGCCTTTACAGTGTTGTGGATGTACTTACTTCACCGTATTGCGGGGAACAATGCAATAGTTTCAGTAGTGTTGCAAAGCCACGGGGATACTATTGTGCAGTGTTAATTAGTGCTATTCGTGTGTTGCTAAATTATTGTTTACCTTGCCAATGATACAATGTTCACTAATATTAGTATGCTCACATGCACTTTATGTACGGCAAAGCAAATAGGAATGCGGTAGAGGCCGCTAGGTTATATCGTGAGACTTTTCCTACGAGACAGCAACCACACTGACGAACATTCATCAGAATACATCAGCGGCTACGAGAACATGGGAGCTTTACACATTGTTCCAGGCCGGGAAGGCCAAGGACGGTACGTACCCCTGTTAGAAGAACGCGTGCTACAGGCAGTGGACGAAAACCCAGGAACAAGCACAAGACGTGTGGGACTTGCCGAACGCGTATCCAATGCTCTCGTATGGCACATTCTCCACGACCAGCAGTTGTACCATACCATTTACAACGTGTCCAACCTCTGACCCCCACAGACTTTCCGGCGAGAACGCGGTTTTGTCAGTGGTTTCGCAGACAAATTACTGGCAATCTTCATTTCACTGATGACGTCCTATTTACTGATGAAACACAATTCACCCGGGATGGCATTGTAAAGTTTCACAATTCTCATGTACGGGCCCCTGCAAATAGTGGAGGTAGGACATCAGCGTAGGTTTTCCTTAAATGTGTGGGTAGGACTCTTAGGTGATCAGCTCGTAGGACCATTCTTTTGCCCTAATGCATTAACTGGGATCTCATATTTGCGATTTCTCCAACATGATTTGCCGCTTCTACTCGAAGATATACCTCTCGATAGGCGTCAGCGACTGTGGTTTATGCATGATTTCTTTAACCGTGTCACAGAGCATTCACATGCCCGATTCGGAGGAATGTGGATAGGACGTGGGAGGCCTATTGCTTGGCCACCGCGCTCCCCAGACTTAAATCCTTTAGATTTCTTTCTCTAGGGTCATGTGAAATCGCAAGTTTATTCTACCCCTGTTGCAACATTAGAAGGCCTTCGAGAAAGGGTGGAACAATGTTGTGAACATATTCAACAGGATGCCGACATGTTATCACGAGTACGTGGATCTTTGCGAAGACGGGTACGAGCATGCATTTGTATGAATGGACGACACTTCCAACATTTACTTTAATGATTGAGGTAAATTAATTTCTCATGCATTTCTTCTGTGGTTACACATCTGGGTATTTACTGTTTACCTTATGATTAATACTATACACATTACCAAAATGACGATTTCTGGTTATTGATATGGACAAACACGACATGTCCATCATTTTTTGCTTGTTGTAATACACTTACGCAACCAACATGCGGAATGTTTCATATTCGCCTCCCACATACTCGAATGTTATCATGCTTTTTCCATTGCAATCCAGTTTCCGGATATTCGTTACGTTAACTGCTTAGCACATATTACTTCATCAGTGCTTTGCATACCGTTTGATTACATAAGTGCTGCCACACTTGTACGTATGCATTAGTTGTCTGAATTCGTCCTGGAGCCATTTACAACGTACATCACCATACTTCGATTGCCTCTCTAATTTCCTGCTGGTTATGCAACCACACACGGCACGTAAACATTGCCCGCCATTTTGTATCTTTTCGAGCTTTCGATCCGGTACCACGACTTATGAATTACTGGTGGATAGACTCGACCTCGATGTTCATCTCGAGCCCCTTTCCTTGGACAATTTTCCAGGAATACCTCCGTTCCTTTGGGGAATCCCTTGCGCACATTGGAGATTTATCAACCATGCATTTCTGCATAGCGCAGGTCTGACTTCGATAGTTATTCATTGGACCGCCCTCTGTCCGATTCATACTTTTTAAGATATTCGTGTCTAAACTTCATTTTCTCACACTTTCGACAGCCCCTATCTCCGTTACGAAGCGTTTGCGGACACCTGTTTACTAAGACTTTTTTGTTAGTTTTGGCGTGTACTATCTACGGTTTAATTTATGACCATTACTTATTAAACACCCTGTATATATATATATATATTATATAAAGTCCTCTATCGTAAATATACCATGAGTCTATTTAAACTACAGCGTTTAAATTCCTCTTTCCAAATTGTACGTATTCCTCCTCAGCGTTGGACATCATTCAGATCAGTGATCACCAAACCGTCGATCGCGTTAGGGTAATTCTCAAAATAGAGGGGAAAATGCTGTCTCCAGTTAATACTTTTTAAACCAAGGACAATAATAGCTCAAAAATTGAAATATATGTGTAATTCAGTTCCTTCAACAATGTCATGTACATTTCTTCCTCAAAATGTACTATTTGTAGAAAATAGCTTGGTACGAAATTTAAAAGTAAATGGAGAATGTCATTAGCATGGCTGTAACTAACTACATTTTCACAGTTTTTTTGTTCTTATAAAATAGCTGTTTGTATCCGTACTCCTTTGATATAAGCGACAACTTTTAGGCGACGTTCAACTTTACTGAGCTTCAAACATAGCTTCGAGTCTTAATGTATTTTTATTTTACAGACTTTAAAATTTTGTTCCCATTTCTGCAGTCGTCAGCAAAGGCGCATTTTAAATTGATATGCTGTTCGCTGGAAAGAGAAATATGACCTGGCAATCGTGCTACTAGAACGGTTTTCGTGTGTCATTTGTTGGTCAGTGCAGTTGGAGGGAAACTGTTGCCCAAGATAGACATTACATAAGTATTTGTATGATTTTCCGGCAGGGTGGCAAAATAGATTGTCAATAGTGTGGAGACTGTGGAAATCAAAGTATTTATTAAATCAGTGCGATATTGTTTCTGTAAATTAATACATTAGGAACTTAAGGTATTCAAGTAATGTATTTAATAATTTGTGGAAGGGGTTGTTATACAAGCTTGATTAAATGCAATTTCGTCATTAGCATGGAAATTTTGGCGTTAATTTCTATTCTCTTGTAATTTATTTAATTTGAGGTTTATTATTGCTTTCCTGAGAGAATTATTTTTTTAAAAATAAACTTGCCTTGTTACGTGATTCACAAGTGATTGACAGGCACGTACCCAGAAATTGTCTTTGGGGAGGGTCCAGAACTTTACCTGCGGATTTTAATTCATAGTAGTTTAAATTACATAGAAAATGTTGACTAAATTTTAATTCGATGAATTTAATTTTCAAAACTAGCGGGATCAAGAGAGAGGAATCAAGACGGGCAGTGGGGATTATACCCAAAGAAAACCATTTAGGTGTTTTGGGCTTATATCTGTTTTCTATAAAAGCTCTTTTCTATTAGCACATGACAAAGGATGTATGTTTGCTTTGTGTTTAAAGTTGTATTAAAAGAGAATTAAGGTGTAGTGCCCATGTAGCCAGTGAATTGCACACTATGTACTGTACAAAGGAGCATTTAAATACGTCGCAGAAAGTTTCTTTCAAAATGGCTTAGAACTTTGATCTGATATTCTAATGTATTTCATACAAACCCTAGACCTTAAACACATTTTATTAAAATTATGTAGAGTGAATTGGAAGTAATTCCTCTTCTAGATCAAATTTCAGAAATAAATAAAACAGATCTCCTTAGTTCAAAATCATCGGGAAATTACTAGATCTATGTAATAGCTAGTAGCATAAATTTAAACTTGCATGTGAGGTGGTATCTTGATTTTAGAAGATCATATATGCGTAAGTGCTGGGAATATGTTTTCCAAAGAATTATAAAAATACATTTGTGTACCATACCCTTGTACATTTATTGAATATCACTGTTTTGCAGACAGCAAGAAATAATTACCGAAGTGACAGTGAGAAAAACAAAATAATAAATTATGACCGATACAATGACTGTTCCTAAGAAATTTCGCTACTTGACAACTTGACTCCTGAAAAAATGGACAGTAAAAGCCATAGTTAAAAGCCTAAATGAGAAATACAAACCAAAAAGTATATAAGAGCGTGTTCCGAAAAATTAATTCTGATGAATGCCAATGGAAATTTTGAATGTTTATAGCGAGTTTTATTAATCGAAAAACCTTTAACACTAATCTTCTACTTTCTGATAAAACTTTAATAGATAATACAGTGATGATATATGTTTAAAAATATATAGCGTATTAGATGAATGTGTACAAACAAAATAAGGGCAAATACATAATGCTAAAAGAAGAATGTCTCTGGAACTTTGGCCAAAAGCCCATAGTTTCGGAGATTTGGGTTGCCGAAAGCATGAAAAAATGAATTTTAGAGACCCCTTTATTAAACAACTATCCAACATAGTGAGTGCGTCTTAATAAACCACTTAGGAAGTCTTACAGGTTATATTTAAAAATGCGTGTTTCAAAATTTCGATGCGTGTACAAGAGGTTCCTGCAACAATAACCAATAATGAAATACTGTTGGTTCATCATCCCTTTGGGGAATCCTTGCGCACACATCACACAGTTGGAAAATCCATTTTTAAATCGAATAGGTATGGCTTCCTAAGTGATTTATTAATCAGCACTCCGTATGTTTGATAGTGTTTAAAACAGGTCTCTGAGATACATTTTCCCACGCTTCAGGCAGCCTCTAACTTCAAAACTATGAGAATTTGGACAAAGTTTGTTACCTTGTTTCTAGATCAAGAATCTCCCCGTATAATTTTTTTACGCCTTAATATCAAACTTTATTTATTTCTGATTTTGCAAATAGTCGTAGTAAGAAATACAGTTTCTAATTGGTTTCGGTCATGGGTGTGAATTTTTGCTGTAATTTTTAACTTAAACGTCAGCAAAGAAAAATTTAAAATTACAGCACAAATTGACTTCCTACGACCGTAATTAACCAAAGAGTAGATTTCTAACTTACTATTTGCAAAATTACATAGCACACCACTTTTTATCGGCTATTGTGTGTACTTTGTCATTAGCATGGATTAATATTTCACGTGAAAACAAATAATATTTTTTAAAAACTAAAGTTATGCAGATTAAGTTCTGCTTAGTATCAAAACATACTTCTAAACTGTATCTAAACTTACTGAAAGAAAATGAATGGTATTAAAAAATATATTTTTAGCACCTTTATTCCTAAATTTTGCCACTAATTTGAGAATTACCCGTTAACGCTCCGGTTGGCTAACCTAGAAATGTAAGTTTATAGGGAAACAAATATAACATTTAAAAAAAGTTGGTAGTTCTTTTGGTTGGTATCTCATAGTAGGATTTAAAAACGGTACGGTAGCTCAGAAACTTCGTATAAGTTTTGATGACCACTGATTTAGATGGTATGTTACTTCGGAATGTATCCATCAAAGAGTATTATAGTAAGACTGTCAAGATATACAAAAATTTCAACAGTCGAATGTAAACATGGTTAAAGAGAAATATCTTGTTCAAAATTATTCAGTTATGCTTTACTTATGACAAACTAAGGATGGCAATACTGTATCGTCACAAGAAAAAGATGAAGCACTAACAGTCCCATAAAATTTGACCCTTTTCCAGATATTTAAAATATAAAGAGAAACCTGCTGGAATGCATACTACTACTCTGTCATATTTCCCACAACCACCACCAAATCCAATCCAACGAAAGCAAATAGGATTGGACATATCTTGCGAAGAAATTTTCTTCTTCATACCGCCATAGAGGGAAAGATGAAAGGAACGCGAGCATAGGAGGAGCAGAACTGACCGATGATTTGAAAAAATGGAAAAAAAAATATTGGGAGTTAAAAGAGGAAGCTGAAGATTGAGAAATGTAGACGAAACATTTCCGGGTCCGCAATTAAAAAATTATTAATAAAAACCTCGTTAGTCCCAGGACCTGCCAACAGGCAGAATATTTAATAATGTAATAACACTGGATTGGACATGAGTATAGTGTCGCTTTCAGGCTATATGAGACGTGAACCTACAGCTTAATGTGGGATTTGAACCACATGAGCTCCTGAATAGAACCCATGCTAACCATATCCACGACGGAGCTTTCCACTTTTATATAATACCTCACACAGGAAGGAGGTTCATGAAAAATTTCTGAGATAAATATCAACCCCCATTGTCACTTAGAATGTGTATTCTACGATGACTTTGCCCATCAAAGTGAATTTAAAGAGAAAATTCACGAAGCCAAATGATCATTAGTTAAATAAATACATTCAGTCATTTTTTTAAATCACTCTCCTCGATTCCCATTTACAAGCATAATCCCAGGAAACACTTTGACTTAGCTGATTCTAGTGAATTTATATAACGAGTTTCATCTCCCAAGCTTCAAAGGCCTATTATTCTCATTCTTTTATTATTATTATTATTTAAAAATTGGAAACCGATTTGCCACCACTTAATTCCTTTAGGATATATATTGTAATGAAACAAATAAAACATCTGGTTACACCAAATGCGACTATTATGTTTAAAAATTCATTTCACACACTTCAGTCGCTTTTTCTGCGGACAGAAAACTTCAATTTCACTTATATTTAAGGTCAAAAATATTATAGAAATTACCCCTTTTCTTCCCTTAGAAACGGAATTTTAGAAAACATTGGACACCTGTCCAGTTACTTTTGTGATGAGTTTATACATACTTTAACTTTCTAAACCTGAGAGGTTCGTGAGATTCTCCATTTTGACACAGATTTTGACCCTCTCCCTCCTTATGATACGCATTTCAATCAAAGTGACATGAAGAAAGCCAAGTTCAAAAATTCATTTTAAACAATGCCGCCCTTTTTTTCTTTTCTTATTCTTTCGAAATAATGTGACAAAGCCAATGTCATATATATATATCTCATCTTATTAGAAGAATTAGAGAAAATGGCTCTATGTACAGACTATTAATCCAAAGTCATTGAATGCTTGATCGGTGAATTACAGAAGTTAGTTTTGTATAATAATAATAATAATAATAATAATAATAAAAACTAACATGACTCTGACCATCACTAAAATAATTTTCATTTAACTTTTTTTCCATATTAATAGATGTTCTAGATATTTTAAAAGAGTTTGACCGTAAGTTGATGACTGCAAAAGTTAGAAATGTCTAACCCATTTGCTGCATGAAACAGTTATACTATTGAATAATCTTCCTAGTAAATTCTTCTAATACTCCACCAAAGGATTATAATCCGTCTCAACGACTCCAAAGCACGTCATGGTAAAGAGTGATATGTACCCTTACCTGTGATATGAATTATTACATTCTGTACATTATAGGTGGTGGTAAGAAATTATTTGAACAAACTTCGGGATCTGATTCCTGACACCGAAACAAGCAAGCAAGCAAGCAAAAAGAGTTCTCTGGAACTTTGGTCAGTGAGGAATAGTTTCGGTGATATAAGATGCCGAAAGCGTGGGAAAAATGAACTTCAGAGGGCTGTAATTAAAAAACAACGCAACGTAGAGAGTGTGGTTTAGAACATTACATTCGAAGTCATACTTGCTCGATTGAAAAATGTATGTTTCAAACCTCCGCAAGATGTGTGTGAGGGATTCCTCACAGGAACGTAGAGATTACTTGCCACGCTATAGGAGATCCCTACATTCCTTTGGGGAATAACTCGCACACATCTTGCGGAGGTTTGAAACATACATTTTTCAATCGAGCAGGTATGACTTCGAATGTCATGTTCTAAACCGCACTCTCTATGTATCGTTGGTTTAGAATTACAGCCCTCTAAAGTTCATTTTTCCCACGCTTTGGGCACGTTATATCACCGAAACTATTTCTCACTGACCAAAGTTCCAGAGGACTTTTTTGCTTGTTTCGGAGTCAGCAATCAGCTCCCGAAGTTTGTTCAAATAGTTTCTTACCACCCTGTATCTATTTCATTTATCTTATGGTAGGTCGAATATGAATTTAAGTAACAAGAAATCTGAATGATTTCACAATATGGGAAGCTGTCAGATAAAAAGCAAAGACTTTTTTTCCCTATCGGTTTCATCGTTTGGGTGTTTCAAAGTAGGTCTGATATCTAAACAGTGTATGTATCGCTTACACAAAATTCCGAGATTTAGGGGGCAGGTTTTAGCAACTCGACAGCACGAGTAAGTTGCGTACGTGTTTTAAAATTTTCATCTTTTTCTCTTATATATAGCGGGTAAAGAAAGGAAAAGGAGTTCTTATGTTAATCTTAGGCTCAATTATTTTTTAAATGAAATATAACTCGTAAAAAGCAAACTAAAAATTGAAACACGACACACAATGAATACTGCCATGAACGCGAAACGACAAATTAATATGTAATTCTAAAATTCGAAATGAGACAATCTGTAATTCTAAAATTCGAAATGAGTGGTCACACCGCACGATGACATAAAATAGTTCAAGTATTCACAAAAAGACCTTTGTTAAGTATTGGCCAAAGGAACAAGATATGCAAAACTTTGTAAAGTACTATACTCAAATAGCGATTATGGATGAGTACCTGGAATACATTTTTCTTGATAAAAAGGAACTATTCTCCGAAACGTTCCACTACTCCTTTCCTGCTATTAATTTTCTTTCTACCTCGTTTCCTCAGCGATATCTACGGAGCATGATAATATTAATTTTCGATACAGTTTATTTCCGCCCATCGGATACCTTATAATGAAACAAATGTCTGACGTGTTTATATGTTATCTGGTGTTTTATCTGGTTTCACAGATTCAAAGATGGCCGCGAGTCAGTAGAGGATGACCCCCGGTCTGTCCGGCCTTCAACATCAAAAACTACCGAAAACATTGCGAAAGTTGGCGACTTATAGTCCGCGTCACCCGAATTGGCGTGTGGCATCAGCTAATAAGCTCGCAGTATCCCGTTACTAAACCTTGAGGGAGGAATCTAATTATTCATAATTGTCCACAGATAAGAACAAAATTAATTATGAATGATTAGATTCCTCCCTGAAGGGGATTAAGAATGATTAGTGCGCTCGAACCGTAGACTTACAATTAGAGAGATGGCTGAAGACCTGAATTCAAGTTTCTATGCGGTTCAGTCAATTTTAACTGATGATTTGAACATACGTCGTGTGTCCGCGAAAGTCATTCCAAAAGTGTTGTCACACGAGCAAAAACAACAAAGACTTGAAGTGTCCCAAGAACTGTTTAATCGAGCCGAAATGGACTGATTTCTTGAATAGGGTAATAACAGGTCATGAATCATGGATTTATGGGTATAACCCAGAAACAAAGCCCCAATCTTCTCAATGGAAGAGCCCAGATTCACCAAGACCAAAGAAAGTGCGACAAAGTCGGTAGAATGTGAAGACAATGTTGGTGTTTTTTTCGATTTTAAGGGTATCGTGCATCATGAATTTGCCCCTAGGGGGCAGACAGTCAACCAGGAATACTACAAAAGTGTCCTTCAGCGTCTGTGCGAAAATGTGCGGCGGAAAAGGCCTGCCCTCTAGAAAGAAAAGAATTGGATTCTCCACTACGACAATGCACCAGCGCATTGTGTATTCTCGATTCAGGAATTTTTGGCCAAATTCAACATTCCTGTGCTTCCGCAACTCCCATATTCCCCAAATCTGGCTCCGGTCGAATTCTACCTCTTTCCTAAATTAAAATTGTCATTGAAAGGGAAGTGATTTGACTCAATTGAGGACATTCAAGCAAATACGGAGAGAGTGCTTCACACCATCACGGAAAATAATTTTCAGGAATGCTTCCAGAAGTGGAATCACTGTTGGAATCGACGTGTTCATTTAGCAGGGGACTACTTTGAAGGAGATCCATCACAATAGCCTCTAAGTACTGCCATTTTTAAATTACAAGCCCAGTCTCAAAACTTTCCAATCACACCTCGTATTAATGCTCAAACCTGAATATGGTTACAGCTCTTGTTCTAAGAGTAAATAGCACGCACTTTAACGTATATTATTTTCACCATGTATTTTAACCCTTTCAGACCTGATTTTTTGTTTACTTTCCGGTGTTATTGTTATTTTGAATTATTATTCTTTATGACTTAACAAATGAAATACAACCGTCAATTCGTTTGTGGATGTCATATTTAGAGAATTATGGACGGAACATTTTGCGTGCATTAGGGTTGAAATACGTATGTAAAATAAAAATGGGATTAATCGAACATATCATTTTGATCAATATAGTTTAGAAACTCAAAATACATCACTAGAACACAAGGAGAATTTATTGCAAATAGCTTGTTTCGCCAAGAATAAAACAGCCTACGTGGGTGAGCTTTGTCCATTGTGATAGCTCCTGCAAGTAGTCTACAAGAAATGTGCATTGCTTCCTGACAACAGATTAAAACACCACAGAAATAGTGGAAAGTGATTTAGAAAAGTTCAAAGAATTCTGACATAAAAACCCAGCCATTTAGAATCCTCCAGAGTAATTATATTAAGCTTAAAACTTAATGTACACAAATGTGACCACCAGGTCTGAAAGGGTTAAAACAAATTGAAACAATTCAGTTCAAGTTGCCATTAAATCGTCACAATATATTACTGTGGAAATATGCAAATATTAATGATCAGCTCTAAATATGATTATGACCCCTGTCCTATTTTAAATTTTATAAAAATACAATTTTTAACTTGCAGTCAAATCGTCGTAAGTTCTAAATCGGCAAACTGACTGCACATTAGCAACAGGACATGACAATGCCGGGACATGACGTCACCATTCGGGGAAACGAGAGTGCCCCATACAGGAGTACAACAACCAAGTGTATTGCGTTCGCAGGTATCGCACTGTGCTTTTATCTCTGTAGATATTTTATCCCATTGGAAGCGTACTGGAACCAGGTCAATGAATTTAAGCTTCCTATTTTGGGGATTGATAGAACTCATCGTGTACTAACAGCAGAGATGAAGTAATCTTGGTGCGTTTGCATATTATAGACACTCGTATCACATTCCTACTTAGTGTTTGATGTCAACCATCAGTGTGGTAAAGGATGTACTGTCCTCCTAAGTATTCAAACATACTCTCGTAGAATGTCCGGAATACTCAGAGAATACTGAGAACTACCTAATAATATTAGTTAGGTGTTCTGAGATAACTATGTTTTCAATAACCATATTCTTGCTTTTATACATTCGACTGAAATAGCAAACGTTCTCTGAAACTCTATTGTTAGCTGTTTTCTATTTTACTATTTGTTCCTTTAGTTTCTTCACGACCTGTTCTTATCTTTCACAACTTGAGGTGCATGTGTTAGTTTTTTCGCGACGGGAACAAATAGCCTCGGTGTAAAAAAGCCCTGATCAGTCAGTTTTTCGCACGGTCCTGAGTTCAAATTTGGTGGAGATGCTTGCTTTGGATTTGGTAGTGGTTCAGATTGAAGTAGTAAGGGCCCCCATATGTAGCCTCGCAGCGTTGACATCAATCAAGTACCAACTATTAAACTTAAATTGAGTTTCCATTGACATGTACTGCGATCCAAATGTGTATACTGACAAAAATTATGAAAGACAATTACTAAGTCTAAATTACGAAAAACTATACAACGTTACTGTTACTATTTGCACATGAGTGTAGTGTTCATCAACTGACAGGTTATCAATCCACGATGTCAAAGATCATATGAACATTTTCCGAAGTGCATCGTTAAGAGGAAAGAACATAGCAGTCTCTACAAAAGGAAAATTTATATTTAACATTCTCATATCCAGAACTCACTTTTAATTCCTCACTCTTAGTTTCCTCACTTTTAGCTGGGTAGTATGTAGTCACCATATAAGCTCCCATGTCAATTATTTCCAGCTTTTTAGACCCGCAATCTATTATGACTGGCAAAAAAAAAAAAAAAAAAAAAAAAAAAAAAAAAAAATCTGAACTATGGCATCTTCCTATTCAACTAGCTTTTAAGATTTCTACTTGACCTTACTATGAACTAAAGTCAAACCGTTAAAACTTTATCGATGCAACTGATTAGTAATGCTTCATCTAATGAAAGCCTCGAGTAACATAATTGATTATATTATGAACAAGCTGAACTAAAATAAAGGTTTAAAGCTAATGTAACAAGGGGCGTAACGAGTCATATGTAACAAAACTCATCCCTTCACATCCTTCACACTGCCAATATCTAATCACAGCTTCAAGGAAAATAAATAAATAAATAAGTGCCTAGTTACGGAAAGTGGTTACTATTATAAAATTATATTCAACTACCATGAATGTACCTGACCCTGTAGGACACAACTGAAACTGGCCGTTATGTTCAGACGATCTACTAATGACAAAATTACAGAAAAAGTTGTTACAGAAAGATAGTTGAAGGACTTTCTTTGCACTCTTCGCTTTGACATATTCCCTTGATGAAAGATATTTCCCTATTTACTCACAATATTTATTCATTATTTTTAATACAAGCTTCTTGCATTTCCTATCAACAACTGTTTTCGGATTAGCATTATCTCAAAATTTAAATATACAGAATGATCCTATTTATCGAATTCTTTCGTGAAATATTTAGGTCATTCGCGTGCGCCTGTGAATGAAGTGCTTCGTACTTTTGTGTAAAATTATTTGGTTTAAAACTCCGTAAGCCATTATGTATCACATTATAACTTTTGACAGCATTATATTTATAAACTAAATCATGTTTAAATAGCATATAAACTAAAGTAACTCTCATTATGGAACGTGAACAAGCAAATAAAAGTTTATAATCATTGCCAAGATTCCCACGCAGATAACTGTTTCACTGACTTGAGTGCACGTATTCTCGAAAAATCGATGCATCACATCACCCAAGTGTTCGGAATTTAATACATCTCAAGGCAAAAAAGCAAAGTGTGTTTAAAATATAGCCGTTTGAAGTAAGTAAATTTGAGCGAGAATTATGTTAAATATATGAATTCTGTTCATCGTGTATGGTAATCCAAGACGTGTTTAAAGACAAGACGGAAAAACCGATATAATAAAAAGTTCACAAAGAACAACTGTGACGGAACGGACTACCGTGGATTTATATATTAAGGAGGTTGAAAATATGCGTAAACAAGAAGAAACTGAATGTGTGACTTGGCTCTTATAAAATATTGTACATAAAAAGTTGAAGTGCTGCATTTATTAAAAATCACTACGTAAAATTAAGTGCTTTGCAAAAAACTGAACGACTTAACCCTAGTGTGAAGATATCTGCGACTGAATATGTCTAAGGTGAGCCCATTCGATTTTTCCGTATTCAAGTTACTTTGACGTAAATGTTCAGGTAAAAGTTATTTCCAGATTATGTCTAGCAGTTTCAGTGCGGATTTTGACGAAATCGATCAACTATTGACCAAATATTTACCATTCGCCAAATATTCGAAAAGAAGTGGGAATACAATACCAAGGTACATCAACTATTTGATTTTAAAAAGGCTTACGACAAGCATTATACAACGTTCTTACAGAACTTGGAATACCGTGAAAGGTAATTAGATTAATTAAGATATGTTTAAATGAATCCCAAAATAAAGTCCAGGTAGGAAAATTTTTGTTTACGAGCTTTCACGTCGAAAATGGCCTGAAACAAGGAGATGCGTTGTCGCCATTATTATTCAACTTTGTTCTGGAATACGCTAGAAGGAAAATCAAAGATAGCAACCAGGGCCTACAGTTGAACGGTATTTACCAGGTTATGGCATATGCTGATGATGTAAATTTAATAGGTGATGATAGGAGAACAATAGAAAGAAATGCAGAGATCTTATTAAACGCTTGCAGGGACATGGGTTTAGAAGTAAATGCAGAGAAAACTAAATACATGGAAGTGCGTCGGGACCGAAATACAGCAAATTATGGATGCGTTAAAATATTAAATAATACTTTTGATAAAGTGGATACTTTCAAATATCTCGAATCAATATTAACAGACGAAAATCATATTCACGAAGAAATTAAATGTCGACTAAAAGCAGGGAATTCGTGTTATTATTCAGTTCAAAATCTCTTGTGGTCGCGAATTCTCTCGAGAAATTTGAAGCATAAAACTATTATCATGCCTGTTGTTCTGTATGGTTGCGAAACATGGTCGCTTACTCTGAGGGAAGAACATAGACTGAAAGTATTTGAGAACAAGATCCTGAGACGAATATTCGGACCCAAGGGGAACGGGTATGGGGAATGACGGAAACTTCATAGCGAGGAACTACATAATTTATACGGTTTATCAAACATTGTTAGGGTCATCAAGTCTACGAGGCTTAGGTGGGTTGGTCATGTAGCTAGGGTGGAAGAAAGTAGAAAAGCTTTTAAAATCTTGACTGGAAGACCAATCGGAAAACTACCATTAGGAAGACCTAGGTGCAGATGGGAAGACAATATTAAGATGAATCTCGCAGAGATAGGAACACAAAGTAGAAGCTGGATCCAGTTGGCTAAGGATATAAGTCAGTGGAGAGCTTTTGTGAACGCGGCATCGAACCTCCGGGTTCCATAAGCCATAGAGTGAGTGAGTTAGTTTTTATTTTAATGTTTAGCAAGTGTGAAGCGAAAGACTGCCTTAGTTGAGTAGTTAAGAGGTGGCCATCGCGCCGACCGACTAGTAGTGAAACGTAACCCGTGATATCTGTTTCTACTACTGCTGTTATTTTATGGTTCCTTCTAGCGGCTAGTCAACATAAAAGTAGACCGCGAGTGATGTCTGAAGTGAAAAATATCTCTGAAACCTAAAAAGTTTGGCCGCCAATGCTTTAATTGAAGCTAACTACTTCAGATTTCTACTTATATAACACAACGTTCATCCTACATTGTAGGATTTTACAGATGATGCAGTTATTTTAGTTTTCTACACCGAACACAATGTCTTTAGCATATCGTGTGTTCTAAACAGACATTTCGTTTTAATTTGTCACAAATTTCTTTACCCCTTTTCCTTAAAATCACACAAAAACCATCTCTTTTATCCTGAACCGTTCTTCAGAACTAAAAGTTGGGTATAAATGATTACACTGATTAGACCTGTAACATCTATCGCAGTTTTGGTTCCTGCTGGATTGCAAGTGTGATCGTCTTTCTGTGTGTGGCTGTATGATGTACTGACAAGCCAATCATAAAAATACCTCTGTTTGATCTTTCTTTTGTATATTTTCCAGCGCGAGCCAGATAATGTAAGCAGCAGCTCTGCAAATATCTATGATGTATTCCTTTTACATAGGTATGGGCGAACTATTCGATCTCAACTGTCGACTGTTCCTTTAGTCTCTTTATACTATAAAACAATGTATGGTTTCTTTCTTTCTCTACGACAATACCCTTAGTGATGAGTGCTGTTAAGGAGAATCACTGTCCTTGCAGGTGTAAACGTTAAGGTAAAAATTCTGAGAAGCCAAATAACTCTGTTTTTCTACCTTTCTTAAATTAGAAATTTCAAAGGCATGCAGAATTTGCTCTCATACCGCATCCACTAATGTGACGCTACTACGCAAGACCTCTGCCCGTGGGAAGTCAGTAAGATATTTATCGATGTCACACCCCTATTGCTCTTATCGTAAGGATCTGTAAGTGAAGTGACAAAAATTTGAGGCTCCTATCCCAAAATACGGCAAATCTTTTTAATGGGCTATACTTTTTTTAAATCAGTAACCCAAATTACTTTCATTCCATATTTGCATGCTTTAGAAACCATACACAGTCCGAATGTATACCTTTCAAGGACTGGCACAAATTGTTCGTTCATTGTGATATTGTTATTTGGAAGGTAATATTTAATAAGATTCATGCAGACAGCTTCTCACACACCATGAATCAGTGCTAATTTGTCTTTTAGATGGTGATGACTCCTAGTTGTCTTGTCATAAAAAGAAAAGTAAAAGTAGTTATTTGACTCTCTCCACTCGTATCACATAGAATATTGGAGGCCCGTATTTCAGATTCCATAAAACAGAAATTCCGTGATAAGTCTTCAACTGATGATTTCCTTTTCCATGTAAATTATTTCTGCCTTCCCACTGGTATATATCACTATTTCATTCAGTACTGTCAACAGAAACAATACGACAACGTTTTGTAATGGAATTACAGTCAGTTTGACGGATTAATCTGAGTCTTTAACGCCCCAGAAATGTTTTCATGGTCATATATATAATATATATATATATAAAAGCGAAAATCATGACAGAAATCATCGTAATATATACGAAAGATCAATTCAAAAAACAAAGACGCATAAATTGATATGACACATGAAAACCGTCCAAGGGACTCACTTCACGATTTCCAGGGTTAAGGGAGAAAATACAGAATCACGGACAGAACTGAATGAAACTCGTCTCCAAATTGGATGAACTTGAACAATATGAGCGTCGTAAGACTATTGAAATATAAGGTAATCCTGAACAAGGTAATGAAAATGTTTATAGTATTGTAAAATATCGGTCATGCATTGAACATTAAAATTTTGGGCGAGCAAACAGATGTATGCCATAAGTTTAAAAAAGTTATCACATCAGTCTGAAGAGAGAATTTATAAGAACGGCAGATAAAAATGGAATACTAAGGAAGCGATATCTACGGGTAGATAAAACAGATACCATTAAACTAAAATGACAAATCAATTGATGATATGACCAATTAGAAGAGGGTACTAATAATATTTCAATTTGTTGTCAGGACATACGTAGACAGAATACGAAAGGTTAATAGGTCCTATCTGACTACAACTAGCAGTGACTATGATTTAGTTCTTAGAGAAACACAGTTACATGATGGCAGTGTGCGAATTGACGGGAGGAGGGATTTTACCTCGACGAAAATTTATTCCCATGGAGAGCAAGTTTCATCCTTGTTATGGATAACTACGCCCTCTTGTAGAATTTTTCGAATAGTGACTAAGACAGAAACCGGGAAGAACTTTTATTCTGTGTAGCCAAACAAAACAAAAAACCTGAAATTTGACTAAAAACAGTTTATGAAATATCATTCTTCTCAAATTTTTTGTAGTTCTTAGAATCACACACTTTTGTTTCCTAAAATATTCAACCATTCAATGCGAAAAGACATGGGGATGGAAAATTCACGAAGTATTCTTAAAAAACTTGAATGTCGTGTCAGTATCACAACATTAACTCAAAGGGGTAATCTAATTTTACTTAGAAACGTAAGTTGTATTGTGCCTTTTGAGCACGAGATGACATTAGTGACTCAAATCTCAGAGTATATAAGTCGCAGTGGATCAACTAACAAGTATTGTTTTTCCCCACAAGACAGATGCAATAGGGGGTTACTTGAAAATTTTAAAATGGGAAGGTATATTATTCGATAATCATTGAAAGATTATGAAAAACCGAACAACTTTTGCAGGAAAAACTGTGTGTGCGGGGGGGAGGGGGTGCACGGTTTCCGAAATGCATACAATTTAAATGTGAGCTCTTGCACAGGGAGATGAATATGCAGTGCTTATAATCCAATGAAGATAAATAGATTAAACAAGGGGTGGAATAGGGAAATGTCATAGGGAACATTGAAAAAAGAGTACTGTTTTTCTCCACATAGCTCCTTGTCATGGGGCACTAGCGAAGTCACTCGAAAATTTTAAATGGGAAGATATCTCATCTGATATATCATTATAAATATAATGATCAAGGAAACAACGTTTCTGGGTAACTATTATTCCTGTGGGACACAGTTTACGAAGATCAGGAAGTTTCAACGATTGATATTGTTAACACTTGGACAAAGCAACATACTTTTTCAAATTTAATAAGTAAATTCACTTTGGGAATACTCATTCGTTTTGAAATGTCAAAGAGCCTGTAAGTGCTGGCTTCTTTTAAGCTTCATGATTTGTTTCCTTAAATACAATGAACAACTAAAAGAAAAGACAAAACGTAGTTAACTTAGAGAAAATATTCCAATTTCGACAGAGTCCATTCGATCTCATGTTTGAAACAAATGGTTAATGAAAACACCTACGTATCATCCATGTCAGTACTATTAGTTCCCTCTTCTGCATTCGTATTTCACAAAATGTGCAATCATGGAACATTTGATTCTTTACTATATATGAAACCACGCCATTATGATTTCATTTCGCAAAACTTGTACTGAACATCTGTGCATAATCGTCTGAATTTTGAAATAATGTCTGCTTTGGTTTCGCAGTCTCTTACCTATACCATCCCGTACTAACACTTACTGTACAAGAGATCACATTTGAAGGGTGGACATTTCACAAATGATGCTCCACACAAAGAAAAAAAAAAATCTTTGTTTATAACATTTTTAATGATACATCAAATGACACACCACGTTTCTATTTGCAATTTGCAAGCAACCCTCAATGTACCAAGATAGGGGGCCATGTGGAAAAAACAGTAATCTCCATTCAATGCGTCCTATGACATTTCCTAACCAGGGTGTCTACTAAAATTCCAAAATGAAATTTCGTGACTTTTTTGTGACCTTTTCTTTCCCAAACCATAAAATTTTAGTAACATTCTCAAGAGAGAATTTGGGTCCGAATTTTCATGCATGTGATAGAAGCGTGCTTTGCTTGCGATTTGGTAGCGTCTAAAACAGTCCATAGATATTTTTGGTGGTGAATTTTGACGCTTTATAGAACAAACTTTTCCAGTCTATACTTATATTTGTACAGATTAAAAAACATCGTGACCCAAAAGTTAAATTTCATGACTTTTTCTTGACTTTCATGACCGTTTTCTGATTTCGTGACCGATAGACACCCTGCTATCTCACTTTTTTTAATCTTTAGCTAATTACAATTTATAAACACTAAACGTTTTTTCTGACTTTGCAAGATCTGACATTTAAACGATTACAATTTCGGGAGAGCCCCCCCCCCACAATTTTTTTTTTTTTTTTTTTTTGTATAAAAGGTACATTTCTTTTCCTTTTTTAATATCTTTTCAATGATGTTGTCACCGGCGCCTAAGCCCATCTGTCGCATTAAATCAAAATAAGAAAGACTGTTAATTATAAACTTAATTAACCAAGCCTTATATATATATATAAAATTTTGAAGATATTCTCTCGAGTTTGGTATGCCTAATTATATGTTAGTGCGTTTAGCTTCAATCCTGCAACCATATATAATTAAAAAAAAAACCTGCTCGTATGATGTCTACATTCTTTGTAACTGCCCCTTAATTTTAAACTTTCAAAACTTTTTCTTTCCGCCCATGCCTTGCTGTATATTAAAGCCAATTAAACAAACAAGATTATTCGCACACTTATATTGTTGGAAGCTGGACCTTTCGCGTCCGTGCTGTTCAAAGTTGTTCTATATTTTTATGTAAAGTGAATTCCCTTGCCTGGGTTGAGTATTCAAAGCTTAAATACTTATTTAAACTAAACTACATATATATATATATATATACACAGAGTGCCGTAACTAGAGGGTTGTATCCGGGGGCAGACCACCCCAAACATCTTCTCACCTCAGTTGCTTGAAAACGCTCACCTTTGAGTCTAGTTTCTTTCTTGCATTATGTTATACTCGTCATGTAGTTCAAACTAAGCAAGAGAAAAATATATCGCAGTCTTCACGTTTTCGAGATAAGCGCATGCGCACAATTATTTGCGCATTATGCGCAGATGCAGACAATTCGTTTTAATTTCGTTTTAAAGCTATCATGTATCTACTATGGTTCGCAAAGTTTGCTTGATCTCGGTGGAGCCGTTCTCGAGATATCACGACAAATGTCATCTATAATGAATAGATTGTATCTCAGAAACTACAGCTTTTTCGACAAATTCCTGCAAGTTACATTAGTTTTGCAAGGTGTCCTAGTAGTCTACCAAGTCTCGTCGAAATCGGTTGTTGTGGCCCAGACACCTTATGGATGTGTCACAGGCCCTTTGGTTGTTTTTTTAATATTTGTGATACTGTAGTGTCCTCATTTTGCAACACTGTCTAATAAGTGTGAAATTGTAAGTTTTCATTTTACATGTAGATTTAAGTATATAATAACCTGATGCAGTGATATTTAAAAAAACTTCATGTTGGGCTGGCAACACTATTAATCTGGCAGTACTGAAAAGTATATCAGACAATGTCCCCCGCTGATATTTGCATGGTACAAAATTTCAACGTTTTTTGCCTCGTTTGACCACGCTCGTTGTCAGTGCTGCCATCTTAGATATCGGTGATATGGGTGAGACATGTGGAAGTGAGAACGTGTAACGATGGAGTAGGGGTGACTACGAGAATCTTGTTGCAGTCATAGTGCTACATAATGTGAGCATGTTACCATCACGAATCATCACTCTGAAATCCCTGTAAATCAGTGTATTATTTGTATACCGCACCATTCAACGTTACAATGAAACAGGAAGTGTCAATGACCGGCAGCGTAGTGATTGATCGTGTAGTGGCAGTGAGAACACCACAGCCAATTACAGCTGTAGCTGCAAAGATCCGGTCAAATCCCGTCAGACTCAATCAGTGATGTCTATTTCAAGACTAACTATGCCACGTCCTAAGACTCAGCCTACAATGTTCAGGCAACTTCCTGACTGATGCGTTATGCCAACAGAGGGGTGGTGAAAGCCAAATGTCTCCTCAAGCATTACGCAGGAAATTGTCACAGGACAATTCTATATTCTGTCGAGAAACTGTTCACCTCTTTTGTGCCGTTGAAGCTCACACTCCACTACACCATTATTGATGGTAACTTCGAACCGTGAGAACATGTTCGGCAGCTTGCACTGATGATGATGCGTACACACAGTCATTTTGAGCATTAAAGGGCTGCTCAAATCGGAAGACATCGGCTACCGCGTACCAAACCATAGTATTGGAGCCATTATAAAATCACTGAGTACCACAATGTTCGCTTGCCAACAGGATTCTACGCCCTTGTAACTTTCGAACTAATGGACAAAAAACGCTGAAATTTTGTACCATGCAAATATCGACAGGGGGACATTATTTTGCATACTCTGTGATGCTGTGAGGTTTAACAGTATTTCCAATTCAACATAAAGTTGTTTTATCAAATGGCCTCAGGCTATTACAAATTTCAAATCTATACGTAAAAGAACATCATACAATACCATATTTGTTATACAGTGTTGCAAACTAAGGACGTTATAATATCACAAATCTTGGTGACCTGTACAGCAAGAATAATTCAAATAAGACAGACGAAGCAATGCATATTCAAAGTACTTTAGTGTCTAATACTATGATCATGACATTAATAAAACAAAACTGACCAAAGCATCAAGTATATATCAATAATAGTACTAATTGATACTATATTTGATGCTTTGGTCAGTTTTGTTTTATTAATACTATGGAATATTTCCAAAGCTATAATGTACAAGATTAAACTATGTTCATGATATGAGGGATTTCGAATGAATACAATAACGTAACATGGGATTGAAAATCTGACGCTCTTCAAAAGCATTAATTTCGAAAAGCTGTTGAAGTGAGTACTTCATCTACTTGCACAGACTGTTTTCAATTGGATCTGAAGATCACAATGACATTTATAGTAACTTAATATCTGAAACCATTCAGGAAGTACGGTAAAAACTGTTTATACCAATGCTTAAAGTCATGAAATTCCGAGAACTTCTTGTGATTACACTAACCAAAAAGTATTATAGTGATCTTAAAGAAGCAAAGAAAATCAACAATTGTTTCAAAAATCTCCCCATAAACGCTATAAGTAATATATCAAATTTGGCAATTTTTTTCGTCTCTTTAAATGATTTGAAATGAAATGAAATCTTAAGTTTTACGTCCCACGATTATGCCGGTTAGGCTAAAGGAGACGGTGATTATGAGAAATGAATGAAATAGTGGAATGAAGAAAGTGGGAGGAAACGGGAGAACCCCGAGAAAACCCATGAGCACGGTGTTTTTCCACCACAAAGTCCACACGGTGCGAGCTTAGATCGAACCAGGAACCCCATGCACCGGAGGTGAACGCTCTACCATTGAGCCACAGCGCCCCCCCGCCAAATGGTTTGAGATATCAAATTACTGTGAACGGCATTATGAGCTTTATGTCTATTGAAAAACCATGTAAGCAATTTGGTGTGATACTCATCTAAGCACTTTTTCGAAATCAAGTTCTTTGGAAAAAGTCAAACTTTCAACTCCTTGTAAATAGGTTTATATATGTAGATTTGAAATATGTAATAACATGACGTAGTGCCATTAAAAAAAAAACTTTATGATGGGTTGGCAACACTGTTAACCCTGTTGTATTAGAAAGTATGGCAAACAATGTCCTGTTACCAGTATTTGCAGAAACAGACATCGAACAAAAAAGAAAAAAAGAAATATGAAGTTAATAATTTGGAGGATAAAAGTCACCTCTGGTAAAATTAGTTCCCAACGCAAGCCCCTGAGGAAGGGAGGGGGAGAAGCAATTCCATAAACTTAAATAGAAGTACCATTTTTATCGCAGATTCGGAATCTACAGGGAAAAAATACGTAAATTTTATGCGAAAGGTTTCGTCTATTAGTGACAGATGGCGGTGTAATTAGCAAAAACTAGTTTCACTTAAGATTTCTTCAATTGAGCCGCAACGTTTTAATTCCAAAATAAAATTGCGTTAAATAGTACCAATCTTTTTGTCTTAAACATTTTCTCGACTCGTGGAAGGTGATGTAAATTTAGATAACTTAAATGTGGCAGTGATATTAGGTGCAGAGTGCAGTGGAATCGTAGTTGGCTACCAAGTACTTTATCTACTGCATCTTTGCGTGGTCAACGCCTATGGTACCCCCAGAGGCTATCCAAGATATTTTATGCTTGATTCTCACTTCTTTGTAATGATTTCAATCAAATTGTTCAAAAAGTTTGTTTACCAGTTGCTTCATTCGTTTATTTCATATTACTTTTGCGTTGTATTTTATTTTACATTTTGGGTGTTTTTGACGCCACAATCAATTGGATAGTTTTTACATCAACTACATCCGTTATGTTGCTTCATTTGTTTCGAACTGCGTTCATTTGTTGTTTTTGAACTAGTTTCGCTGAGTTTCACGATCATAAAGAGATGGAATCGTTAAAATGCTTGCTAGTCAACTACTATCCTCACTGCACGCTGTACCTAATTGCACTGCTACCATTATTTTCTCAATTCACGCCGAATGCAAAGCCCTCTTTCAGAGTCGAGAAAATGTTTAAGACAGAAGGTTGGTACTATTTAACGCAAATTTATACTCGAATGAAAACGTAACGGCTCCCAGCTGAAGAAACCTTAGTGAAACTAGTTTCTGATGATTATAGCGCCATTTCACGAAACGGTGAAACTAGTTTTTTCTCTCGAAGAAATCGAATCTGCAATTTAAAAAATGAGAATTCCTGATTCAAGTTTTCGAAGTTGCTCCCTACTCCACTTCCACAGGGGAAGAGGAAGCCTAATTTTATCATAGGTGTATTTTCCCTTCTAAAATATTAACTTCTTATTTTGAATATATATATTTTCATCTTATGCTTATTTTCCTAGATATTTTGCAGTCTCACATGAAATGTGTGTGTGTGAGAGATAGCTGGATGCGTAAATCCCCCCCCCCCCCCCAGGAAAAATATTAATTTCGTACACTGTATGATCGTGCATATAATTACGAACTATTTATCGAGATTGTTCCTATTTTATTACATTGTGTCTAATTCTTACATTCCTAAATCAGATTGTGTTTAGTATATCCTTGTCAATGTCTGCTTGTATGTAATTGTATATTATTCAACTAACAACTCAACTAAACTCTGAAAGCATTTAAATTACCTTTGGAACTGCCTGAATTTAATTAACTATAAATGTGTTTATTTTCCGGAACATATATTACTGAAACTAACTTTACATTTCAATGTTAATTTCCGTTTATATTTCCAATGTATAATTTGTTCGTTATTCCTATGTATGTACAACTGATGTTACAATTCCAATGCTGCAAAGCTACTAAGATGGCTGACGCGCAAAACAAATTCAATTACATTTGTGATCTTTAAAACTTTAATGAACTTTGTTTCTTTCTATCATAATGTTTACACTAATGGAGTATAAAAACAAATGATGATAGGAATCAGCGTATACCGATATAAATACACAATTGAAACCTTGTCTGTAAATAATTATAATCTGCTGTACTAACGTGAGGAAGATATGAAACACTAATTATTTACGAACTTGTAACTTCTTTCAAGAATATTGGATAATTTTGTTTGAAAGCTATTATGACCAAGGTTAAGATGGCTCACTAAATTCCCGAATCCAAGAATCCGATAAGCTAACCACCAATTAAGTACAATTTTCTTGATGCATTTTGGCTGTTCTCATCAAGTCACCTATTATTTCGATTTCTGGTATCTTGGTTTGGGTTCTTAATCATGACATAAAGAACTGTCATATAGGCTGGAGCTCAGATATCACTACAGCACATGTGTAAGTTGAAACAAGAGTAATAATTAGAGACCAAGGTATTTAGCTACAAGAAACTAATACTGAAATGGTATGTAATACCTAAGACTACTGCATTAATATCATGCACAGCTATTACATTAGTCCTAGCCTCTTGAAAACTACACCATACCTACTCCGATATGCCCGTTAGTTTCTCATAGATACTGCTGTCCTTGATCTTGCTGAAGTCATGCATTAGTTAATTTCAATTATTATCTTTTGATGTGAAACTCATATTCGATTCCTGGTGGGTGCTCATGTGGTTCGGATCCCATATTAAACTAAGTCTACGTCTCATAAATCCTTAATGCTGAACAGGATGCTAAACTGAAATCCTTTCATCCAACCTTCAATAACCATCTTTTGTTTTTACTTTTAATTATCTTCTTCACATTAACGAAAGGAACACAGTCTTTAGCCACATGATCATTAAAGGCTCATAAATTGGATGAGCATCAATAGTTTCTTCGAAAGACATTTGTACCAGTTCTTCATCCTCCAGGATTTCAGTGACAGTGGTGTCTTTCTTGATCAAACTAACAACATTACTTGTGACCAATACTTCTTTTCCCAATATGTATTTCATCTGATGGAAATTTAATCTGCGTAAAGCTCTGACACATTACATGCTTCAATTTTTATTTTGCTAAGTGTAAACACCAATGCAAAATTTCAAGAAATCACTAACTACAGATCATAATATACACTCAGAAACGTAAACCAATATTATGGAGTCAGACACAATATCTTTCTACTTTACTACTACAACAGTATTTTCTGCACGCACGAATTGCCTTCAATTCTTTTTGGCAGTAGCTGCTGGCAGTAGTATAGGCAGCTAAAATTTGCGTTCTTGACACTTAGTAATTTATACCTATTTACAAAAGAAGATAAATACTTGTTAGGCACTTTCGCGAATGTTCGTGATTAGTTTTCTAAATAGCCCTTTATACCTAGAGACACGATTTTGTGGTAAATAGGAATTCGTAATTTCGTTATAAAAATATGCGTAAAATGGGATAAAGTCGGTGAATAAAAATTCAATGTAAGAACACTATTTTCCTTGGCAATTACAATTAGTTACCTTGTATTTCACCTTAATTTTCATTCATCAATCATCAATGACATGAGCTCAAGTGTGACTATATTAAACAATATTTGAGTTTTAAAAAAATAACACTAAGCATCCTTATTGAATAAAAGTATAAATTAAAGAAAAAATAAACACATAGAGAGAGAACATTAATAGAATAATAACTTTAGTGTTGACAGTTTACTTGTACAATCCGCGGCAAAAAAACCTGCAACATGAGGATGTAAGTTCATTGTGAAACTACGCCTAACAGCACAGGGAATGAACATAAGTCTAAGTGGAACGAATCACGCCAGGATAAACCTCGGCCTCCTCCCGTGCATACTTATTTTGTAGCAAAAGACTTCGTCATTTCACAATAAACTTATATGCTCATGTTGCAGGTTTTTTGCCGCGGATTGTACAAATAACACGTAAGCATTGTTTCAATGTTTTATGCTGTTAAATTTGTTCTTTTGTCGGTAAGTATATCATTGTGAGAAGAGAGCCCTCTCTACATCAACATTCGAAACTGATATGAACATTAGTTGGAGACACTTTCTAGCGATTTCTGAATGCTCATATCCACTTCACCAGTACATAGTTTGGAGCTCATTTTGTAATTCATGTAAAATTTTAAAAATTCCATTTTTTCAAAAGGGAATTTTCATCACGTTGATAGTAATTGCCAAATAATGGTAATGAATACATTTAAAGCGTCGAAAAATTGTCACTTTTGAGTAAATTTCGTGGAATATCGAGACTTGTTGCAAATTTCGCTAATTCGACAGAATTTCGCGTTTAACTGCGAGCGTTATATGTCCCAACAAATAGTTAAAAATTATATATTTTAGTTACACAACATTTTCATACAAAACTGATACATTTCGCGTGTCACCAAAAAATCGTGTCTCTATTTATACCCAGAGTGAAGGTGAAGTTTAAAAACTTATTTCCTATAGGTTAACACGAAAATCGACCAAAGTTTGACCTAATATCTTATAAATGCAAACTTCTTGACTAGTTTTGTACGCTGGTTTATGGTTAACTAAGTCTATGTGCGTACAAAGGTTCATTACAACAGCACTCACTAATTTTGGGAGAAAAAAAACTATCTAAAAAATTATTACCATTCAGATAATGATGTGTCTACTAGTTAATACATGTCGTAACTGCAGTGCTACTACATGTATGAAAGACGGTAAATTATCACCCATTTTCAATTGTGCACTAGATCGGACGTTTGGTAATTTCAAGTCTGTCCTTAAGACCATCATCGTCTGATATTAATTGTTATGAAAAAAAAAAAATTCCCAATCCGTGGTTAATTTGATTAATTTCTCCATAAGAATGGGCGAAGGAATCTCATTTCAAGACTATGCCAAAAAAAAAAAAAAAAAAAAAAAAGGCGGGGGGGGGGGAAGTACGAGGCTGAGGATAATGTTGCCATGCTTCTTACGTTTACAGAAGAGAGGGAATATGAGTCAAAACAAAGGATCTGAGGACGATACAAGCCAACCGTCAACTCAATTATCAAGTCGTTACGCAGTCAAGCAGTGCATTATGACGCCTTAACAATTAAGGAGCTCCTTCATCTATTCCAGGACCACTTGGGACATCAACAAGGAGACTGGACGTGATTAGTTAACCATATGCCAGTGTTCATTAACTTTGTATAGATGTGTGCATTCGTAAGACACTACACATACTTTCAAATCGATTTTAAAATATGTTACTCAGCCCATAAAAGGTTATTTGGCTTTTGTCATTTCTCCTTTGGAACTCGCGAGGATCCCATGTGAGCATATTTCTGAATCAGGTGTACCCCAAGTTTTAATTTGAAACCATTATTATCAATATTGTATGTTAATGGCTTTCCTTCAAAATTTAACCATGCTGGTAATTAATACAACGTGTATTCATTTTTGAATGTACATTACACAGTTATACCAAAATTTATTATCTTTGTTGGAAAATGTGTGTGAACTATTATCATTCTAGTTTAGGGTTCCAAGCTTTCGACTCTTCCATGGAGTCTTGGTCACAAAGTTAAAAACAGGAAGTCAAAGAATTTGTGTAATTTATTTTACATTTATTAACAGTTATCATGGAGTCGTGGTTGATGCTACATCAGGTGTTTGTTCACGTACTACGACTGTTAGAAACCGCGACTCTGTGCTTACAGCTCAGAAGTTATTCTGCCATTATTTCAATGTACGACGGCATGGAGCAGTTCCAACATACAGAACCATCTTAAAATGTGTTAACAGTTTCGAATTATAGGCCCTCCAAGACCACCACATGGTGCTGATCGCACGGTGAGAATTAAGTGTGAAGGGAGTGGGAGCAGCATTTTTCTGCAATTCACAACGTTGAGTTCGGCGCCACTCATTAGCATTACACATGAGACGGGAATCAGTCAGGAGAATTCTGAAAACCGATCTTGACTTCCATCCGTATTCGAGTGCGAGTGCATCAAAATACTTGCAACAGACATGGCCAACAAGTAGATTTTACTGTACAGATCCAAGTTCTTCACGATGAACCTAATACGCTTATCTTTATAGGTGACGACTTGATGAGGCACATTTTTACCTAAACGGGTTCAAGTAAAACTTTTCAGGTACTGGTCACTGGAAAATTCAAGACAAATGCATGAACAACCTCTGCATTGACCACGTGAGACTTCTTTTTAAGAAGGTGTAGTGATAACAGTGATTTCCAATTGTTTTATATAATAATAAACTTTTTTCTGCCAGAACTATAAATGTTGCACAACTAACACCGCCACACATTCCATGAACACTTTACGGGGATTATTTCTTGGTCATTTGATTTCCAGATATGCCTTGGCCTCCTCGATTTCCCGACTTCAGTATGTGCAACTTTTGTGGGGGTATTTAAAGGAGAAAGTTCACCGAAACAAACTTCATTCATTAGACCAACTTAAGACAGTTATTCGTGGCAGAACATTATGAAACATGAACATCATTTCCCAGATATGATTTCTTGTGCCGTCAGAAATGACATTCCTTCCCACGGTTTGTGTACAAAACTTCGAGGTCGAACCTCGCAGGCCAGAATCTCGGCTAGAACAAAACCTCGAAGAATAAAATCTTGCCATAACGAATTCTTCAGTGTGGGATCATCAAAATATTGCTGCACGTGCTGTATATAGCTCTCTAAGTCGAAAACTTCATTAACGAACCCTTCCATATTATGTATTATTACCGGTCAGATGTCTATGCCATGGACATGGATAATAATCTTCCCTTCGCCTTCAAACAAATTGAGTAACAACTTCATACCGAACAGAAACTTCTCCCAATTCTCAACCTTATTTATTGTGTTGCCAAAATGTCTTGAGCCGTGGCAAAAATGCGAACTGAAGCTCACACCCTCACACACCCACGCGTTGAGCCAATAAGCGAGAAAGGGAGGGGAATTCCTTCAGCCGATAGCAGCGCTTGCAACGGAAGACTAGGGATAAAGTCAAAGTGGCATATCTATAGTACAGAGAACCTTTTCTGTAATTTGAATATAAATGTGAGAACGGTAGACACTAAATTTATTTCAAATAGTTCAACCGCTTTCCCCTGATAACTAAATAGACGGCAAATGAATGTGGAGAAAAGACTCAATTTCAGCAGGGATGCTCAAAGGCGGGTTTTAGGGTGTAGGCTGCGCCTATGAGAAAATTTTGGGGACAATCTTTCACTGAAAATGATACAATCAAACTGGAGAATGGTTTTGGAGGGGGAGGGGGAAAAAGGTACATTTGGAAGGAAAGCATGTAAATTTGGGGGGTTACACACAAGCCCCAAAGAGGGTGGGTAGCCCTGAATTTCTGGTCCCATATTACTTAAATATTTGTTTTTATTATTATCCCAGAAACTCATATTATTTGTTTTTATTATTATCCCAGTTATGACGAAATTTTGACCTAAGAGTTTTGGCCCGTGGGATTTTAGGTGATGTTTCGATCGCGTGATTTTGTTAGTATATCCCTTCCACCATCAGTTCAAACGAATGTAGTCAAGTTTGCTGCATAATTGTTTGTTTATAGTGTTCATTTAAAAATGAGTACACTGCTCTGTGTCACCCTGTATAGGCTAACGACATTAACATTTATAAAGAAGTTTGGAATTTAGAAGATAATCGGCTATTCCACAAAGCTATTAATGCTTCGTACGAGTGGAGTTTAAAGAATTTACTTCAATTTAATATAAGGAAATGGTATATGGCTCTAACTAAAATCACAATTCACATTACTCCAACACATTCCATAAAGGACACACTTCTATCAATCAATGATTTAGAAGTCACTACGAAGGCTGCTGAAAATTTCCGCACATTACTAGTAACAGTGACGCTAGTGTTCCGCTATCATAAAATCTGGAATATTAGACGTTTTTATGTTTACACTGTCTTTGTTTGTTTAAACCTATTCTTTATTTTTCATAGCAATTTGAAGTAGCTGTTTTGTTGCTGTAGCTGGTTGAGAAATGGAAATTTCTCATGCACACTATCGGGAAATGATATTTTACGATTTTAAAATGTAGCTATTATCGGAACAATGCATCAAGCAATTTCATTTGGCATTTGAGAATGAAGCACCATCCAATAGGATCAATCAATGATGATGATTTTTTCGAATTTCAGCAATGTCGAACTCTTCTCAGCAACGAATTTTGTGAAGGTCGTCTATCCACGTCTCTGGTTCCCAATAATGTTGATGCTGTGCGTGAAATTATTGAGAGAGAGGGATGCGAGATACCATGAGAATCAGGCATTCTTGAACATGGACACAAAAGCAATACACACGATTTTGCACCGTCAACTGAGAATACATGAACACTTTCAAGCCACTGAATCCCACACAATTTAACCAGAACTTAAAAACTGGTTCGTATCAGAAGTCATACTTGGTATATCACATCGTTACAGGGATGAAACTTGAATCTACTCATACGAACCCAAAACTAAACAGCACTCCACTGTGTGGGTGTTCAAAGTGTGCTGAAACTAACGAAAGTTATTTATTCGAGGAGTGCAGTCAAGCAAACTTTTTTCTTCCTATAACGGACATGACATATATACCCTTACAAGATCAAACGACTGTAAATGATGAGTAGAATTCAATTTGGTTCCCAGGTCATCAAATATTACTAAAACAAACTGAAATCATCGCATCATCTTCACCACGACAATGCCAGTTCCAACTCAGCACACAAGTTGTTGATTGACTGTCCCACAGGAATGTCAAATTAATGATTCCTTGCCTATACTCCCTGATTTATCACTTTATGACTTTCTTTTCCCCACATATGAAAAGTAAAATGCGTAGTGAACGATTTGTGTCACCTGAAGCAGCTGTTGAAGCATACCGAACAGGAGTTTCTGGGGTAGCAGCCTCAGTGGAAAAATGCTATAAACCTGGTTTGAAGTAGTATACCGATGTTAAAGGTACATACTTTGAGATACACAAAGCCATTTACCTAACTTCGTTTTTATATTATATTGATTGTAGAAAATTTTCCAGCAGAGAGTACACCCATATTAAATAATCTATCCCCTATCTTGTTAACAATTCTCATCAGAGATTCACTGATTCTTAATAATACCTTTATCTTTAAATACTTTATAATGATAATGTTAGATCTAGATTGGAATATGGTTTGTTGTTTAGTCGCCTGCCACTAAATCGCATATCAAGAGACTTGAACAAGTTGAAAAAGGTTTCCACGTCAAATAAATGAGCGGGTGCGGCGAACACAATAGTAAGTGCTACTTCCGGTGAAACTGAGGTGGAATGGGTACTGAACCAGAGAACAATATGTACGAGGTTTAATTTCGTAAATTATCTGCAGATGGCAGGGGAAGCTTGTTTTCTATATGTCACTGCATGGGAATGTTGAACTTTCTTTTCCAGTTTGATCGGAAGCTAGGAAATGTGGCATACCGTTATGTTCCTTCGAGCCGCTCATATATATTTTATTTTATTTTATTTTTCGGGTCCAAACTATTCTCTCGTTAAATGCAGAAATGTAAAATCGGGACTACACTATATCGGATAAAAATTGCAGTTTTAAAATTATTTACGAAGTTCCATAGTAAGCACGATACTGATTTATGATGTAAATGGATCAGAAATACTCAAATATATTTAGCAACATATAAAAACTACTTTACTTAGATGACACGTTCATAAGGAAAGTAGCTTGCGTATGAGAGAAGTTTTACGTAGGGAATACTTAACACCAGAGACTCCAACGGTGAAAAGAGTTTTTGGCCTCTTGAAGAACACTTTGAAAATAAAATTATTTTCAGTTATATTCAAAATAATGACTACTTAGAGAAATACGTTTAATAATGACTGCTGAGTGATTTAGTTGACGTGAGATCCGATTGCTCTAACTAATAATGCTTTACATCTTTATGTAAAAGGGAGACCACAAAGACGGTATCTATTACTACCACGACGAGTCGTAAGTTTGCTCGTTTTGAACCCCATCCCAATGCATTAAACTCTTCCTATTGTGTGGCAGCGTAGTGCGTAACCATGAAATAATGTGCCTAACGTGGAGTCCATATCAGTCATCACGTAAGTGCAATATGATTCTCTGACTTTCGTCTAAAAAATCAATATTAAGATCGTTCCAGAACAAACAGTGAAGTTAAGAATAATGCTTTATTCATTTATTCAACTAATCAGGCGTGATCCAGACTTCTAAGTGTCAGCCATCAAGGCAGCTATGCTTTTGTATGAAGAGACAGTAATTTCGTCTAAAATCTTAATATTTTAATGCAACATTTGTGTGTTGCACCCGTGGTATTCACTTAGCCCGTACGCAACCAAACTCTTTCTCATCAAAGAATCTAGCTACAAAACTTTCAAGACCAGACCTTTGTCTGTTAGAACTGAGGTATTTAAAAGAATGAGTTATGTCATATCTTGATCACAATCCTACTTAGGATTTAATATTTGTGATGTATAATTCTTGGTTTGTAACATTGAATAATAAATATGATATTGTAATTACTCATTTAATATGTATAACCTAAAGTAATGCTACTTAAACAAAATCAACTTTATGCTGACTTGGCAGATCTCTTAATAAGGTGGTACTGTCGAGTATATCAAACAATGTTTTCCTTTCGGTATTTGTATCGTACTTTTATTATTATTATTATTATTTTAATGAGCTGAGAAGTTACAAAAACATTAGAAGATAAAGGTTCCACCTTGTATATTACACAGTAGTCTTCAGCACAGAGTTAATGAGACATGGACTTACAGCTTAACAGCGCATCCGAACTACATGTTTCTTGTTTAAAGGGCGGGGGGAGGAAGGGGAGAACTAGCGATCAACTTTGCGTATTAATCAATTTGTAAAGGTCGAGGATAAAAGTAGCAAACCAACTTCCAATGTCGTAATGTTTCAGCATACACACATACTCATGATCATAAAAGAATATAGACTTAAATGGAAGACATGAATTACAAAATACAAACTAGAAATTTTCTCTCAATGCTTTCGTTCGAGAATAAAAAGAGTGGCGGGAGTGATTACACAAAATACAGAAGTGGATGGGTTAACCCTTTTAAATTCTAGCCTTTTTCGGCGTTTTTCTTGAGTCTCAGATAAGCAGCGTCAGTGTCATCCCTATTTACCCTAGATCATGGTTCATACCTCTCAGAATGGAACAGCCTTTCACACGGTACCTCTTACATGTCCCTATGATGTACCAGAAGGGAATTATCTGAGGGAAAATCGGGATTTTTTTGCCAAAAAAAAACCTTCTTCAAAGTTTGGGCCCCCCTGAGGCTCTACCGGGTCTGCGCACAACCCTCCAAAAATTTGGAAAAATACTACGTAGTGTACTAATTACTTGTGACAAATTCGAATTTCCTGTCTTGAATAGTAAAGGCGGGAAAATTTTTTACCGATGTTGAGAGCATAAAAAAAACACCAAAAATTCCCTAAAATGAACCTTACAAATTAAAAAAAAAAAAAATTTTGACACGTCCCTAATGTTCGTAAAATTATGGTTCATATGTCGTTTTGTTCAGAATGGAGTAGCCTTTCAGATGGTATCACCCGCATGTTCCTAGGACATCCCTAATGAGAGAAAGATTGAGGAAAATAGGGATTTTTGCTGAAAAAATCCCTTCTTCCCCGTTCTGGAGCCCTCATGCGCGGCCCTGGGTTACCATAGAGATCTGGAAATCACTTTAAAAATATTACTTATGGTACTAATTACTTGCGCCAAATACCAATCTCCTAACTTCAATACTAAGTGCGGGAAAAATATTTTCCTCTTCTGCGAATATTTCCGAAATTTCCCAAGGATACTATACTTCAAAAATTTCCTGACACGTTCCTAATTATCGTAGGATGATGATTCATACGTCGTTCTCTTCAGAATCGAGTAGACTTTCAGGAAGTACAACTCAAATGTCCCTATCATGTAGCCGAGCGGAGCAAGAATCGCGAAAATGGGATTTTTGGTCAAAAAATATCCCTTTTTTACACTTTTGTCCCTCTGAACCCCCCTTCTATGTTGACGAAGAGATCCGAAAAATTCTCATAAAAACTAATGGGTCCACTGATTGTTTATGGAAAATGTTAGGATTCTAGGATTAAAGAGAAACTCGCCAAAAAATGTTGAAATTAGACCTCAGTAAAAAAGTAAACTCATGACGTCATAGGCCCTATGTTCTGACGCTCAGAAGCGTATAGACCCTTCCAAGGCTTTCTTGAATGCCTCCTCTCTTGGGAAAAAGAAAACGGAACTAAATAGTATTTTTAGTTCTCTTTTAATCGAATCTTTAAGACACTACAATATCGGTCGAAAACGACCGAAAAAACGAGTGATTACATAAAATTCAAAAGTAGATGGGTTAACAAATAATAACCATAAAAATAATTCAATTAAAAAATGCAAGGACGAGATGAAAAAATCCATGGGCTAAAATCAAGAAAAGGAAATAAGACTAAACCGGTGACTACTCTTCCTACGGTTGAAGGTTCAAGTTTTCCGGATATTATGGAAGTAGTTTGCTAATGCTCTTCGTGTTTGGCTTATTTCTTCATAATCACTAAATATATATATTTTTGTTTTGTTGGGATGAGTGGAGTCATGTGATATGGTCGGATGAGTCATTGTTCATCTTATTTCAAACTATAAGCCATGTTTATATGTGATTACTTAAAAAGAAGTGTATAATTAGCAGTGTCTTTATCTAAGCTCATATACGGAGGAGGTTTGTAATGATGAGGGTCACAATATACCAGTTTTCAGTCGGTCCTGGGCTAACGCTTACCGGTCGCGTCACTGCCCATGATTATGATGCCATTTTAAGAGATCATGTGTATCCTAGGGTCTAATGATGTTTCTGGGCAATGATCCATATTCCAGGATGATAATGCGCCCATCTATTCAGAGCTGCTGCGGTATACTTTGAGGAACACTTGATAAAGTTAAAACCACCTTTGGCCCGCACAATCCTCAGACCTCAACATAAATGAACATCTCTGGTTAGTCTCGGCAACACGACTCTGGCACAGATTTCCACTCCCATTCTCTTTCACAGTACTGAATGATGTACTGCACGGAGAATGATGTAATATTCCCCTTGCTACTATTCACGACCTCTATGACATTATTCCACGTCGTATTAGAGCTGTTGTGAAAGCGAAAGGTGGTTCAACGCCATATTAATCCATTAAGTTGCACTTTCTTAACCTGTTTCCATTAAATTAAGAAGTATCTGTTTAAGAATGTACAATACATGATGAGAAACTAAAACCACAGACTTGGTTTACTACTTTAATAAACTATGATGTTGATCCCACACCTAATACAAATAATAATAGTAAAATAAAAATTAGAAAAAACTCATTGACTTCAAATGCGGGCCTGAGAAATCATTTTATGCACTCGTGTAGGAGATTTTAAGTCGATTAAAAAAAAAAAAAAAAAAAAAAGTAGGATGCAGTTTTGTTTTAAAATAAAAATTATGGAACAATGTCTTGGAAATGTAATGTAACCTAAGTGATGAGAATTTCAATGGGATTTATTGTACCTGTCTAGTCCAAATACATCAAGAAAGAGTCAAAAGGAACCAAGGACGAGTAATAATGCTCCATTCAACAGTGTGAAACATGCATTATGGACTAAACGACGTTGTCCATACAGTGGTTCGGGTGTACGTTTCTTAGTATACGGAGATGTCCTCGTTACTAATTGTGAGTGTTCAGCAAAATACGAAGTGCTGGACTCGATTGAGAAAATGGTACTTTCAAATGCTGTAAAAGCACATACGTTGTTAGTATATGGAGAAAATAGAAAGAATGCTGTGCAAACATGTACAGTGTACGCCGAGAGATACCTAACAGACGTAAACCACGCAGATAATTATTCCTGAACCTCTTTAAGCAACAATGGGAAATTGGAAATGTAACACCTCGTCGTCGTACGAGAATCGATCAATGACTAGCATGGCGTGTGCGGTTAGTGTTCCAGCTGCTATTACGATCCCCACGTTAGGACACAGTCCATCGCAAGGGGTTCTGCCCTGGGTCAGGCAAGTGTCGTTCGTACTCCCCACCATCACAAGTTCCACCGTATCATATGTCACTTCATCAAGAGTAACATAGAAACTTATTATCACATTCGTCAGCACTTTTGTGGAAAGACAAAAGGTCAGAATGCATCTGATTTGTCTTACAACTTGTTTTCTGACGAAGCAACATTTACTAATAATGGACAGGTGAACTTTCGAAATATGCACTATGGGTGTATCGACAATTCCAATTGTATGTCAAGTGAAACGACAGCATTTGTGGAAAGTAAATGTGTGGTGTGGAATACTAAGCCAACTTACCATACGCAGTTTTTCACTGAAAGCATACTAGATTCTTGAAAGTATATCGATTTACTAAAGAACAACCTTCCACCGTTAGAAGACATTTCACTGGAAATTAGAAGGAACATGTTGCATCTACAGTGATGCCCAGCCTACAATGTGCAACTAAATACGGTCTATCTTCTTCGTCGTCGGCTTGGAAGAGGAGTAGCTACCATTTGGCCAGACGGTTCCTTTGACTTAACTCTTTCATTTTTTTCCTGTAAAGGAATGGTAAAGAATACCGCGCACAAGGACAAACCAACGATTTTCGATTATATGAAACGCCAAATTACTGCAGCCTCAGCCTATTCAACCATTTTGACTCAAATGTTAGAACATGAATAATAATCTTTATATGCTACACTAGAGGATTGTCGTGCAGCTAATGGATATCATTTTGAACATAATTTGGGAATATGGGAGTGGTACTGGGCTATGGTGCTTGTCTCATACTTGTATTGTTGAATGGGGCATTAGCATTCGTTCTTTATTTCTTTCGACGATATCTCTTGATGTATTTGCAATACACGTCGTTTGATATTCTTTCAACTAGTATTTTCCTGCACATGACATTGATAAAAAGTTCTTCACAAAATATCATACTACTATGTTCCTTTGTTTTTTAATAGGCAACAAATATTAGCCATTCTATACATCTTACGTTTGGGAAAACACAGCATCTTCCATTCTAGTCTTATTCGTGGTGTTTTAGGTGAATCACCCTATGTATTTGTGCACTTCGATCACTTTCCGAACGACAGTATAGGCTTAACCCTTTTAAATTATGATGGCACAACACCTGCCATGGTGTCGACCTTCGGAATTTGCTTTATAAGTCTCTAGTAAAGCTTTTTAGACCGGGTTTTTTGCATTCATTCAAATATGGAAGCATCATAAAACATATTTTATGGGCATTTTGCAGCCTCGCGTGCTCTGTCTGGGGGCTGCGACGTCACAAACATGGACGATGGGTTTTAAAAAAAGGGTATATTTGAGAAGTTTTTTCAAAAAATGCCTGACACATTACTATATACCCTAGAATCATGGTTTGTACCTCGTTGATTTCGTTATGACACAGGGTTTCGAAATGTACCACTCAAATTTTCCTATCGTGTACCAGAAGCGGGAAAATTCGTCCAAAATGGAAAAAAAGGATTTTTTAAAGAAAAAAATTCCCTTTCCCCCGTTTTTCTCTTCACAGGTACACGATAGCGAAATTTCAGTGGTACCATTTGAAAGGCTGCCCTACGCTGAAGAAAATGAGGTATGACTCAAGTTGCTAAAGTCAACAGACGTGTGTCAAAAAAATCTCGATTTATTTTTTTTTTTTCATTTTTTACACATTTTTAGTCAATTACTTTAGTAAAGTATATACAGTATTATCACTATTTATTCTAAAGTCATGATACGTACCTCGTTTTCTTTGGCATGAACCAGTCTTTCAAACGGAACCACTCGCATGTCTCTAGCATGTACCATAGTGGAGAAAATTCGCAAAAAAGGGAAATCGGGGGAAAGGGATTTTTTGACAAAAATTTCCCTTTTTCGAGAATTTTCTCCACTATGGCACATGCTACACATGAGAGTGGTACCGTTTGAAAGACTGGTTAATGGCAAAGAAAACGAGGTACAATTCATGTTCCCACAATGAAAAGTCTTGAACATGATGATAGTATAGAAATTCACTAAAAAGGTATTATCAAGGGAAAATATATAAATCGGCTGTAACATCAAAACTATTCATTCCAGGACACTCTTTGTATTTCATTCTCTTCACCATAAAGTAAAGTTCTTTTAAGTAGCATTCGCATGATCATATCCTATACCAAAGGGGAGATATTCGCGATAAAAAAAAGGGATTTTTAAAAAAAGAAAATCCCGTTTTTCCATTTTGAGCGGAAATTTCCCGCATTTGGTACACTAGGGAAATTTTACGGACGCAGTTGGAAACACTGCTTTAATATAAACAAAACGGAGTATGAACCATACCACCTCAAAAAAGCCGTAATTTAAAATGGTTAAAAGGATATGGTGCCGAACGAAACGGGACTGAGACACTTGTGTTCAAAGCAGAGGTGTCATAGACGAAAATATTTTGGAGTAATCCTCGTACATAGATGTTTTCTCTACTCAAAACTGTCCATTCGGTCGAAAATGGCATCTCAGCACAATCTCGCGCCCACATTTAGCCTTGTGGCTTATAGAATATGAGATCATTTAATAAATATTTTATTTTAGTTATGTCCCTCAGGAGCTACTTAATTTATACCACATTTGCTCATTTAAATCTTTAAATTATAAAGCATCAAATAGCAATGTCATCCGAAATGAACAATATATCACTTAACTAATCCTGCTGATGTCTCCCTACAAATGCCAACTTATCGGAGGATGACAGTATTTCATTTCAGCATCTCCACACCTCATCAAATTTGTCTAAAAGACAAAATCCTCTTTCGTGCCAATATGGAATAAATGCCAAATCAAATCAAGTTCTAATAAAAACAGCTTTGTGTTTCAAAGAACTTTTCTGTTATGTAGTTAAAATATAATACAGCAGCAGTGAAGTAAAAATTCAGTTACGATTATTCCTAAATCTTTGCCAGTAAATTTTTGGCAATAGTTTCCGGTTTCGACAGTTTGAACTAAGAAATCTCGAAAGGTCTTTCCCTAAAGCATTAAATAGCTATAAGCTATTTTTCTTAAAGCTTGAAATGTCTTCTACAAATGCTGGCGTTCACGTCAATCTTGCAGACAGCCAGATTCCTGCCTTCTTCCGTATTTCTGCTCACCTGATCTGGTCTTTCGAACCCTGTTTTGTTCCACTTCTTAAAACCTGATACTTATCAATTTCATGAAATAAGTACTATTTACGATTGTGTTTCTGCCTACATCATTGCGGACGATTCACCCTCCAGGCTGTTCATGTGAAAAGCCATAAATTAAACACACGTGAACTATTTAGGAATTTCTGTCTACATAACGATCTCCGGAGAAAAAAAAAAAAAAAGTCTACTGACTACCATAAAGCCTATAGTAATTGAGGACTCAAATGACCAAAGCTGAGCTTCAATTCCAGTTAGTATAGACCTTATCTCTTCAGTTTCCAAGACCGTACTCTCGTCTCATATACAAAATTGCAAACGAAGACTCCGATTTAAAGTTTCTCACAAACATTTTTTCAGTTTATGATCAAAATGCACAATTTAGTAGCAAATGGTTTGAGTTTCTACTGCGAAGTGCTACTTCACGATTTTAGATAACCAGAATAAAGTGAAATGAAACTATTTGAACACTGTGTGATTGAGCCTTTTTCTTAGACTGTTGTCATAATTGGAAATACTTGTACATGTTTCTTTATTTCTTTCGTAAAGAATTCTATGTTACAGTAATCCTAAAGAGGTAACTAACGTACTGGATTCTAAGAATACGATTTTCTAATACAAGAAACAACTTTCAGCGCAAGTTGAACACATAAGAAAAAGGGAACACACTTCTAGTAACCCCTTGTATCTTACAAATGGATCAAATAGGGAAGAACTTCAGCATAGATTTCTGTTTAAAAAATCAGATACCGGAAAGGGAAATCACAAACTTCCATTGGGCAGTTAATTGCAAAGAAACTGTTAAATGTTTGAAAATGGCTGTATAGTGGTTACTACAAAGAAAACTAACCTATTTCCACTCTTTTGTAGCATCGTCAGTATTCTTCACTGTTAAGTGCAGCAAAACAGAAACCAGCTGTCAAAGAAAAATCCTTGCTAAGGAATACAATTTGTTCTTTAGAAATATATACATAACTGATGTTTCTCTATTTCATCTATATGAGTTTTCCTTGTAACACAAGTCATTCGATTGAAATTTTATATGGGTTCATTCTGAACCTACAGCAAAAGCAGTTTTCTTTTTATACAAACTAAGAACAAAACCATGGCGTGTAAGATTACTTATGGTGCTTACCGTAAAATCGAACTGCAGTGACAATCTCCTACAACTCTCTCCAAATTTGCGAAACAATGTGTTCTGGTGATGTCTACATTCCGTTCGTCGGGGGGAGAGCACCAGGTGGCTGCGTATTGAAACTTCGACGATTGAAGTCCACTTTTTCCACTATGTGACAATAAAACAATTGTGTGAACCCATGTTAGTTCTTCTCATAATGTAAATCACAAACAATTTTATATATCTCAACAGAATAAAGTTGCATCCAGTTGCTTGATTATACATAAAGGGACAGGAGGGAGTGGGAGGGAGTCCATCTTTCAAATTATTTTTACTATAAGCTGAACTGTGATAAGGTTTAAACTGTATTTTTATTTTATTGATACTCTTGGTCAAGAAATTGTAGTTCATGAACTAAAACCTTTGTGTTTTGAACAGTTTCAGTTTCAATACTTTCCGAATTTCAAAAATTAAAATCTATATAGAGGGGAGATCTAAAGCGTTAATTTCAGTTACAGTAAGCAATAGAATTGTATTTCGCAAAAGGTGGAGGAGGAATACCTCGTTTAAAACAAGTTTCCAACACTCACGTTTGTAGTCGATAAGGAAAGAAAGAAAATATATGGATTATGATTAAAGACACTATGAAGGTATCTTTGCAAAAGAAAAATATCAATAAAAGAATGTTGTGCATAATGTTAACTACATAAGAGGCCTTATCAAGGCGAAATTAAAATACCGCTATTTTTAGAGTAATTATATGATATCTTCAAATAGATCAAAGATAATCGAAAAGTGGAACAAGAGCTCGCTAGACAGTATTATTTTACATGAAATACCGTTATTACGACTCACTTACCTGCTTTCGATTTCCAGCAATTTAGAAAATCGCATTTTTGCGTTTCTAAATGCCTGCAAACGGAAAGCTACTAGGTGACTCGTGATAACAGTAAATCATGCAAAATATTGTCTAGCGCACTCTTGTTCCACATTTCGATTATCTTTTATCTATTTGAAGATATCACATAATTACTTAAAATTAGCGGTATTTTAATTTCGCAGTGATTAGGTCTCTTAAGACTTGAACGGTATTGATTATCTACGCATTTTTCTTTCTTTTTCTTTTTTTTTACAAATAAACTGGAATTTTAATGGTGTGTCTATTCAAGAAATGTTCCTTTTTACAAACGTGAATTTGAATTCTACATAAATTAAATTGTATTATTAAATATTAAAATTACACATAACAAATTCGCAAAATATGGGCTATTTAAACAGATCTGAAGAAGAAATCAGTAAAATCAAACCATTAAAAGATTCTAGTTTATTTTAAAGAAAACAATGGGCAGGTATCCAACACCATGAAGCGGGATCTTAAGTTTCCTCAATACCACTCATATGTAATTTTGTTTGCGGGTGATCTGCAACATTGCGAAAATTTTTAAGTCTGCTCTGGAAACAATTTTATAAAGAACTGAACTGAATATAAGAATCAACGAAGGAATGGGTAAAGTTAGTTTCGTGTTGCATATACTTACACCGAAGCTGTAATATTTTTTCCTAACGCTTAAGCTGATGTTAGAATATTTATAACAAAACAACGTTGTCTGTTCATTTCGTCGCTGGCTTTTCATATTCTAAACTACGTTAACACAAGAATGTTTCGAAAAGTGTACAGATGTGTGTAACATACTAAGTCTCACAGGAAACCACTTTAACCAACTGATTTCCTAAAATAATTGATTTTCAGTTTAGCGTTCCATTTAGCAGCGAGGCTGCATGAGACGTGGACCTACAGCTTAACATGGAATCCGAACCACGCCCTTCGCGCCAGCAAAGGCGCGTACGCTATCCACTTAGCCACGATGGAGCTCAATTTCTTAATTTTAGATGAGAAAAAAAAGGTAACAGTCTGATTTAACTGAGGGAAATTTACTGAGTTGAATCTCAGTCTAAGCTCAGACTAGGAACAAGCATACCGATCCGTGTTAAGCTACTACTGAATTCAATGAGATAAATGTTGCAATTAAGCAAGGTAATTATATATTATTATGAAAAAATTCAGAAAATAATACCAACAGAACGTTAGCACAAGCTAAGTAGGAGTAAACTCGTGGTGGTCTAAGCACATCGCTCAAAAAATCGTCGTCACTTCTGTGTACAACTTATTTAATAACAGCCTTCTTTAACTTATCTAATACCTTTGGCTTGGGTTCCGTTTGGCAGTGATTATCCGAATGTGAATGCATTCGCTCATCAGTAGATACCGTAGTTCCATCAAATTGTGAACATGCCTATTTCTAGGTTTCAGCCACTACTTCAAATAGCACCACGTATTTTAAATTGGATTCAAGTCCGTAGACTTTAAGGCCACACAAAGTGCGAAGAATGCCTTGCATTTTACTAAAATCACCTAGAAACTCTTCGAGCCCTGAGAACACGGTAGCGTTATCTTAGAAGTTGAGAGTGCTCAATATACATTCATTATCAAGGTCAACAGCACCACCTGATAAAAAATCTCAAAATAAACATAATGACTGATTCATCTGAATGAGTGGGTGCAACTAATGATACAAAGAACACCCCAATATCATTACAGAATCGCCTCTTGCTTAAAGCACACACTGAACGGTTTCAATTCATCCGACTGACACACTCAATCCAGTTAACTACACTGGTAATGCGTGAACAATGATGGTTATTTCGTGACGTGTTACCAGTGAGACACCACTAGCAAACTACAGAAACCACGTTAGTTCTACAGAGGTGCCCTAATACTTTTTTTTACGATGTGCATATAACCAATCGAGAAAAATGATCTCTCTACTTGTTCCGGAAGTAGTTGCAAATAAAACGAAAAACAAAGAAATTAGGCAATTCTGCTTATGGATTTCAATAGTTTCAGGCATATCAGACCAAAATCAAATAGTAAAAGGCAGTTCCAAAGAAGGAAAGACCGAAGAGTAATACGATTACATATGAATCAAAAAGCACCTGTTAGAAAAGAAGAAGAAATACCAGAAGAAAATGCAACTGAAGGGAGAATTCGGTAGGGATATTGCCTCACGCCAACAGGATTTAGTAACTACCTAGAACCAATAGTGAGAAAGTCTGCATAAGAAATACATGATATGACTACTACTGTTAGATCTGAAAGGAAAATTAATAGAAGAAAACTTAGTTGCGAAGAAATAAATAGGTAATAGAAAGACCAAAGTAATAGTGATAGGAACGAAGTGTCTCATCAAAGAAGCAAGAGAAAAGAAATTGGAACAATGACTAGGTTTCATTATCTCGGTAAATGTTATTAGTGAAAACATGAAATAAAAGATAATAATGGCGAAAGAATTTAGAAAAAAGAAATATATTGTAGGTTTTTGAATAAAAAGTTGAGGGAAAAACTTCTCAAATGTTTTGTAGCACTGTCTGAGGCATGAATATGGACACTGCTCACGAAACGAAAATTATCGAAATGAAAAATTATAAATGTGGGCGTGAAGAAAAACGGAAGAAATATTTCAGTACAAATTAATTAATTGGAATTTAACCACTTTTCAGCACCAAGACAATAAGATGGAATTACTACCTTATTTACTACTATAGTACGATCAAAACTATTACTCGCAATTAAATATTTGTGATACAAGACTCTTAGAAGTTAGGACAAATGATTGTGAATGAGCACATACCGAAATTTCAGCTTACTTTGCAAGCTCTACTATAGTGAGTTTGAGCTTTTGTGTTTTATGTGCATATGCAACACAGAGGCTACGAAAGACAAGACCTACTATTACGGTCGCCTCCGAACCACTACCAGAGCTTAAATCCTGTGCATTTCGCGGATGGGCAGACCATGTAAGATCAATACTCATATTATAGGTCTTGGAGAGCTGGATTACAGGACAATGCTTCCAGTCCGGGAAGCTTTACTATGGTATTTCCATACTAGATGAATGGCAATTCCATTTTTAACACACACATTTTTAAAGGACTATGAGCAATTCCTTTAGATGTGGGAACTTTTTCTGTTGGTAGACCTACCACAACAAACCTTATCCAATGTTTTTATTAACTATACAGCTTGCCAGAAAGGGTAGGGAGCATTAGAACAAAATGAAACATTCTAGGTTACCCAACAGAGCTCCTTTTAAGGCATACTCAGAAATGCTCTCAGTTACCCTAGTTCGATTCCACTCCAAAGTTATACCGAACCTTCTGGATTGCTTTATTTTCCATATTGCGAATTATTATTATTATTATTTTAATACAATGTAAACTACAGTACTAGACAATACGTCGCGAAGAATGCGCCGTTGGTGTATACAGCAAACCAAAAGTAGTTGGAGATAAATTCTAGTTTAACACTTCATATATATAATTTCTGGGAACATACGAGATTTTGATTCTAAAATGCTATAGACATTCCGTCTTGGAAAATCTCTTATGATTCGGGATTTCTTTTCTGTGATAACTTTATTGCTTTATGTAATTTTCATAACTGATTAAATTTGACACTTGTACATAGAAATTAGAAATATTAACTTGTTTTCGATACTAACGTTGGTAAATAAAGTTGCTATGTATTATAATTTGTGCAGTTTTACCGATTTGATCTGAAGCGTGAAACATCAATTGATTTCAAACTGCTGAATGAAATGAAATCTGAGTTTTACGTCCCACGGTTATACCGGCTAGGCTAAAGGAGACGGTGATGATGAGAAATGAATGAAATGGTGGAATTAAGGAAGTGGAAGGAAACAGGAGAACCCCGTAAAAACCCACGAACACGGTGCTTGTCCACCACAAAGTTCACTTGCCGCGAGCTGGGATCGAACCAGGAACCCCATACACCAGAGGTGAACGCTCTACCACTGCGCCACCGCGGCCCCCGATTTCAAACTGCGTTTTGGTTTACTTTGTACAGCGGGGGACACTTCTAAATGGTACACCTTAGCCGTAAATCTCCATATGGCTGTACCATTTAGAAGTGTCCCCCGCTGTACATCAAACAATTGTACATTCTTCGCACAGACACACACACAAACACAGACAATGTTTCGATGTAGCTTTGGTATAGAAATAGAACGTGATTAAATTGAGAGTAGTTCTGAATACAACATAAAGAGCTCTAACAGATGACACCCTGAACATTTAATTCCATTGTCCTAATTCTCCTTTTTCTTCCCGAGGAAAAAAAAAAAAACGAATATACAGGATATATGAATAGTGACGCAACATGATCATCCAATAGCTATTGAACCACTGCAAATAATGAAATTCTACTAGTAACATCCTTTATAAATCAGTATTGGAAGACACGTATACATAATATTTATAAGAATAATAAGCACCTTAATACTTATAGCACGGAAGGAAAAACGAATAAATACAGTGAAACTGGTCGTCTGTGTAACTTGCCTTCACTTTTTGTGGAACCAGCATTTTCAAATAAGACATGCACTATTTTATTATTTAACTCCACCGCATTAAAGCAACCTTATTCTCATGTGGTTAATATTAAGTTAAATATTAATGTTACGTCCATATGACACCTTGCAAATTTTTTACTGTTTTGTGTTTCGGCAGACTAATACACTCAAGGCTGAAAGAAGGACTTTTCAAAAATACAGGAGGCAGTGATACTGTTTATGTCTATTATCAGTGAGTGTGCGAATGAATAGCAACACTAAGGTTTTCCATTCATCTATACTATTATACAACAGTTGAAGCATCTGATTCAATATTGCCCAGGGCATACTACTACAGATAAGAATGCGAAAATTGGACAGAATACTCCTTTTGTCATGGAGGCGAGAGATGAGAATTTTTTTTTTCTTTTTAAACATATTATAAGGGGGATAATAGGACAATCAAACATTTTGCCAAGAACTGAGTATTTCAATCCCGGAATTTGAGAGACTAATCTCGACATATAAAAACTTGATTAAAAATAACAGAACTCGTATTTCGAAAATATCGCTCCTATGGAAGAAATGGGGAGCATTTCTGTAATATCCAAATCTTCCTTACCTTCCAAAATTACCTTCCTTTATTTATAAAATGCCAAGTGTGAGGATTCGCTTAAGTTGGAAGAGTAAAATTTTGTATACAGGCTCTAAATCAAACGTAAGGAAAAATATTTTGCGTTTTCCGAAATTCAAATCTTGAGGGAGAAAAGATGAAACATTTCTATTATACTACAATTTCCCTTTTTTCATTTAGACAATGTCGAATTAGGGGATGAGAAGGAAGTTAGTTCTTGTGTATTTATTGGTTCTACAGTGAAGGTTGACTGCGTCTCAATATAAATAACTGTGAAACAGTGCTTAGTGTTAAAATACAACAATGTAAAGGTTTACTTAACCTAAGTTACAATTTGAGCCTATATGGAATTAGTTCAAACGTTGCACACGCAGTTACAACGAGATGTACAATATTGTTAGCCTAAATGATGGTTATTTTTTTGAATTTTGAATAATGCAATATATTATAGGGATTTCAGCTATTATTAAGAAAGATGGAATCCTACCTGTAAGGGGAACACCATCTGGCTTTTAACCTAGAGATGTGAAATTTGGTATACGAGTATAGACTATAGAAATAAGGAAATATGTGTTTCAGCGTTTTTCAAAATTACGCTCCTCAGAGTGAGAATGGGTGTCACATTTCTATTATATTCAAATTTCCCTTTTCTATTATATTCAAATTTCCCTTCCCTTTCTCAGAAAGTGCTGAATGTGAGGACTTGCTAAAGTAAGAGGAGTGTAGTTCGGTATATAGACTTTCGACCAAAAATAAAGGAATATATTTTTCGAAGTTTTCGACAATTCCTATCTTGAGACAGAAAAGAGGGTCATTTATATAATATCCATATTTATTTTTTACCCTGAAAGTACCGAATATAAAGATACGTTCAAGGTTGGTAATGCGAAACAGTATATGAACTTAATTACAAATAACGGAATGCATATTTTAGCGTTTCCAAACATTCCATTTCTAAAGGAGGAAGGGCGGGTAGGAATTTGAATAATATTCAAGTTTGTCTTTCTTTATTTAGAAAGGGCCCACTGGAATGATTCATTTGCGATGGAGGTAGGAAATTCAGTGCACAAACTCTTCAATAAAAATGACTGAACATGTTGAAGTGCTTTCGAAAGCGGCAATTTCTCAAACATTCAACTTTCCGCTTTTCTTTTTATCACAATTAACTCTTCCCGTGTGAAGAACGAGCATTTCTAGTGTTTTAGACTGTCAAACATTTCGTCGTTCAGTCCAGATGAATTTATTGAGCTTTCGATGTCTCTAGTTTTAATCATGTATTCGAATTCTTTTTTTGTGGGATGCTTTCGGGATTAAACAAATGACGATCAGATTGGTGTTACAATGTTAAAAAACAGAAAATAAAAAATAACAGGGTATTTATTATTATTATTATTATTATTATTCACTCTTTGCTGATCAATGTCCATTAGTAGGATTTCTAAATGCAGAACAGGGTCACCTTTGGTATTTCAATGTTTAGAAGGGTGAGATAAATCCTAGAAATGACAACCTTATTTGCATCTGTCAAAGGTGGGAAAGAGAAAAATGAATGTTCGTAGTGTTTTGTAGGTAATCATCATCTTGAAATTCCATCTAAATCATACTATGTGAATGGTAAAATCTATATTAGTTATTATATACGACATTTTTATATTTCAGAATTAGTTTCTACTATCATTTACTTAAAACTCATATGTAAATGAGTTACCAATGAAGTTTTCCTTTCTTTTTTCGAGACGTACTTTCTTACTTAATCATTTTAATGAATAATTTTTATATTATTATTGTTTTGCTTTTAATATGCTTTATTGCTATGCCCTTTAGACTAAAAAGAGATGGATGATTAATGGAGCAGAACGGTAAAATCAAAAACTTTTTGTGCTCCCACCGGCAATTGAACCCGGGACCATGTGCACGTGCTAGTCACTAGACTAACGGAAAGCGCTAAAAGATTTTAATGTGCAAACTGTATTTAGCAGATCATTCCCTGATATCGATGTTCGAAACGAAAGGACGCCATTTCGCCTTTAAATTCAGAAGGGAAAGAAAGCCGGGATACCCTTTTATCGATCAAAGTAAAGGAGTTGTACGATAGGGAGGTCAGGATGTCTTTGTATGAATTAAAGGGAGTTTTTAAAACCTGAATTTGTGAAGTGGTTTCACAGTACCTTTTCTAAATTTCCACGTAAGTCTGCCCAATTTTGTGTCATGAAAGTAAGGAAATTCTTACAATTCATTACAAGTTGCGCAAAGTGCTAAAGATATTGCCATTGGCCAGGAAACGAAACTGCCCTGTTGTGACAACCGCATTCTTTTTCGTCGAAGCTTTCAAGACTCATTCCTGAACTAACAAGATTTACTCGTTATAAAGCGTTTTCCATTTTCAAAGATACGTACACAGAACTGCAGAATTTGGGCGGCCTACGTAACCCATGCCATTCATGAAGATTGACAGACATCTCCGTTGAAGCGCAAGGAAATAATTTTCTGTATACATTATCAACTCAAGGTTGCCAGGTTAATGTTACATTTAATCACATCTTATTTCTTCTTAGGTGATTTTCTTTTCAAATCTTAATTTTGCACGCTTACGCTCTTTGGTGGATTGGTGTTCAGTCTCAGTCTCTCTCTCTCTCTCTCTCTCTCTATATATATATATATATATATATATATATATATATATAGAGAGAGAGAGAGAGAGAGAAAATCACTGAGGCTATACTTCGAATCATCGTAGTTTAAATTTATGGAATCAAATCCGAGATCCCGTGGGCGCAAGCCACAAGTTTACTGGGGACGGCATGAGGTAAAGGAGACGGATGATTGAAAAGTGAATGGCCAGAAACAATTGTGAATGAGCATGTGCGTAAAAAAGGAAAACCTCACGAAAACTGACGGACACGTTACAAACCACAAACTCTCATGTCCTGGATCCCTAGCACTAGAGGTGAGTGTTCTATCACTGAGCCAACATACCCTGTTTTCCCTTACAAATAACGTATCATATCTTGTTTATATCAACTCCCGAGTATAGTCACACTGGTATTAGCCACCCACCTGATATTATTAGAGTAAATAGTTACTACGATTTTGAGTTAATTCTGTTCTTTTTTATGGATTTCTTCAATTTTATTTATGTTTCGGTCACGTTCTATTTGAGTACCTTCTGTTTGTGTTAGAGAAGCTTTCTACTTTTATGAATTACTGTGTATATTTTATGAATACATCTTCGATATACACATGTTATCATGGGCTATAACGGAGATTATCGAGTTCTACGTGTGTAAATGAGACAGGCTAAGTTTTCGAAGTAACATTCCACTTTGGAGTTCTTATATTTTACGTTACTTTGGTCGGTTTATATTCATAAATTAAATTAGTATTACAGAAAACACACAGGGACATGACATAACAAAGCTGCTAGTAGGGTTTCACTATTTGAACTGATTCGTAAGTTATTGGATGATAGGACTGCGACACTTTTTTGGTATTCTGTATAAACAAATTCGTGTATTTTAGAATTCATGACGAACATTCACTTAAAGAAAACATACCACTAAATTCCATATCTATTTTATTTTAGTAAAAATTTTTATTCAAGTTGCTCAATGCTAAAAGTAAGAAGTTTCATAACAACTGAAAACTCTAAATTATTAAAAGTGTGTGGTATATGCTAACACTATCCTCACCTTTAACATGTCACTTGCAAGTTTTAAATTACCCCAGTAAACAGTAACGTGCGCGTTTAACAAAATATTACTGCCTAATCCGAAACAAATATTGAAAATACTTTTCCTTAGGAACAATTTTGAGGTGGTACTAACTATAATCAGGAATTCACTTCAAAAAGACGGAGATTATATTCAGAGTTCTATCTGTTTTACTTCATAAGCTCAAGACGCATTAGCTTAACTTCTTCCCCTACACCCTTAGAATATGTACTTTAATGAAAATGGCATAATAGAAACCCATTTTGAGGTGGTACTAACTATAATCAGGAATTCACTTCAAAAAGACGGTTCAGCTGTTTACCTCCATGACAACAAACAATAGCACTTTTATTTATAATCACTTCTAGTTACTGAACTCTAATTTATGACTCCGTATGGTTCATCGATGCAGAAACAAACCCTCTGGAGCAAATATAACACAATTACGATTTTTATAATTCACATGATTAAGATACTATTTGATGTCCTTCCATCTTCTCAAACCAAAGGTTTTATTTATTTCCGAAGAGTTTCGAAATATCCTATACACCTTCCGTGTATTTCTTACGAAAGTCACGTATTCTTTCTGTTTAAGGAAATCCTAACCTTGGAAATCATACATTTAATATCTTTCTTGTATATTATAGCAGAACGTCTCCTAATAGAGGTTCAAATAATTTAACGCGGCAAATATGAGTTTGAGTCTTTGAAGTATGGTAGTTAGTTCTGCTATTTGTAACTGTAAATTAGCATAATCCCAACATTTCTAACATGATATAGTTTTTCTGTTGCCCACTCGATATTACAAGTGTGCTGTAATCAATATATCAAAGACTTATCATAAATTCTTTTTCTGCTGTAGTAAATCAAATTATTACGGAAAATTCGTTAATAAAAAAAGCTTGTTTTCACCATACGTGCCCCCCCCCCCCTTAATTTTTAAGAGTTAAGGATGTGTGTCCTAGACGAATTACCTGCACTATGTTATCATAAATACAGTACATCACTTAAAATTTTTTGAACTCAAAACTGCATTTGATAATTCTTCCGCATAACGTATTAAATAGAATATTCTCAAATATAATGTGGTACGTCTTCATTATCATTTCCACAACTCTGATGTGTTTGTTCCATAAGTATTCTAAACAAATTAAAGTATATTAAAATTACAAACAAGTAAGCTAAATTCGTTAATACTCTGTGTTCTTGCAGTATTTTATGCTTCCGTTATGTTAATTATATTTTACATAACTCAATACACTTTTACAGGAGTAAAAGAAATAGGGGAACCAGATCCTCAAATTGATATAGGAGGTTCCTAAGATAAAAATTTCTCTGAAGTACTTTTCGTAATATAGCAAGCAATGTTGTATGTGCAGAGGTAGATGGCTGATATCAAACACCACCTCATAAAATAAAAACCAAGATTCAATACTTCATTTTGTTAACTATGTTTTCTTTTCTATTAATGTTCTCGCGACTTCTTTGCAACTTCCGCACTTATATTCACATATTTACTTCAGCTTCAAGATGATTTGAAACAGAAAGGCGAATAATATTCATCACACTGTTATGGAACAAACGTCAAGGTTTTTGGGCAACTGCTTCATCTGGTGCAATTACTTTTCTTTCATGCCAAGCTTACCCACTCTCTTTCCCGCCCTCTCTTATACGCGGTCACAGTTGACCACAGATCACTGAATTTTCACTCTCTGAAAACAGAAAGGTAAGTACCACCAGAAAAATACTGTACATTTCCCAATTAATTACAATTTCAATTTTCAATATGAAAGTTTTTGATCCTCTCAACTTTAAAACAAATAAATAAATAAATACATTTAAAAAACACGGCGCTACCATCTTTTTTGTTTTTATCGCTCCTGTAGATGAAAAGAAAACCATCGTATGTGTGGATATATTTAAAGTTAAAAATGGGACAGAACTATAACAAGTACTTTTTATGAAACAGTGAAATCAATCTGTTTCTAGGACAGGTATTTCTGTAATAATAATAATAATAATAATAATAATAATAATAATAATAATAATAATAATAATAATAATAATAATAATAATAATAATAACAATCACTTACTCGACGCGGACAAGTCTGATGATAACGATATAAAACTGAAAAAAAAAGCACCGAATATCGGAAGTCAACATTAGTATCGAGTATTGGAAAACTACGGTATGAGCCTACTTTTAATGCTTAAAGTTTACACTCCGGTTTTGTTACTACAGTTTTATAATTAAGAAAATAATGATTGGAGCTTAACATTCCTTTTTAGAACCGAGGGATGTATTGATTGAAGGTGATCCAACACTAGATTTTTAACTGAAGCAAACAATCCTACCGGAGATCGAATTTGGGATCATGCATGTGCATCTACTCCTTGACAAATGAAAATCAGTAAAAAGCAATTCCCGCTACTTCTGAATTGCTCTCTAATCCTTTCATATACTTCAACATCGTGACATTATAGCCAACGAAGATTACCGCTGACAAGACGGATCTTTGATGGATAACGTCTGTAGATGGATCTCATCTAAATTACCTCCGACTGTCTCAACCGGAATTTTGTATTCTTATTTCACGTAGTCCTCACAAAGTGTTGAACTCAGAACCACACACACAAACTACATGGCACTTGAGAAGTATTTCTTAACATAGTGAAATAATGTTGATTTTAACGAATACACACTGATGAAGTAATCATTTCTGAATGTATGTTTTATTATGGCCTCATTTTGATGCCATTTTAATTTAAAATCTTGAACAATGAATCTGGTCATGTAGGAGAATCCCCAACCCTCACCTCACTGAAGCTTCTAGTGATATTTATATGTATTTCTAGTAAACAAACCTCCTACATTCTGCTGCAATAGGCAAAATGCCTCGGCGCGAAACAGCGTATTATTCATTTGGTTGTTTTGGAATTGGCAGAAGTATAGTAATTTCAGAGGTCCGCTTATTATCTCGTATTAACTACTACCAGCAATTATTATTCTGTACCTGCTTCGAAATTTTTCCTAACTTATTTCAGTGTTCTGCGCGAAGAAGATTCTATTTACATAGCCTAGTAAGGCAGAAGCAGTAAATCAGATTTTACTATGTGAAGTGGTAATGGAATTATATGCTTAAAGAGAAATGTAAGCAGCAAACCACGTAAAGTTCTGTTATCTGTCGTTACCTTAAGACTGTAGACTAGAAACACTGTCAGACATAAAATCCATTGATTCATGTGTAGAACTGTTCCCTTTTCCTTAATATTTAAATTAAGAGAAATTCACAAGTTCGGATTTAATGACTCTTTGCACGTTTTTATTTTCCTCATTGAAATAATTTAAAAAAATAATAATTCTACTCATTTACCAAAGGTTGTTACGGGAAACTTTTTTTTTTTTTTAATGTCCTATGATTATGCTCCTAGGTTAAGGGAGACAGTGATGACTGTGAATGAAATGGACGCATAAAGAAGTGGGAGAACCCTAAGAAACTCGCAAACAAAGGATTCACTCATCAAAAAACCCTCTGGCCCGAGTTACGATCGAACCAGAGACTCCAAGCGCCAGATGTGACCAGCCTACAACTGAAGCACCGCGGTCCTCAGGATTGCAACTTGCATGCGAAAAACTAATATGAGAGGTACTATGTAAGTGAATGTCTGAAAAAGAAGAGCCTAGAACTATCTAAATTTATATGAGTCGGCATCGATGTTCAAGAAAACTACACACGCTACATTTAATGCGCATTCTCAACATTCCTTCTTTGTAAATATACTCAATTACACGGTAAAAGTTCATTGTGCTTCTCATACTGTTACCTATGTTTTATTCATTCATTTCTCTAGACTCTGGAATAGAGGACTTCCACTATTATGAAAGAAAGTTCTTCTGGCAATAATAACTGATTCTATTCCTTCACCTTAACGAAGCTCATTCTTATTACTATTAGGCATGTGTTTGTAGTATAGTTACCTCTCATATCCTCGTCATGTGTTTTAACATTCACGAAAGTAATGAATACAAATAGTGTATGTTAATTTCTGATTTTTATGAAAGAAGAGAACAAGCCATGAGATTTTGGTTCATCGATTCAATTCTTTACCAACCACACTGCAAACAACAACTTACAACAACATATCCCGGAAACGGAAATTCAATTCTATATATATATATATATATATATATAAGATCATTTGACCACTTTTTAACAAATATATTACTTTATTCCTACATTAATTTCTTTCCAATAGGTAACACTATCTGTTGAAAAGGGTCAAATAATAAAAATCTTTGTGCCTTGCAAATTCTTGTTCCCAGTATGGTTGAGAAAGAACTTTAACGAGTGAAGCCTTCCAACATTTAATGAAAGAGATGATATTGACGAAACGTACTACTGTTTTATCAAATACAGAAGATCTCTTATCACGTAAATTACGCATTAAGCAAAGAACTTATCGTTGTGGAATACTTCTTAAAAAAATCTTTACACACTAGAATCAATTACGAATAAATCCCATCTTTAAACATACTAGCTTCCCATCAAATTTTAATAATATTAAAAACTTACTTACAGAAAGGAGGTCATTAAATCAACTTTAGAATTTCCCTACAATTAAAAAAAGGAAAAATACCTTCGCCACACAAAACAATGGACTGAATTTCCAATATAGTAATTTACAGTCTACAGCCTTATGGATTTTAATTGCATGCACAACATTAATTTGTCCGCGGATTTATGTCACGTGAAATGAAATCCAGTTGGTTAATTAATCGATTTTAATTCTTAATTATTCTGTACTTCAATGTCATTTAGCTATTTTTCAATTCATATACATTTATTCAAAATAAGACAATAGTCAAGATCAATGTTTTTAACCTCAAAAATTAAACAAAATTCAAACTAAATACACACACAAAAAAATCTTACCTAAAAAAAGGACCATCTGCAAGAAGGGCAATTTTCATTGGAGACCCTGCTATCCTGACTTCGTTTTCACGATGCAAGGGAGCATCTTTAAGACGATTGCTGATATTCTGGCAATATAAAGGTTTAATCAAAATTAAAGATAATTGCTTTATCTTTTGGAAAATTTGTTAAAACAGTCAAGTTTTGCTAAAATTTTGTTTTTGCATTTCAACACAACTTCACCATATGTCAATGTCATTGGGTACAGTAGTGAAATAACATTCCGATTTTGAATTAAATTTGAAACAGACCAGTTCATGGAATGGTAAAGTACTATCTCCTTATGTGAATCTACATTAGAAAACACTACTAAAATAACTGAATGAAATACCGGGAAAAAGACACCAATAAGTACTTGGCATTTACGTAATTAGCGTATTCTTGGCTTAAATTTTCACAATGACTGGTACCCTATTTGAAATTCTGATAGCAAGAGGAGGAAAAATATAAGGACTATTTCTTTTCAATGACATCTTTGAGACGCACGAACGCTTCTAGTTTTTGATTCAAAATAGGGAAAGGAAGCATGGTAATTCTATTTAACAAGAACTAGAAACTTCAGAATACAAGTAAAGTATGTAGCATATTAAAATTGCTTGCTATCTATGTATGCATGCATGCAGAATATCATTAGGAATTAAAATGTTTGTAATAATAGATGATGCAGAAAGAAACACGTAACAGATGAATTTAACGCTTAAGTAGTTTCTGTTGTAAGAGAAATGATTAAATCTTCAATTATATTTCGAAGTAGTTTTGTATTTCTATCTCAGGCTGGTCAATGTTGCGTTAATTACATATTTTTTACCTCTTACATCGTTAGTCTTTGATGACGTGTTCATCTTGAAAACTGGGTAGACTTACACTATTAATTTGTATACAGCAAAAATAAATTTTAATGTAATTTATTTACATTCACAAGCTAGCTTATAAAACAATAGTTTCATTTACACGGGTATCTTAGGAAACCATTTTGAAATATTCTGCACAATAACGCTACTGTAAGTAAGACACAAAAGTAAAACATTGAAAAGTGACGCAGACAAATTATGCTTTCAACAATTTAGGCTGATACTTGTTAACCTTCATAATGGATATTTTCTGTTCATCCCTAAATATAATGAAAAATTCTACTTTGTAAAAAACTATAAACTGTGTGGATAAATAAAATATGAATCAATTGTTCCTTTTATTAATGAAACTTGTCATGATGTATCATCTGTATCTAAATTATCTTTCTGTGTATAGTTCCTTCAAACACACTCCTTCTGACTTAGATAACATGCAAAATCCTGACTTCCCTACTGATGTGCTTGTCAAGTTTTAGCATCTATCTTCATTAACAAAAGGACTGTGGTCGAAGATTTATATAATAGCCAGGAGAAAGGTAATTTAGATAGAGAACAGGATGATATAACAACGAATTTAATTACCACAAAGCCATAAGAAAGTGAATTTATATCGATTACGTTATCAACTATGCCCTTAATGTTAGAATATAAACGACATTCTTATTGAATTTCAGGATACATCGAACTGTTTTTAAAACATAGTTTTATCTACGTTATTTCGCAGTGCTTTACTTACTGACTAGTGAGTCTTTTTATTTATACTAGTGTTATTGTGCAAAATGTAAAAAGTTCCTGAAGTTCATCGTAATAAACTATGTTATTATATAAGCTAGTTTGTGATTGTAAAACACTTAAAACATTTACTTCTCGTTGTACACATAAATTATCAATTTATCCAGTTTACAAGAATCACACCATCGACGGTGTAAGAGGGGACAAAGCAGTATGTGAAACATCGGCCAGCCTGAGAAAGTAGTACAAGACCACTTTGAAACATGGTTTAAGATTTAATCATTTTTATTAGACAAAAGAAATACCAGATTCAAATTTATTAATTACATAGTTTGTATGTCATCCAATTATTTTAAAATCTACTAAAACAAAGGTTTGTTTTATCTATTGTATCTATATATTGGCCGAACCACCGCTGATACATTCAGCACCTTTTACCGGAGGTATACCTTAATACTTAATGATCCGGCAGCCGCATTACTGGAGAGAATGTTAACAAGTTCAGCACTAAAATGAAGTAGGCAATCTTAGATTGTAATTGCAAGAATTAAAATCTTACACTGTAATCGCAAGAATTAAACTTTATCCACATTTCCGAGAATCTACATATCGTTGTAACACATGGTTCCTAAAACAACAAACGTGGTACGAAAATCTACGGAGGAACCGAATTTCTCGGGTTCCCATCCAAGGCGTTGTGCTATCAATAGGGTTTGAACTGTAAGAACATTGCACAGAAAGCCATCAAGCTAGCCACAAAGATATTACAAGTCCCTCTTATGAAATTGGATTCACTTGAATGTCTATGACGAAATGTGAGCTGGTAAACGAAATTTTTTCCCTTAAAAGAAAAAAAGCAACCGTCAAGAAGGAAAAAGTACTAAATGTTAAGTAGAAAAAGTCTGTTCCATTTTTTGAACAAAGAGAAATAAAGCTACATTATATAACGCATATTCTCTTATGGCACGGAACAAGTCACGTGTTTTCGGAGGACGGGGTGAAACGAAGGAGATTTGAAAAATGAATCTTTGAGTTTTACGTCCTACGATAAGCCGGTTAGGCTAAAGGAGACGGTGATGATGAGCAATGAATGAAAATGGTGGAATGAAGAAAGTGGACGAAGGAGATTTGAAGAACCTTACATTTAACGAGTGATAATTTTTTAATATCTAACAAAATGCTATCAATATTGAAGACCAAACTACTTCATCCCTAACTTACTGCTATTCTTCACGCTTCTCTGAAGCAAACATTTTGGAGAGAAGTCTTTACCCGCTATCGAAAAGAAAATGTCTACAAAGAGGATTTAAAACACCTCTCATGATCATTTACTAAAGAATTTTTAAAATTTAAAGGCGTCAAATAATAGCATCAAACAGAAAATATAGGTTATTCTTTAATAGATTCAAAAATTTAACTAAAAATATACAACATCTTACCAAAGCACTAACTATATATAAAAAAATAACTTGTGTTAAAGGTTTCGGCAATTTATCATTGCCTTCATCGGGCACATCATTCATCGATTATTGCCGCATCATTAAACCCAAGTTACAATTAATATATTGTTAGAGCTTTTCTAAGATGTTACTTATTCTTAGTTACAAATAGATCCAAAGCTGGTATTCAAAATTTTAGGTTAAATACCACTGTATAGGTCATTTACAATAACTTTGCAGAATACTTTTGTTAGGACTGTAAGAAAATTTACTTCCAATGAAGAAGAAAAAATGCATTTATGTATCAAAGAATAGTATTTCATGATCATATTAAAAAAAAATAAATACCACAATATCCATAAATATGAAAAGCTAAGAGCTAAGAGCTTATACTCATCCCGTAATTAGTTCTAGTAAATTCTGAAAGAGTAAGTCAAAGTAAAGTTTTCTATGGAGGGAGAGAAATTTTCTTAAAGATAACGATAACTACACTAGAACTAATCCATTCATTCATTAATTTACGAAACAATCTATTATTGGATGGGTATGCAATTTTGTTGGTGACCGTACATGGGTTCAAGTTATTCCAATTATAAAAATTATTCTGTATATGTCTTATGTATGTTTCTCATGGATAACTTATACTGACAATAATTTGACAGGCAAAAACTCAGTGCACGCATTAAGTATAGGTTCTATAAAAGGGCACATACAATTTTAAATATGAACGATCAATAGTAAATTCCCACCAGTTCCAACTTCTGAACGAATATGTTCTAGATTTATCTTTTGCCTTAGCTTCTGATTCCATGTTTTTGAAAATAAATTTTCGACCCCACATAGGCATCTACATCAAATTACAACAAGGATTATGAAAAATAAATAAATAAAATAAAGTAAAGGTTATAATTTGAGGGAAATCTCCAGTGATCGAAATATATTTTTTCAAACACACTGAATGTAAGATAAGTTTAATACACTTGGAATAAGCTGTCTTTCGCTGCTTACGTGTCAATACTTAGTAACATGAATATTGTACTGATTTTTTACACACAACAATTATGGACTCAAAAGAGAATATAATCAGTACGTATGTTTGGAAAAACAAATGTTGGAGAGAATTCTGGTGATTTCGTCATATTGGGGAACATTAAAGTGCAATGATTCGAAACAATATATTGTACTGGTGAATATATTCTACAAAAAAGAAGAGAAGAAACTTTTTACTTAAGAAGAAATGAGTTTATCAGCTTGAAGTGCTATGTTTGGGAGTTTCTAGCTACGTTAAAAAGAGTGTCCAGTAACCGTTTCAATATTAAGAATACCTGCCGTGATCTCACTCAACGAAAAAACTCATATGCATAGAAAAAATGAACAATTTCCCCTCTTTTAAGGTTTCGAAAATTCTATTTCATTCTAGATACCGACCTCATAATTTGACCACAGTTTCGCTTTCTATTTCTCTCTATAGGAAAAGTTTTTTCGGTGATTATTTTTCATAACACATGCGATTCGGATTCTGACCACATGACTATAATCAGGATTGAATCTATGCTTTATGAAAGTAGTATAATATAGAGAAAATGTGTTTAAACAGACTCAATCTTTAATATTTAACAGAATTATGAATCGATTTCGTTTTTTAACTTTAACAACCTAACCTGAAATTATGTAATTCCGAATTATATTCTAAGCATTTTATCTTAGAAAACATGCAGATGATTATAACGAAGTACACCGCAAATCAGAAGTTCTACCACGACTATGACCCATCTTTATGGTGGTTCAGTCATAAAATAAGCGTCCCAAATGAAGTTTATCACTGGTTCAATTCATGAATGTTTAGTTTAAAATCAGATGTCAGCATGAACTGAATGTTGCTGTTGTAATTTTAATATTCTAATAGTAAAGTGAGTTTTGTCAGTTTAAGTACTACAAAAGTAACATTTTCGTTGGAGAGGACACTGCAAACTGCGATCCACATTTAAAGGGATAAGAAAATGCACCAACTCCTACGTTTAAAGGTATCAGTTACATTAATTTCTTTTTTCTATTATTTATTTCTTTAAATATACGCACAAGAATATCAAGAGAGATCTGGAATTTTATTATAATTATTATCTGTAAGTGATACCCATTAACGGGTTAACCATTCACCTTTGCCACCTGCTTTTCAGAAGCAGTTACTTTATTCATTAAAATCTGTCATTAGTTTCTTTATATTTCACATACATTAAATGTGACACATGTTTATATACAAAAATGAATCTACAAAACTGAAGTATGATCTAAATTACTACTCATATTTATCTCCGCTGCAGATCAAATCCTGGGCTCAAGCACAGAACGAAGTTGAATGTATGTGACAGTAAGTATTTCTTACGTCAAGAAGAACTTTTCAATTAAAATTGTATCTTTCACAGTATACCTGCGTCTATATATTATAAATTTAATAAACTTTTCTATCTCGCATTAGTTCTGCTATTTTTGACATACTACATTACAACATGGCTTTTATACAGAAGAAACATTCGTTATCTTTGGTGCTGAAAATCAATTGAACAAATGTACTATTAGCATGAAATAAGATTAGAATTTATTATTTTTAATTCTTCTGAATTATATTGAAAGATAGCACCTGTCACATCAATATTCAAATAATGCTAAGTTAAATTGTCATTCCAAAATTAGACGATGTTCCAATTTTAATTCTTGTAAATACTATCCCAGAATCTGGATTCTATATATAGTAATTTGTCAATGTTTTACATCAGAAGAAACTAATCTTTGACCTATTAGCTCCGTCCTGACATTTCGACCGCTTATTTTTATAGATCTTTACTCGAAACGTCAACGAGAGCTAACAGACGGAAGTACTTAAGATTTATACAAGTTTCTTCCTGTAAAAAAAAAATTAAGTTATACTTTACAAGTTTTTTCTTTTTTTTGGGGGGGGGGGGGGAGAAATGGGAAATGTGTGATCGATTTAGAGCTTCTATACGTGTGTGTTCAATTTTCAAATAGTTTAACATTATAAGGAATCAAATGTTGAACAATATCCTGGAAGATACTTATGTAGTAATGAGTAAACACTTCTTCAAAATTTATTCAGTTCAAGAGAAAAGTTTTAAAGCTACAAAATTGTATAGAATAAAAAAACAAACTGAAATGCAATTATTGGCAGTATGAGGGATGTAAAAGATTATTTTAATGTCAGTAGATGGGAATTTCTTGACAGTAAGAGATTATATAAGGAAAGATTTGATTTTACTGTGTGTGAACTGATGTGCATAATATTCTACAAGTTTTTTTTTTCTCTTCATATTAAAAAAAAAAAAAAATGAACAACAAATCATAATTAAATAAATATATACGTATGACAATATATACGGTGTCACAGAAGGCGGAATACTGCCACTTACCTAATACGAAAGTGATTATTAACAGGTTTCAATCAACACCGTCATAGCTGCATTTCCAATTCTTCCCGTTACGTGTTAAATGCCAGTTAATACAAAGCTGCAGACGGGCCTCCCTTTTAACTGATAGCTGATAAATCCACTTTTTCCTCTATAAAAGAATACCAGATGCTGGTTTCACTGCATTGGTACTGACTGATTTTTCACTGGTAATTTATCACCTTTTTAATGTAGCCTACCATGCACATCACTTCAAAACGGAGAATTAATTAGGAGGGCTGTAACTCTTTTATCGGGAGGGAATGGATCTGCTTGTGTGTACAGTACAGCATTCCATAAATTGTGTAAAATAAAGAATTATATTAATTGATCAACTCAAATAATATTATCTCAAAGCAGCAATGGACGAAAACCAGATCAAGGGCTTCTCGCATTAATGTAACTTACGTTGAAAAGGCGATTATACGGGTTTAAAAAAGAATTCTCTTTGGAGAATCTTCATCCCAAGTGTTTTATACAAATAATTGTAATTAAGAAGATGCACTTACCTGCTTTTAATGGTCCACTTTACAGCAACGAAGACTATAGATGTTTCAGCCACTCAGAACACTAGCTATAAAAAGGAATCATTTCTAATAGTAATCCAAATTAGTTTCTTGCATCGTGTAAATTTTCTTCTTGTATTTTCTGAGAAATTAAGGGATAAAGCTGTAAGATTAATGAAGACTTTGTTCTCTAAGAAGGGAAAAAATCATTCTTTAGCATGGAGAATCACAGTTTCAATTTTAAACCAACTAAATGAGATAGTACGCAGTATGTCTTCAAACATCACATATTAATCGTACATAATTACACATGCATAAGATATGGGAAGAAGTGTTCACTGGTTTTCAACGTATCATTTATGGAAAGTAATTAACTTTTAAATTATATTTTACTGATATTCAAAACTAAAGGTATCTTTTACCAATTGTGCTCTTGGGTACACACTTTAAAACTAAAAAATCTTATCATATGCCCTTAACTTTCACTCGTGTTTGCCTTCATCTTATACAATTACAAACAGGAATCCATTATCATTACAATACTGTCCAGACTACAAACCTGTAACTAAAGAAAATCGGTAGAGAGTATTTTGTGGTACACTCCTGTCAACTCTATTCACACAGAACATTAAAACATAGAAGTGATAACAGTGAATGCTCAGTGCCGATCTTCTCTAATTATAGATTTGGAGGAAGGACATTAATGTAATCATATATCGATTCCTGCCTGTAATACACCAGCACTTTATAATGACTTCAGCAAGAACAGAAATGCTCTGTAAGATGAAGATAAAATGTGAATACAAGTTACGGGTAACAAAGTAAGATTTTGAGTTTCATGGTGATCAGCATCAGTCAATAAGGTGTCATATTTTTTTTTTCTTTCTTTCTTTCTTGAAAACAAAATCTCTCACTTTAAACGCATACTCTCGAATATCCCTTGTGCTTTCGACTTTCTCCTGAGATCTTGACTCACACAGAATAACAACATAAATAGAAAATGACACCAAATACCATTTTCTCCTGCTTTATTATCACAGATCATGCATTCACGGGAGACTCGAAAGTTCAAAAGTACAAGCGATATTCCGCAACTGAAATTTAAAGGGACATGACTCCTATAGAGGGATGGATTTTGAAAACTTAACTATATGTAACAGAGCTTTAATAAAGTTTATGCGGCTGCAATTAGAAAACTAGAGAATGTCAATATTACTTGGTTTCAACAGCCATAAGAAGAAATTATTTGAAAATGGCTCCTACAATGTGACCTCCAATTTCCTTTACTTTTTAGTTAGGTAGATACCTTAATTTAAAACTGACAATAATTTGGGGTAGGAGATATTGAGCCAAAGCACAAACAAGAAATCTACTTTCATTTTAACAGATTCAAGTAATAGGGTATACATTAAATTCAATCCACATTAAACTGGGACTACACGGAGAAAATACTTTAAAGGATATCAAATGAAAAATGAAAATCTTACTATAATTGCTCTAAATTTTAAAAAGTCACTAACAAAACCCTGACATTTCGTCTAGTACCGCCAGACATAACCGTATTTTATATTATATATATATATATATATATATATATATAACCGTCTGAGAGACATAACGAGTAGCTGCCTTCTCTTATATGGATCTCAAAGCTTTGCTGACAGTTTATTTTATTTTATTTTTTTTTTTTTTCATTTTTGTCTTTCAATAAAATTATTAATGAAATCTTAACTCTTCTAAGTATTGTATTAAATAATTATCCTTTGTTTCTTCTTTGTTGTTACTAGATTCGTATCAGATTACTCCTTTAGCATTTTTAATGTTTTTCAATCCTACTCTCAGTATTTCTCGTTGTCATACCAAAGTAAATTTCATAGTAGCTGAATGTTGGTTTGTAAATGCCTCAGAAGGAATGTAATTACGGAATAGCTCTTATAACTGGTGCCTTCCTTATGCATCTCAGAGAAATTAGAGAATTAATTAATTAATATTTATGGAAAGTCGATCTGTGATTGCTACGAGTACTTAAGTGTTGTTCGTTCTCTAGTGGAAGGGTCTGTTTCCCGCTGCCACTTGGTGTCTTCATCTAGTTATCTTTATATTTAATTTCTCAAATTCAACATTAACAAAAACAAATTACTTCTGTAATACTCTGATTTTGTTGTACCCATCTTTAAGTCTCAGGATAGGGTGGGAAGGGGAAAAGTCTGATTCATCTACAAGGTCATAAGTAAGTGACGTAATTGGAAAATCAGTTTTAATTTGAACTACTTTGATATAAATTTTTATGGTTAGGCACTTCAATCAAGAAAATATTCTTGAATTTCTCTTTGTTACCTAGGTATTTCCTTGGCTAAATGAAATATGATGACCTGACTGAACTCGTGATTAAATTCCTGCTTTTATTCTCATAGTTTTTCCAGTAATGTTTCTTGAGCCTAGTCCCAGTATGTCAGTAAATATTATCGATACATATGTTGCTTCGTAAACGTGCCGAGGAATTTGAAATCGTATTTACACAGGACCAGTTTGAAGCTGGTGTAAATACAAGTAAAATACTTTTTTTTTTCTGAGATAACAAAAGAATGTTTTAGTTAATGTCGCAATCTGGCACAAAACAATAATGAACTATTTATTATTTATTTTTTGAGTTAAACAACGAATTCATAATCAAAGCTTGCACAAAAAAATAAACGTTATAAAGAGTTATGTACATGCTTCTTCTGGAAATCGCTTTTAGGTAAAGGCCAAGACGTAGAAAAACAATATTTAAAAAGACAATAGCCTCCAATCTCAACCAGACCATATTTTTTACTAGGCACAATAATAGAAATAATAACTCATAATCATCATCGGTAACATGATACCAACAGAGTTAAGTCTGGTTAAAGCTGACTGACAAATTCACTGAGAAAAATTTCTTTGCACCAAAGGACCGATTCGAAGTATTATACAATTTTAGAAGTCTCAAACAAATTCTGCATAAACACTATTTCAACATTTCCCTCGCCCTCCCATGAACAAAGCTACTTCGTATAGACTGAGTCTCCTTTTACTGTTTACAAAACAACATAAATTAGCGGTAACATTTGCATAAGCATGGTAAAAATATAAAAATTAATATCAAAAAACAAAAAAGATATGCAATATATATATATATATATATAAAGAATTTCGACTTCTTCATTTCATAATACCAACTCTTAATATCGTTCACATCATAATGCTCTTGACATTTTTTTTTTTTTTTTTTAACTTCCCGTTCGACTGTGTGTGGCAGTACTAGTAAAAACATCAGTTTCTAGTTATTGACATAAGAAAGCAATTTAATTTTTTTTTCTATATTTATTATAATTATTATTTGCAAATGGTTTCTATGTGCATTACCAATACTCTAGGGATATTTTAGACATTTATGTGTTTATTGTTATTGAATTAACTTTCACAGAACATTGCTTCCCACCGACACGATTATCTTTTATCTTCAGACATTTGTCGAGAAACAAAGAATCAAAACATGACCTAACCGATACTTTTAATCTTTGAGACAATAACTTAATTTTAATACAGAGAAGGGAAATTTCTGCCAGTTTCGGTAAAGCTATTTTCTCTCTCCACTTCCTTATTATTTGTGAGAAAACTTCAAACGAACAATCTGTTTGCCTCTGGGAATCAAATAAACTGAAATTTTATTTTATCTTGCAAATACAATGGTAAGCAAAGGAGAAGTTCTATGTTCTATGGCCCTGGAATCGTTTTGAAGAGTCCGTATTACAATGAATGTACATTGCTGCTATTCCACTCTGAACTAACATTATTATTAGTATTAAGCAATGAAGAGAGATTATATTATCATCATTACTATTATTTACGGTTTACTTTAATGTTATTAGTGAAAAGAAATCATTCCTAAAAGAGATCATTCGTACACCTAAATCGAGAAAATAAACGAATGTGAGAAGAGTGTTTAATATATGATACTACTTAAAACATGTTTGACCATTTTCATCAGAATGATTACATGGATAAGGAACTTATGAATGGTTTCCAAACACTATATATAGTGTACATGTAGATCGGATTGTGGATTCTATTATTTCGTTATGTCATGTTCCATTTATCATGTTAAGATTCAAAATTTGCAAGTGTACGTATACTGTAAGAAATATTGTACTTATACTGCAAGACTCTACTGCAACTAACAAAAGAAAATGTTGAGACACGTTAAGGAAGTCTAAAGAAAAAAATACGTTTCCTACCAAAAGACGAAACTAATCCGAGTATCTTGGCGAAATAAAAATTACATTTGGAAGAAGACAAAAAAAAAAAAAAAAAAAAAAAAAAAAAATTACATTCTACGTTTCCTAATTTCTCCCCTTCCCTCATGACACCATGCACTAAACAGAGCTTTTCCAGTAGGCACCTTGAACTAACTCTTTTTAATTTATTATGTACCTGTCTTCGCAACACAAAAAGATAAAATATTTGCTAAAGATGTTTACTAAGAATAAGGAAACAAAAAAAATAACGATAATGAATCACGCGGCGAAGTTAAGGATGTTGAATTTTAAGATTCTTTTTCTTTCGTCCAAAATACTACAAACGTAACTTTTATGATTTTTAAATTGTAGTCAAAGCAACGTTTCAGAAGAGTTTCTTATTGTTTCAGCAGCACTTGACTAAAACCCATGACGGGACAAGTAACAAATGCAATACTCAACAATGAGAAATCATTTGTAAACACTGGCAACTTAAAAAAAGGTATATTCAAAACTATGAAAAAATGCTCCACAATTCAAACATCTCAAATAAGTGAATTTCTATATGAACTCAATTTAATCGTGTTATTATTTACATCCAAATAATACTAAAAGTGCTATATTTCTTCTATTTTTGTGTTCTTTAGTAGAAGGATTACCTAGAAATTATTACTCTTTTATCATACGATGTAAGTAGACAACAGAATTTCCTCTAAGTGTTTGTTTTTTTACAAATCTAATGACTTTGCACTATTTGATAAGACACGAGTTGTTGCATAGTTCACTGATTTAGTCGGAAGACCATCTGCATTTTTTTGCTCAAGTGGTAACATCTTAAAGCCTTTCCATTGTTTGTATTATTTTATCAAGTTATTCTGAACCCTTGCTTTATATAAATTATATAGTCTGTATTTAATGTCACAATTACCGGTATGATGACTATAAATTCCTTCTTCATTTAAAAAATATTATTCATCTTATTGTATGAACTTCAATTTTCGCGGTGTATGGCACCTTGCATCTGAATGTTCAAATGAAGTATGTTCATGTTGACACGTACATTAAAGAATAGGAGGTAGAAAAGGAAATTCCACACGAACTGTAAGAAATAATTTTGACTATACAAATGGCAAAAACGCCAGTAGTCTTTAACCAGTTGTATACAGCTCGTATTTATTTTTAACTTCTTCCTTGTATGTTAACCCGAAAATTAGTGTGCATTAGAAACTTAATCAAGCTAAGTAAATATAAATGTTTGGTTGATACTATTAATATCCCATTTATAAGATAAGCTAATGTTTCTATCTTTCTCGCTTTCTTAGTTTCTTCGATAATTATTAAAATTTGAATGTGTGCAATCATTAAGTAACTACCCTGAAATATAGGCTTACTGTTTATTCTTTAACAGCAAATACATGCCATATATAAATTTAATTCTAATAATTCTAGGACCACACCCAAACTACTCTGAAACTAGAGAAATCGCTGTGCAACTTCCTGAATATAACCCTGTATTAAACTGAAATTACATCATCAATAATGCTTCATATTGTAAAGTTATCATCAGTTACGCTTCGATGTAGAGATATTCTGGGATTATTTACAATCATACTTAACTTACACAAAAATTGAACCCCTGAACTGCTTGCATACAAATTATTCCTAATGTGCCACTAAATCTAAACCCGGTCTTTTTCTCGAATTAAATATGTATGTTCATCACATTCAAACAAATTTTCATTCCGGAGGTCATTTCATCATATAACATTTTTACCTTATTTTGATCTGTAGAATAGTGCTCTGTGATCCGTTGGCGCCATTTCTGGAACACCCGAATATACATACATATATATTTATATATATTTCTAGACACACACAAACTATTTAATTTGTTAATTGTCCTGTGACACTGCGTTACTGAATTTTATCTAGTTCCTCAATTCTTGCAACTCTTCTAGATAAATGATTTCCCTGTATATTAAACATCCACATCTGCATTACTACTATCTATAGAAATTATCATAGTAATACCAACTTTATATATATAAATTTCTCAAACAGAAGTATTTATAATGGCAAATATGTCTTAGTCTGAATGCTATTGTACTCTTTTGTTGTTTTAATTAACTGAAAACATCAGCAAACAGATTTCACTGAATACATAAAGATTTTACTGGTGTCTTTTGGTTTTTAATATGAAACCGGCACTCATGATGATAAAAAAAAAAGGAAGAAGAGCACTAATATATATCTTGATTCATTTTCTAATATTAAAAAAAAGCACTCAAGATGGTGATAAAACAGGGGGAGAGCACTAACACAATCAATATTAACGGTTAAGTACAAATGAATGCATAAGGCCACTGAGAAGCAGCAACTTATTTATCTTCTGAATGTACTTTTTTACGGGACGTATTTTCATAATAATCAACTTAGATTTAAGATACAGGGTTACGGTACCATTAATCAAAGGTCAATACATGTGATTTTAAAATTAATGTTTAGATAAAGAATTAATTAATTAATTAATGGTAGCACATCAGGAAAATATAATAATTATACTCTTTCAATAATAAATGAAGGTACACTGAGAAAAAAAAAATCTCTTTTTTATGATTGATTCAATTGGTCTTTTTGGTTAGTTCAACATCCACATATTAAATCACTCGATTATTGAAAACATTCTCGCTCCATTAACCCTTTTAAGATATATCGTAGTTTTTACTACGAAATGATAGTGTCTTCAAAATTCTATAAAAAGAGAACTATTTAGTTCCCTTTTTTTTAAATTATTATTTTACAAGAAAGGAGGCAATGAAGAAAGCCTTGGAAGGGTCTATACACTTCCGGGCGTCGGAACATAGGGGGGTGGGGGTATGACGTCATCACTTTACAAATTCCCTTTTTTTTTTTAGTGAGGTCTAACTTCAACATTTTTTGGTGTGTTTCTCTTTAACCCTAGATTTCTGAAGTTTTACAGAAACAATCAGTGGACTCTTGATCTGAATTTTTTAGGATCTCTTCGTCAACACAGAAGGGGGGTTCAGCGGGGATAAAGGATAAAAAAGGGATGTTTCTCGACCAAAATTCCCACTTTCGCGATTATTGTTCCGCTCGGGTACATGATAGGAACATCTGAGTAGTACTTTCTGAAAGCCTACTCGATTCTGAACAAAACTACGTATGAATCATCTTTCTACGATAATTAGGGACGTGTCAGGGATTTTTTTTTTAACATAATATCCTTTTTGTTACTACTGTAATTTGGAGCGCTTTGCGCGCTTTTCCCACATGGGGAAATATTTTTCCCGCCCTTAACATTGAAGATAGGAGATTGGTATTTGTCACAAGCAATTAGTACCAAAAGTACTATTTTTGCAAGTGATTTCCAGATCTGTATGTTTACCCCGGGCCGCGCCAGAGGGCCCCAAAATGGGAAAAAACGGATTCACAATAATCCCTATTTTCCTCATTTTTCCCTCCTTAGGAACGTCTGAGGGACATGTGAGTGGTAATGTCTGAAAGCTTACTCTATTCTGAAGAAAACGACATATGAATCATCATCCTACAATAATTAGGGACGTATCAGAAAGTTTTTTAAATTTTGTAGGGTGCAATTTAGGGAAATTTTGGGTTTTTTGATGCTCTCCCAACATAGGTAAAAACTTTTTCCTGCCATTACTACTGAAGACAGGAAATTCTAATTTGTCACAAGTAATTAGCACACTACGTAGTATTTTTCAAGATTTTTTTCAGGTTTGTCCGCAGATCCTGAGGGAGGGGTGCTCAAAGGACCCCAAACTTTAAAGAAAGTTTTTTATACCCAAAAAAATCCCTATTTCCCTTCAAAAAAATCCCCTGGAAATAGAAACTCACTGACATTGTACACTGCTGTTCCTACTTTCACATTTCCACCAGCATCGTGGGAATAAATATCACAATATTGCGAGCGGTGATTATATTCAATGAGTGTGTCAGTGAGTTTCTATTCCCGTGTGTTTTAATGTTTGACAGATTTTTTATATATATATATATATATATATATATATATATATATATATATATATATATATATATATATATATATATATATATATATATATATATATATATTCTCACATTTTAACCATTTTTTAATCATCCTTTCTGTTTTTATCCTTTTTGAAGTCTACCACAGGCTGATGAAGGAAGTTGGATCTTCCGAAAGCGATACTTCTTGCATGTAAAAGAAAATTGTGCTACATATTATTTGCGGTGAGTAATAGCCTTTCCGCTTTTTCTCGTTATTTTAAAAGAAATTCTTATCAAGTTAGCACACTAACGTAATTGGCCAACCAATTCCAGAACTACAAAAACAAAAGGTTTTCGAAATGACTGTACACGAGAGAAATTACTGAGTTCGAGAATATATGCATTCACACTGAACTCTATTATTAACAAAACCCCAAGGTTAAAACGTCACAGGAGGGGGGAAAAAGTTTGAAAATCGATTCTCTCTCTTGCAAACCCAATCTCTTGAACAATGTCACTGTCCCTTTGCCAAGCCCAAACTTTTCATTTAATTTGAGTTTAATTCTTTGTTTACTCACATAGTATGCTAGAAGTTCAATAGCATTATACAATAAGAAGTTATGAAGAACATGTATTAAGAAGATAATTACTCCTATCGAATTTGGTAAGTTTTGAATCGACGATTAAAACACAATTACTTTCTCTGTCAACTAAATGAAGACAATGTATTACAAAATTCTTTGTTATGTGATTTCTCACATCTTTCCACGCTGAACTATCTGACAATCATTTAATACATATTTTTGCATCTAGTTTTTTTTTTTTTTTTTTTTTTTTTTTTTTTTTTTTTTTTTTTTTTTTTTTTTTTAAATAGCGATAGTTAACTATTAGAAAGAACGAACGAGTTGTCAGATTTAACGGTCGAAATCCTCAGAGTGGATAATTAAATTAGATTTATATATACACTTTACAAAGCTAATTGCTTCCATACAGAGCTCGATTGGAAAAGTATTCAGGAAGTATATATTTCCTTCAGAAAATTGGACAGTTTTACGAGCTTAATAACCCCAATGAATACGTGAAAAATTCTAAAACTGAAATTAGGAAGTAAAAAAGAGAGAATTATTCTCAATCGCGATGCGCGTGTACCATTTCACAAAGAAAGTACCTGATTATTTAAAAATGCCATGTTATATATATATATATATATATATATATATATATATATATATATATATATATATAAAATTTGATTATATTTCTGTAACATTCAAAGAGTGAATAAAACGCACGACTGGAATAGAATCGAACCCGGGTCTCCGGCTTAATGTGCCTGCGTGTTAACCATTACGTTGCCATATTCGCTTCCCAACCAGCTTCTCCCTCTTGCGAGATAGGTGCTCAGCCTCTCAAACCCCATGGACTTGACTAAAGCTCCTGTTTGTGCTAGACAACTCAGTGACTGGTGTGTATATATCACATAATATTCCTAATAGCTGAGTCATAACAATTATATGTTAAAATTAAGGAAATAACCAATTTGTACACTATATCTTCTATATGTTTAAACTGAGTGACATTAGAAATATGAGTACACACGACTGAACCGAGAACTCCGGTCTTCAACATACGGCTACTGGAGCAGCGGATTGGGTAATGTAGTAGTTAATGTACCATCATGGTAAGTTAACGTAACATAACGGTAAACCAGAGGCCTCGATTCGATTCACAGTCCAATCGTGCACTTCGCTCATTTTTTGAATGTAAATGAATTCGCCATAGAGAATATAGTATAACAGAAAGTGGGTTGTTTTCTTCACTTACCATATACTTTCCTATATATGAAATCTTTAGTCATAATAACACAGAGACAAATATCTAAAATGTCTTACAGATATCTTGCAGATATCAGTCAGTACACTTACAGTATCTGAATATTAAGGTGGGTATATAGGGTAAATAAATTAAGCTCATAGGAAGATAATTTCAGGGAACAATCAGATGCATGAGACTTCACTTAAATGTTTTTTTCCTCGATATTGTTTTCAATTTTGTTCGTTTTCTTATGTTACCAAGTAGGCAGTTTCTAGCGTGCAGATTGTGGCTATAAGATTTTTTGAAGCAGAAATTTTCACTCAAAATTTCAAATCGAACTTTAATTATATCATAATGATACTTTATAAGAACGCTAGCTGTGAAAGGGAACCTAGAATGAATAACATTTAAAAATTATTATAGCAATGAAATCATTCTCTTCTGACCGAAAGACGGGTGGCGGGAGGCGTATATGGTTCTAGATAGATTCTATTTAAAAGAAAGGGAGCACAAGACCAGCACTACTACTTTGTTTGTTTGTTTGTGTTTGTTTCGAATCGGATGGGGGAATGGAAAATTTGGAGAAATTGCGCTTCACTATCAGATTTAACTTGATTTAATATTAATATCTTTACTACGTAAACTGTCGCAATTGCTCACTTAATTTCAATAAATCTAACTACATACATTTAACTGTTTAATATTTGATAGATCATCTACATGTAAGGAAGATTCTATTGAAGTCGATAATTGTATGGTGCAACCTCATAGGTTAATAAAACGATAAATGAAAAGTAATAAAAGAAATATGCGGGGAAAAAGGAAAATTCACTCCAGCTTTAGTAAAATTCAAAACGATGCCACAGCACATCTAATGGCTAAGTAGCTAAGACATTCAAATTTAGTCAAAACTGTGAAAAATGTTTCGATTAATAATGTTTATAAGGTGTTCACACTTTTAAGATTTTCCAAATATACTAAAATGTATCTGCATTATTATCTAGTTCAAAAAAAATCTACTGAAACAGCCTAACTTGTCGATTCATTCCCAATTGTATATATATATATATATATATATATATATATATATATATATATATAAAAATTAAAATCAAATAAATTGTGGCGTTATAGGCTCAGAAGATGAACCGAGGAAGAACGGGGAATATCTCAAAAACACTAATTAGTTTATTCAACCGTTTTTTGTACTTGTTAGAAAGTAGCGCAAACAACAACTTTATTATTTTTCTTTTTCTTTAACTTTTTTTTTTCAGTGGGATGAGACTGATGAGCGCCTCCACCCACATCTTTTAAAATACTGAGGAAATCAAACAATACTAAAATTTCTCTACGTAATTATTTAGTATTTAAGAGTGAGTATAAAATGATCTGATTGGATGCATATCGAATATTAATAAAGTTTGTACTCAGTTCCGTTCTGATAATCTTCACAGTAAACATCTTTGGCGACGGCTTATCGTTTCCTTCAGTACGAAATCTTTAAGGAATTTCAAATAATAATTACTGATCGAGTGTATAGGGCACATTGTAATACCTCATATTATTTAGCTATTAATGTTCCTTTATAATCTTTCTTTCAATATTGCGAGCGAAACACATTGTCACTTTTCTCAGGGACACACAATGACTTAAGTTCTTTTTTACAACACAGTCTTTACATTGATTTCTCTCTCTCAACAGTGATAATTATGAATATTACGTAATATTCTTTGATACTTACGGCCACCTAACTTTCTCAATAGTTACAAATAAACTGCTCTTATTATTTTACTATTCGACATAAAACATGTTAGTGCACTAACTTATCTTTTTTGTTATTTTTACTATTAAGAGGAATGAATTGGAAAGTACTCCCTTAAAAAAAAAAAAAAAAAAAAAAAGTTACAGTAAATTTGGCTATGAACTAACATCAGGCTACTGAATTAACTATTATATATAGTACTGTAATAAGAGCAGTTTATTTATAACTATTGGGAAAGATAGATAGCCGTAAGTATCGAAAAAATAGTACCACTAATAAGAGAAAAGAAACTGTGAAGATCGTGTTGTAAAAAGGACTTAATCCATTGTATCTTTCGAGATAAGTGACCGAATGTTTCACTTGAAATATTGGAAGAAAGACTGATTAGAAACCTCACTAGGTGAGTAATCTGAGATAATTTTACATGGCTTGCAGAATCACATTATATGTAACACTCCTGCGCTGTAGAATAAACTACCATCAAAGATTCTTCTTACTCCCTCTGAATTTACTTCTTTACCTTAAGAAAGGGGAAAAAAACTGAAAGGTTATGATGTAATGAAGGGTTATGATCATTTTCGTTCTTTACTTCTGTTGCCCCTATCTACAGGATTCAAACCTAGAAATAAGAGCAGGTATATTTTAACTGTACACCAAAGAACTTTTGGGTTTATTTGTGAAGTTACTTCTTTATTTTTTACAAGAAAACACTTGAGAGTGGGTCAAATAATCGCTTTGGTAATTTATTCTACAGTACAGAAATGTTAGCGTAATATGATCGTTCAAGCAACGTAAATTCGTAAGATATCGTACTGATGATAGCGACAAACTAGACTGAAACATCTATGGTGAAGATTAATAAAACGGACGCTTAAGAACAACATTATTAATATGCATATAATGATATCGTTTGTATTGTCGATATGTTCATCACTAAGAATATGTCTTCAAATAAATTATGACGACGAACTGGGTAA